>NW_003302548.1:4245592-4255375 GCF_000004255.2 Arabidopsis lyrata subsp. lyrata | reverse complement strand
ATACGGCGACGTAATCTTACCAGGTTTCCCCGACACTTCGAAGGGAGAAATCTGCAAGATTTCCAATCGAAGCGGGAGTTTTCTTAATCAAGAACCAAGGATGATGCGCAATTTCACCTGTTGGAAATGCGAAATGATGTTCCTGTTGGCGTTAGGATATGCTGAAAAATACCCCGTTTTCTTCGATGAGCTTCTCACGCTTAGAAGCTCATTTAGTTCGGCAACTCCGATAACGTAACCGGCCTCCGCCGCGATTGTTATAATGCCGAGAATAGTACGAAGAAGATTGGGGGTTAATTGAGGAAGAGCGATTTCAAGAGCCGCTAGGTATAAAATTAGGGCTTCGGGAAGAGGAAAGGTCAGCCCGCAACCCTTGAAATAAATCTCATACACACAGAAGTAACCATCGCGATGGTTCTCTGGAGATTCTGTGGGGGAAGCTATTTGAGCTTCCGCCATAATTTCCGGCGGAATCCGGCAAAGCTCTCTCAATCGCTCGAGGGATTGAAGAGTACAAGTGGACCTAAAGTGCGGACCGGCAATATCACCAGGGCGGGTTCACTCGTCGTTACTAGAACGCTTCTCGTCGAAAGACGGAGACTCGGGTCTATCGGAATCGGAAGTCATTGGGAAGAAAGAAAAATTCAAGATCCGGCGAAGAAGGGTTTTGGTGAAGGAACGAAGAGAGAGGTTTTGATTAAAGTACAAAAGTAAAAGAAGAGAGTAATGGTGAAAAGAAGTTACCTCAAGCTAATGATGAAACCGCCTCGGAAGTCGTGTGGGAAGTGGGAAGGTTTTTCCCGTTTTAATAGTAATTAATCAATATACGGTCATAATGATGACAGATGTCACTCGGTTAAAAATGGCTAGTGCCGAAATTAAAGGAGTGATGAGATTTTCGGCGGGAAATCAGAAAGATTCTCGAGCGCAATCTTTGGCCACTTGAGCATTTAAAGTCCTCCGAATTGGAATAGCACTTCGAAGAACTTGGGGGGCTAATTGTTGGTGTCGGATCCCGCACCAGAAGTACGAGACCAACCAAAGATTGCCACGTAGTCAAGCGGGTGGCCCATAAAGGATGAAGCCCATTGGGCCCATGAACCGAGGGGACGGTCGAAGTGGTTGTCACCACTTCGATAGTCCGAAGTGACTGCACTGAGATGTGAGTTCGGTGTAGAAGACGCGGGTAGGTCGGCTCAAGGACACTTGGGCCAAAAAGGGGAGGCCCATGAAAATCAGAGTCAACTCAAATTCAAACGTTGAGCATTAAAGTCGAAGAATCAAAACGGACACATTTAAGAAGGAATAATTGTACTTAAATATCCATTTTAATGTCGCTTATCTATGTATAAATATAGAGGCCAATGGCCATGTAAAGGGGATCCTCCTAAAAAAAGAGAGAAATAATATAGCGATTTTGATATCAATTTACAAGTTTTTACGCATTCATTTTTGTCCCTCAAGAATTATCTTTCCCACTTAACCAAATACTTGAGTGTGTGAATCCGACATCCACAATGCCATAATGTGAAATCTTCTGGACTTCTTTTAATCACTAGATGCGATTCGATTGCACTTATATGAGTATAATGCAATCCTGAAGGAATTTTTGGAAATTTTTCCAATATAAGCCTTTTTCCCGATTTATCAGAAGTTATGTACATATACTTCTTTTCATTCTCAGCTGCAGACTGAGTATCATATCCTTGAAGGTATATGTCTTTGAAACTCAACAAATTCCTTTTAGATTTTGGAGAATACAAGGCATTTTTTATGGAAAACTTGGTTCCATTAGGCAACATAAAGTTGGTCATACCAGTTCCTTCAATCATGTCTACAGGACCTGATATTGTATTGACAATAATGTTTGTCGGTTTTAAGTTAGAGAAATATCTTTTGTCCTTTAGAATAGTGTGTGTTGTCCCACTATATGGTATACAAATTTCTTGAGCCATTTCCTTGGAGATTGTTTCATCCATTTCTGTGATTAAGATAAACATCAATAAAAAGAAAGTAAATTTTATTCATAAAAGGAAAACACACAATAATTATACATTAAATTGTTGTTAAAACAACATTATTTTTTTAAAATAACAAAAGCATAATATTATATATATGGCATAACTAGAGACTATTTCAGCAGTCTCAATACAAGCTCTTTAGTTAACCGCAAAAGCGGTCTAATCCAAATCATTTGCAAAGGAGGGAGAATCGAGATACGATGTATCCTCGAAGTTTTCTGCTAAATTGACTTCTTTCCCTTTTCCTTTCGTGGAATCCATGTACAGCTTACAAAGATGTGGAGGAGTTCGACACGTACGGGCCCAATGCCCCTTAGATCCACATCTATAACACACATTCTCACTCTTCTGGGTAGAATTTTCTTGGTGTTCCTTCCCTTTTGAATCATTTTGAGGACGAACCCATTTGAACGACCCCCTTCCACGTGAGTTGTAATTTCTTCCACGCCCACGATTAAAACGACCACCACGACCCCGATATGATTGATTCCCTTTCTCAGGATAGTTTACATCCTTTTTCTCCGGATTTTTTACATCCGTTGCATTCACTTCAGGGAATGCTTTGGTTCCTGCAGGCCGAGCATTGTGGTTTTTGATGAGAAGTTCATTATTCTTCTCTGCTATCATAAGCTCCACAATCAGCTCGGAAAACATTTTGTACTTGCAGTTCCTGTATTGTTCTGCAAGAACATAGTGCTCCTTATGGAATGTAAGGTATGTTTTATTGAGCATTTTGTCTTCGCTCACTTTCTTACCACAGTATTCCAACTGAGCCACGATTCTTAACATGGTAGAATTATACTGTGCTACCTTGTTAAAATCTAGGAACCTCAAATTTGCCCATTCGTCAAGGGCATGTGGGAGAGTTATTGCTTTCTGGTTGTCAAACCTATTTTTCAAAGCTTTCCACAACTCCACGGGGTCTTTTACATTTGCATAATCATGCATCAGATTTTCATCTAGATGCTTTCTTAAAAATTATCGCCTTTGCCTTTTCATTGGCAGGTGATTCATTTTTCTCTTTTATCGTCTCCAATAAACTCTGCGAATCTAAATGAAGTTCCACATCAGTGGTCCATGCTATGTAATTCGCTCCAGTGATTTGAAGAGCTTGGATCTTAAGCTTTTCAATGTTTGCCATTTGTTTTCTAAAATAAAAACATGGAATATTATTAGAAATCTTTATTTAATTTATTTTAAAACATATTTAAAATGAACCGTTTACATTAATAATGCAAGCGATTACAAAAAGAAAAAGCGTACAAACAAGTAAACTAATGTTCAAACGAAATTCTTGCGGAGTAAAATCTACAAGGCAAAGATTATAAATACACAAAATAATTATTCCAAAAGTAAATATTAAAAGTAATCGAAACATTCTTCAAAACTTCAAAACTTCAAAATTCTTCTTCTTTTTTCGGAGAGAGTTTTTAGAGAGATGAAAAATTTTGTTTTGATGAAATGAATGAGAAAATGAATGAATTTATAGATTGAAAAATACTATTCCTAGCCGTTGGAAAAAGTTGAATTTTTTGAAATTTTTCTTTGAGACCGTTCGTGGAAAAATATTTTTAAAAAATTAATTTGAAAAATTAGAGATCAATCAGATAAAAATTATCGATTCAGATAAAAATATTTATACAGATGAATAAACCATAATATAAACAAATAATTCACAGTGATATTATGGTGACGAATTATCCACTTAGAAACAGTAAATAAATATGTGGCGGCTCAGCTGACCGGTAGCAGAAATAAATATTTAAAGCAGTGCATAAAATAAAGGCGGCTCAGCCGACCGGTAGCAGAAATAAATATTTAAAGCAGTGCATAAAATTAAGGCGGCTCAGCCGACCATTGATAGAAAATTATTAATTAGGGTGCATGAAGTAACATATATATACATATATAGTTTCTTTTATTTATTTATATAATTTTCTTTTCTCTTTTTTTTTTTTTTCTTTTTTTTTCTCATATTTTTTTTTTTTTTAACGAGGCGACATACCGCCCGGTATAATACCGTATTTTTTTTTCCAGCGATCATAGAGTGATCGTGCTGATAACGTGTTATAAATAATTACTTTATTTTATGGTGTATATAAATATAAATAATTGAGAAAGAATTTATACCCGCAGAAGGATCGAGATATTGATAATAAAGAGATGAGAGGAGGAGGAGAGAGATTTCTTATAACTTCTTATTGTTGAAGTATCAATTGTGATTTTACAATGAACGTTTAACGTTCTATTTATAGAGAAAAATATAAGTTACTATGCATGCATAGTGACGATGGGCTCCACATAAATTAATAAACAATTAAAAGTTTTAACGCGTATGCGTATATTGTTGACATATTTGTTAGCCGTCCACGTTGATTTTCATAACAGAACGAAAATTCACCTATCGGAACCAAAACCTAATTTTATTGAAAACAAAAGTAATTTTGACTTTTATAACTCTATCTTATCCGATTATTTTTCTCACCACACTTTTCAAATCAAGAATCATTAAAGATAAAATACGAAGATTAGTATCCACAAAAATACAAAATCACTACATTAGTTTTAAGACCTTTATAGAAGAAAATCTCGAAAGTAACTCTATCTTATCTGTTTACTTTTTTTACCGTACTTTCAAATGAAACCGCAACTTTCCGAAACATAACTTAAGATTCCAACAAAGTAAAAAATTTCAAAAACGCCACTGTAGCAAGCTTCCGAAAACTTCCGATTCCGATTCCAATTCCAATTAAAGAAAGCGGAAAGCGGACCTCCGACGAAATTTTCAAGCTTACGACGCGACGCCCGCGGATTATTTGGGCTTTCTCAGTTCAAAAACTTTGAGTTTACCCGCTCACTTCTTGCTCCCATCTTCCTAGTCCATAAAATTCTCAAATCCACTTTTATCTATTTAAGGTTTGCTATCTCTCTGTTCAAAGCTTTTATGTATCACCACAAAACCCTAATTCTTCAAATTGCTGCTGCGAAGAACTTAGCGAAGGAATTTGCTCTCAGCTTCAAATGGTATAATCTTTTTCCCTTTGTTCACAGGTAACACCATTTTCATGGCAAACCCTAAACGCAATTCTTATCTCTCGTGGCAGGATTACTTGAAAACTGTTGCCCCGACTCAGATTTTGTCTGAGCGTGGAGCTAATCTCGTTGTCATCAACCTCGGTGATGATTCCTCTTTCTCTGTTCGAAAATTTCAATTCGAATTATGGGTTTTAAGCTCTAGGGTTTATGGTTTCTGATTGGTGTTGGTTTTGATTTTAGGGTCTGCTAATGTAAGAGTAGGATTGGCTATGGATGAGAAACCTTTCAATGTCCCTAATTGTATTGCTAGATACATGACACAAACTGGGAAACCAAATGTTGTTGATCAGGTTTTGTCCATTTTTGGTTTGATTTACTTTGTGCTTCTTTTTATGAATTTTAATGGTGTGTTCTTTGTAAATTCTAGATGCTTAACACTCAGGTTACTACGAATCAACATGTTGACCGTGAGAGAGCTTATAATACTGTATGTTGTTTCACTTTGCTGCTTCTGTCAATTGAATCTACTTCTTGGTGTTGATTGATTTCTTTTATTTTCGTTTGAAAGGCGGCATCGCTGTTGAAGATACCGTTTCTGGATGAAAGTTCTTCTTCTGGCTCTGCATCACGCAAGGTAAGTAGAACAGTTTTTGCTTGAAAGTTCTTCTTCTAGCCCGGCGTAACTGATTATAAGTGTTTTTGCTTGAATGTTGTTACAAATGGTATGGTATGGTATTGGTCACTTTTGAAAGTTTATGCAGATGGGGAGGATTGATGGATTCAATCAAGCGAGTACGACAAAGAAAGATATAGTCTTTACTTGGACTGATGTGTATGAGGATGAGCATATTTCTCTTGCTTCATCAGGTGTCATTCTAATTCATTAGTCTTGTGCTTCAGTTTCCCTCTCTGTCTTACTCAATTGGTTCACAATGATTTTATCTTTGATTGACATTATTAGGATTTTGTATCTGTTACATATAGTTGAGTAAAATGTACTGGAATGGTATTTATCTGGATATGTATATGCTGGGTTTCAATGTTTATGCATCTTATATTCATCAATTGTGCAGAAACTTCTGCTGATAAAGGTGAGGCCAGTGTATCTATTGCTGCTCCTGATGTTACTGACTCTAAAGATACTGGTGAGAGTAAGCGCAAGTACAGGAAGATGATTTTTGGTAGAGAAGCTTTGACAATATCACCAAACGAGCCATATTGTTTATACCATCCTATTCGGAGAGGTCACTTCAATGTTTCGCCACATTATTCAGCGCAACGGGTATGTATAGCTCCAATATTTCTTCCAACCTGTCTTTGTAGAAGGGTTTTTCTGGCTACTTATTTGATTCTTCTATTTTTCAGGTTTTTGAGGACTTGACTGCTATCTTGGACTGGATTTTGTTAGAGAAACTTCATATAACTCACAGAGAGAGAAACTCGTTTCATGCTGTTATTGTTGTCCCGGAAACATTTGACACCCGCGGTAAGCTTGTTATGCTTATTGCATCCTTTTTTTTTTTTCACATTTCCATCTAGATATGTTCTTGATCAATGTGAACTAGTATTCTGATTTGGCTTCATGGTATTATCAGAAATAAAGGAAATGCTAACTATTGTGTTGGGAGAGCTACACTTTAACTCAGCAGTCGTCCATCAAGAAGGCCTATCCGCCGTTTTTGGGAATGGTTTGTCAACAGCTTGTATTGTGAATATAGGAGCCCAGACAAGTACAGTTGTTTGTGTCGAGGTATTACCAGAATACGAGAAAACATCATTTTGTTAATTTAACTATTTTACATATGTTCATTTGATTTGGTTTGTAGGATGGAGTCTCATTGCCAAATACTGAAAAGATTTTACCATTTGGAGGAGAGGTAAGAAAATATGTATCATTTCTCTTTTCATATTCTCTTGAGCTATATTGCATACTAAAATTTCTTTATCTACATATAAATTTTCAGGACATATGTAGATGCCTTCTATGGATTCAAAGGCATAACCAAAAGTGGCCACAAATCCACACAGATGTTTTGGCAAAGCCAATCGATATGCTAATGCTTAATCAACTTAAGGAGTCATTTTGTGAAATTAGAGTTAGTTGGATTATCTTTGTTGTTTTATTCTTTTGATGAGTAATATTGAAACTAATATACTTTTTCCATTCACAGGCAGGAGAACTTGAAACTGTTGCAACTGTTCATTCTTATGAAGATGGCATGCCAGCTGTGCCTCACAAGACAAATCTCACCTCACTTAACGTAAACAAAAGACCAGATCAAGCCATTATTCTGTCAATGCTCACATGTTTTTAGTCTTGAAAATCTTTTGTTTGGTTATGTCAGGTTCCACCAATGGGTCTGTTTTATCCTAACCTTCTTGTCCCTGAATTGTTTCCCCAGCCACCACGTCAATGGTCAGAGTCAAACCTGCTTTTATCCTTTTCTTCAGTTTAGTTTTGGACCAAGAGATACTCATTTTAAACATTTGTATATTGTTTAGGTTCCAAGACCACGAGAATATGTTGGAAGACACTTGGAACATGGACTTTGGAGGTGGTGGTACTATGGGATTACCAATGTGGGATAGTTTTGCATTTTCCCCTTCAAAACCGAAGAAAGAAGAGAAGATTGGTCTCGCTGAAGCCATTACAAGCAGCATTCTCTCTGCTGGTATATGTTGTGATGCACTCTCCTACTTTATATAAAAATCGACACCTAACAAAAACCTTATCCTTTCTTTCTTCCTTTGCTTGCAGGACGCATAGACCTTAGGCGAAAGCTTTTCTCCAGCATTCAACTGGTAGATCCTGAAAACCTTTTTCTTTACACATCAAGTTTTTGCCATGTATTTCCTTAAAACATTGTGCTACCATGTAACTCTTCATACCTGAATGTGTTACCTTGGATCTCTCTCTCTCTCTCTTTTGGCTTCTCAGATTGGTGGTGCTGGTTTGACTAAAGGTCTTGTATCAGCTGTGGAAGAAAGGTTAGTTCGTTTCCTTAACCAAACATTTTGCTTTCTAACATCTAGAAGAAAACACAACACCGAACTCATCGAACCAAACAGAATGTTTTGTTGAAGTAATGTTTTTTGTCCCTCTCTACAGAGTTCTTCACGCGATACCTCCAACCGAAGCCATTGACACTGTACAGGTTCTGCCATCAAGAACAGAGCCACCTTTCGTAACTTGGAAAGGAGGAGCGGTACGTATGCTTTTGTTTGCATCTTTTGTCTCCTTTACCACTCTTGATTTTGGGTATTTATGTACTGAAATTTGAGCCAGATATTGGGAATTCTGGACTTTGGGAGGGAGGCTTGGATTGAGAGACCTCAATGGATGGAAAATGGGATTAATATAGGCGGTCTAAAGAAGTACAAAGACTCTTATCACCTTCAAGGTCAAGCAATGTACTTCATCAACCCCTAGTCTCTCTATACCTTAAGCTTTCTCTGGTTTTTTCTCAGAATAACCTGTAATTGTCATGACTCAGACCAAAAACAAAAATTCTCATAATAAATGTTATTTTGCTAAGATATAATATAATTTTATCATGTATTAAATTTACAAGTTCTTTTGAGTTTAATTTCCTCTGAAAATGTTTGATGATTCATATCTTTATATTTAAGCTGACCAAAAATATTTTAGATTTATGATGGGTAAAGAGCAAAAAAAGTAGTTATTTTTTGTCCCACATCGGGAATACGAGAGAGAAGGAGGGCAGAGAAGGGCTTATATAAAGGAGATGGGCCTCAACGTTGTAAATCAAAAAGGGTCGGATGGCTATTTATGCCACGCTCAGCCTATGTTAAAGGGTGAGTGCTGTATGGCAAAATCAAGACATATGGCCGACATTATTTCTGGAACAACCTATAGGGTTGGCTCGCTCGGCCGACCCTCCAATTTATTTTTAAATTTTATTAAACATTTTTAATAAATTTATTATATTTCATATGGTCTGCTTATTATTATTATTATTTAGGTCATGATTTGAAAATTAGGTTTGGATGGCCGAGAAGCAGCAGTTCTTTTAGATCCATTGTAATCTCTTTTTAGATAAAGAATCTTAATGAAATAATCATATACTAAATTATTTATGATTTTTTTATATTTTGTAATACTGTGAAAACCCCAAATGAATATCGTTAAATTGATACTCTATATTTTCATTTGTTAAAAGTGACAGTTTTGTTTAAAATCAATATTAGAAACATGATGTAATCAATTGGAATTATGAAACGATCTTATATAATAAAGTATGATTTCTCCTAAACACATGTCTTGAGAAGCTGACACGTGGTACCTCTCTTTTTGATATATGTATTTCCCCTTGAATCGAAATACACTATTATCTATTTTCACTATATTAAATTATATCATTATACTAAATAATATTTAAAAAGATGTAGCATCTAAACACAATTCTTGAAATCTGAATTTTATGACCAAAAAAATAACTGAAAATTGATTGTATAAAGTTTTATATATATTTTTGGCGACATGAATTATTTCTATTTTTTAATCTATTTTCACTATATTAAATTATATCATTATACTAAATAATATTTAAAAGGATGTAGCATCTAAACACAGTTCTTGAAACATGAATTTTAAGACCAAAAAAAATAAATTTATTGTATAAAGTTTTAATATATATTTTTGGCGACTTGAATTTTTTTTATTTTTTCCTCACTTAAAAACTATTCCATCTGTTTCTTATTAATC
>NW_003302548.1:4232271-4245492 GCF_000004255.2 Arabidopsis lyrata subsp. lyrata | reverse complement strand
TCTTGGGTTCTGCCGTCTGGACCAATGTTTCTGCTCAGAACTTCCTCTAAAGCCAATGAATCTGTTCTGCTCAGAACTTCCTCTAAAACCAATGTAATAATTCTATTCATCTACATCTTGAGCTAACTCAGAAATTCCTCTAAAGCCAATGTTTCGGTTCAGAACTTCATCTAAAGTTCTATATGAAACAAACAAGAGCTAATTCTATATCTAAATTTCTATATGAAACAATCAAGAGCAGATCTAATTCCTGGCAAGTTCTGTGACTCTGTTTGAAGATTGTATACATAATAGGGTGTAGGACTAGGAGTGTATACATAGTAGTCACCAGCATCGCCTTCTCCATTGGTCATAGAGATATTACCGGAATCAGCAGAATTGGCCCCTTCCGAGAAATCAGCGATGTAGCCTTCACCGGAAGCAGCAGAATTGGCCCCGCTCGAATCACTAGAAGGAATATCGTCATCCATCGCCTCCGACATCGTCGATCGTCTCCAAGAAAAGGGAAAAAAGAGGGAAATAAATTTGACCTAAAAAGGTTTTAAGAAATGTTTTAATAAGGCGTTTTAAACAAAAAAATAAAATCTAAAATGCATACAAAACACGCCGTTCCGCAAAACACGCCGTTCCGCAAGTAGATGCTTTGAAGTTCATCTTTTTTGTTTTCAGATTCTATCTATTGACATTGTCTTTTGTTGGAATCAAGGATTTGGATGAAGAGAGCAGTGATCAACGCAATTCTTGGTTTAGGAAGGAGATAATGGGTCTGAATGGAGAAAGCGGATCAGGCGGAGCGGATCAAACGGTTCAAGCGGATCAAGTGGAACATATGCGGATCAAGCAGATCTGGTGGAACAAGTGCGGATCAAGCGGAGCGGATCAAACGGTTCAAGCGGATCAAGCGGAACATATGCGGATCAAGTAGATCTGGTGGAACAAGTGCGGATCAAGCAGATCTGGCGGTCTAAAATATGTGTTTGAATGGTGAAAGCGGATCAAATAATGCGGATCAAATATTTTAATTATAATAAATTTAAATAATATAAAATATTTTATATAATAATATATATAAACAATTGAAATAATTCATGTACAAATATTTATATAATAACAATAAAATTATTCAGTTTTTAGAATGATTAGGGGAAGAATAGCATTAGGATTAGAGAAACATGTAACATACTGTCTCACTAAATGATTGTCTCACCACTATAATGCAAGTAATACAATAATGCAAGAGTGCAATTTTGTTTAACGTATATTAAACGTATTATTTGGTTTAATGCAATTGTGTTTATGCATGTTTGAAATATTTAAAGCATTAAATTGTTAAGATAAATTGTTTTTTTTTTAATCTTGTGCAATTTTAAACATGTTTCAATTTAGAGTAAAACAAAATTATCCACATGTTTAACTATCACTTACATGTTTTTTTTTCTTTTTTTTTCTTACTTTTTCAATTATATTTACATTTTTTTTTTGTAACATGATTTTTTTTTTACTCATTGCATTTCCACACACTCAAATTCGACGCCCAAGATCAAGACACCATTGTTGAAATTGAGTCCGCATAAAGTCGTTGGTTAGATCTTGACCAGAGTTTTGATGTCATTGATAAACTTCCTAACGTTCTCAATGGGTATGGTGAACGTGATCTTATGAAAAAATTGGCCATGTACGAAAGAGTCCCAGGGACAAGCTGTGGCCAATCCATCTTCTTGGCTATCTAGACAACCTACTAACGACATCAGGTCGCTATGGTTTATAATAATTGGATAGCCAGAATAACTCATACATGTAGGTCAAAATATGAAACATAACTTGACAATCTGATTTCGCATAGTGTGTTATTAGTTTTGCAGTTTTTACAGTAAAATAAAGCATACAATCATTCGACAAACCATATGATAGAACATATAAGAGGCTAAAACATCCCACGCCAATGAGCAGGATAATACAACTAATAAAAAAAGTCATT
Source organism: Arabidopsis lyrata subsp. lyrata (assembly GCF_000004255.2). NCBI lineage: Eukaryota > Viridiplantae > Streptophyta > Magnoliopsida > Brassicales > Brassicaceae > Arabidopsis > Arabidopsis lyrata. The sequence continues at coordinate 4,243,514 of NW_003302548.1, read as the reverse complement.
TGGGTATCGAACCCAGGTCTAGGAGGTAAAAATTCTATGTTTTATCACCATATTACACCAATATATTCCGAAAGATATGTAAACATATTGTATATATCTAATTAAACATGTGGGGTTAATGATTCCATAACGCCCTTAAATCGCTGGTTAAAATCCACCAACAATTAAATAATGAAGTATTTTCAACCAAATATATGTAAATTCGGTATTTTTATCGCAACCAAATAAACTTGAGTATTAAATGGCCAAATAAGATATAGATAAATGTTTTTTGGGGATTTTTCTGGTTTTTATTTGTTTAGAATCTCAACTTTAAATCGGTAAAATTTTTTTGTCAGTTTTTAAAAATATTTTACTTATGTTTTCCTCATTTTTTGCTTATTTTTTGCATACTTTTCATTAATTTATTTTCTTTTGATTATTTAAATGATTTCAATAATTATAACATATTGACCAATGTGTACTCACTATAAATTCATACAAACAACTTAAGTTTATATTTCAGAGGTTGAATTAATATTATATATTAAAAAACTCCAACAATTCCTTTGTTGTTGAAGATTCTTAATTATATTTTGTGAATACTATTCAGCTTTAGTTGGTAAATATATTTTTTAAAATATAATATATATAATTTAAGATAAGATGGTATTTATTTGTTTGTAGAGGCGCTTGAGAGTAGCCTCATAGTTTCAAAAATTATAACTGTAAGTTAGTATTTATATATTTTTATTTTACTTTCAATCCAACAATGCTTTTGTTAATTTTGGTATTACAAAAATGTTTAAGTTCAAAATAGGTTTTTGATTTTATTTGATATATATAATAGATTACGGTGATGAACTTTTGTTAAAACGCATACCTCGGATTTCAATTCATCCTGACATTTTCCACATATCGTTTGCCTCATCTTCTATACTACAATCTCTACTTCTCCATTCTTCGGTATACTCTATAAACTGGTCCAAACCCACTTTCCCAACCTTGTTTTTCTTGCAAAATTCTTATGTTTGCATCGCTGAGAAGCTGAAGTGTAATCACATAACTCTCAGCTTCCACGACCTCGTCTCCAGATTGTCGAGTATATGTCATTGTTTCATTTGGTTCTAGAAGCCTATTAGATTTCTTCATTTTTCTAATCAGATAGAATCCAAAAGCTCCTCCTCCAGTAAGCACCAATCCAACCACAATGCCAAAGAGAAGTACCACAACAGTTGATTTGTTCTTGTTCCTTGTTGGCGAAGGAATAAGAATGCAGTTGGTCTCGATGTTTGGATTCCCTTTTGTGTCTACAACTATGTTCCTAAATTGTGGCACTTTCCCACGAAGTTGATTAACGGAAACATCCAAACTGGTCAGATTCAACTTCGTGAGATCGAACGAAAGAGAGAGAGGTGAGTTTGGAAAACCGTGGAGAGATTGTTCATGCCAGATTCATGGAGATAAATGTGATATGTTCCTAAACAAATATATGACAACGTAAACACTTCTCCATAAATTAAAAAGTTTGGTTACTTACTATTGCTTTGATAAATTTTAATACATCTTCATTGTTTTGTATATATAATTGTTAATATTCATTTATTATACATAACCTTTTTGTTATGTATTTAAAATTGTTTTCATTTATTATAAATAAATATGAATTAAATGATATTTTTAATACACTTTAAGACAATCAAACTAAAAAGTACTATTTAGAAACATAATGTACATCAAAATTTATAAGTGGAGAAAATTTTGCTTTTTCAAACGGTCAAGTTAAAGTGCAAAATTTAACGTTAAAATCCAATGTATATAGATAGGAATGAGTACAAATATGAGATTTGTTCTCTATAAAGAAATGTTACATACAACATAATACAATCAAAGAAACTTTGTAACAAAGAATGTGTATTTTATCTCCCCAAGGTTTTCTGGAAATCACTTTAGTAAAAAGATTGTGCAACCCATCAGAATTTTTTTGAGTATTTCAAATCACAATAATATTACATATAGAAATTATTTTCAAATTTTCGCCACTTAACAGTTAATATAGCCACCACTTATCGTTTTTAACATTCACATTGGTTCTCACCACTACAAATTAGTTACCATGGTTTTACTGGCTGAATTCATATGTTTTTATATAGAATTGTTGTAGACAAATTTTCAAAAACAAAATAACTTTAGAAGATTATCCAGTTATTCGTTTTATTTATATATTTAAAATTTAAAATTCCAAATAAAATCAACTTTGAAAATAATATAAAATAACTAAAACATTATAGTATATATAGTATTAAACCCACACAACGCGTGGGTCATTTTCTAGCTAATTAATATAACTAAGAATCTTCTTATAGTTTGCTTAATAAAATGGAAATTGAAAAAATTTCATATAGAGTTTTAAATGTATCCAAATATAGAAACACAAGGACGAATGATGGTTTACACTTTAAACGTGTTTGAAATTTTTAAAACAACATTAGAGATTTTTGATATTTAATTTTGCTTTTGAACATTTACCTTGTTGTTTAATATCTAAAGAAAACATACATGTTCAATTTAACAAGAAAAAATACAGAGTATCAAATAAACGACATACGTTTAGACTAAATTATAGTCTAAAGAAGTTTTTTTTTAAAGAAAAAATATTGCTAAATACACTACGTATAACACAATACAACAGCACACATCCCAACTTTAAAAATGTTTAATGATGTACATCACATGCCCATATATACCAACTAACATATGATATGGTGCCAATACCATAACCATCAAATTCCAATGTTGACCGTGTTACCCAAAAAATATTCGATTGTTTTAATTTTAATTATTTTTATTAAAAAACTAAAATAATAAATAATAAATTAATTTAACTAAAATATTTTATTTTAAGTTTTGAGTAGTGTTTTGATCGTGATAGGTTCAACAGGGAATCACCCATATAGCCGAGTCCGGGTTTAGTCAAAAACCAGATTTGAGTTGACCCGTCAAAACCGGCCAAAAATCGTCAAAATCGGTGACCTGGTTTAATATCAAAACTTAGTTCACAAAATTTAAATCACAATTTTAATATATTCATGAGTCAAAATTTAAATCAAAAGTCAAAGTCAGTACTTTCTCTTCTTTTTATCTTTCAAACTTTTTTATATTTTAATTTTAGTAGAGAACACACTTTTTTTCTTTTGGAAAACTATTTGTACTTATCAAAAGAAAAACACAATAAAAATATTGATGAATAAAAGTTAATAGAAAAGTGATTTTTCTGTTTTTATACCTGACAAACCATATTTTCAATAAAAAATAAAAATGGTATTAAAATTATAAGTATGAATTACAATATAAATATGTTTTGAATTGCAAAAAGCTCGAGAGAGGCTAAAGATACCCCGACTCCATCGAGCTAAAACTTCACGGGCGTTGGAAATCATTGTGAAAAGTGATGTCTCGGTTATCGTGTCTGGGACTGAAGTGTGGTGGGTCTTTCTTATACATCTACTTATAAAGTCTAAAACCATATAAGAAAACCAATTTATTTGTAGATTAGTGTTCCAATTAATTTTAATTTTTTGTTATTCGAGGATGAAAGCAAATTCCAATCACAAAAGATCTACAATTCACAATTTAAACCTTACATTTGCTCACATACCATGTATTAATTTCGTGAGATTGAATTCTGATAGATCATTATAATTAATTGTATATTTATATTTACCAATTTAGTTGTCAACTTGATTCCAAAATGTTTTGTCATTCAATAATAAAAACAAACTGAAAAAAAAAGTATTACCATTCAATATTTATTAAACTTAACGCATCGCTCACACGATCATAAAGGCTTTTAAGGCTTAAAGATTAATCACATTACCATTCGACGGAAAAGAGTCAAAGTGTTTAAACAACATCTCAAGATAATTAAAGGTTCCAATATATTTGTTCGATTTGAAATGTAACCTAATCACCTAAACCTTACGATAGACAAAATATAAGAAAAAATTCTTTAAATCAGCTTACGTTTTTTTCTTCTTCATATGCAAAATAAACAACATACAAAGAAATTATTAGCCCAAGTCCTTGTGGTCTAGTGGCAAAGGAAGCTTTGATGAAGGGTGAAACTCCCAGACCCGAGTTCGATTCTCCCTGGAAACAAAAACACATTTGTTTGGGAAGTCTGTCAAGGCCTAATTGGTTTACCTGGTAGTCAAAAATGCAGGCGGCCTGACTACCCCCTTGGCATTAGTCGGAAGGTATTCCAAACTCGGATCAGGCAGTGTGGTGGCCCAATTCTACCTGGATCGGGAGAAGTCCACTCTGTAACACCTCAGTGCGTTCCTACCGAGACCGACCGGATCAGCCCGATAGGGTTTATAAAAAAAAAAAAAAATTATTATAAAACCACACAAATAAACAAGAACCCGTTACAAGAAAGAGTATATATCTATATTGTTTCTTTATTTTGGAAACAATATTTCACAAAGAAAAAAACAATCACACATCTTCATAAATATACTCCTCCCTTCTCTTGATCACCAATAGTATCTACGTTTTGGTTCATCCCAAAGATCAAGCGCAGCATTCCTCGCATCATTCGCAATACGTGCCTCTAGCTGCATAGCCGCCATCTCGTCTTGCGCCTTCATCAAAGACTTTATCCTAGAAGCTGGAGAACTCGCTTCTCCTTCTTCGTCTTCTTCTTCTTCTTCCTCTTCATTTGATTCTTGATCTTCATATGCCGCACATGAATGTACATGTGTTCCATAGTCACATTCCTTACAGTAATACATCCATAGATCTTCTGAAATAGTTTCATCACAAACGCTGCAAGTGAAGATCGTGTCTTCACGACCTTTACACGGTGTGCAATAAAGAAGAGTGAGTGGATGTTCATGATCTTCACGATCTACGGTTTCAGGGATAAACGCACATCCCACATGAAGATTGTAGTTGCAGTTTGAGAAATGGTAAGTGAATCCAGATCCGTATTGGTCACACGCGTCACACGTGTAAACAGACCGATCATCTGGTGGGGAATGAAGCAAGGTCAGAGGGTGGTCCTGGTGAGACTTGTGATTGGTCTCATTAGGTAGGTCGAAACATGACTTGTGCAAGAAGTAATCGCACTCTGACTTTATACACTTGAAAGCTTGCCCGGTCAGCTCTAGCTCGCAGCCAGAGCATGCGGTCTCATCCTCTTCTTTGGCTTTAAAGACACGGGTGGATGGTTGTGACTCGCGTGCCTCACAGATTGGCGATTAACCGGTTTGACCTTTGGTTTAATGAAGTATGCGTTTGGTTTTATTGATTATATTAATCAAGTTGTTGTATTATGCTATATATTTCGCTAATTATAAGGTTTGACATCTGTATAGAAGACTTTGACATTTGGGATTCAAATCAAAGTCTATGAAATATAACTCTTTATATATGTTTAAATGTTCAAAATATTATAAACTTTTTATTGATTTTGAATATATGAATTATATTATTCAAAACTTTTTAAAAGTTTAAAAGTTATCATTTCTGGTAAAATTAAGCAATTAAACTAAAAACCGAATTAAACGGTATTCAAATTTTTAAATTTGGATGTTTGTTAAGTTAAACTTCATGTTCATATGGATTTGAATTCATTTTGATCTTATTTATAATATGATTCTGAATCATTGTCTAAATATTTTAGCCAACATGGGACGTTGAATACACATCTCTTTTCATCAATTGGATAATATATATGTTTTTAAAATTTTGAATCACAATATATGCAGAAAAAATAATTGAGATTTTTTAACTTTATGTATTATATGATGATTCAAAATATTTAAAAGAAAGTTCAAACAAAGATGATAAGAGAATCGTAATTTTAAATCTTAACCAACTCTTCTAAATATATATGTTTTTAAACATGAAATATTCGGTTCACAATTTCAGATATGTTTTGATCCGATCCAACGAAAAATATGGGATATCCGGTGTAAGATTTTGAAGTAAATTTTGTATCGTAACGGATACCAAAAATCTCGGATAATTATTTAACCCACCCGATACAAAATGTACTTCAAAAATACTAGTATAGATATGTAGAGAGGATAAGGTTTAATGAGGTTAACCTCTCCAAGTCTATTCTAATTATATTGTGCAACTTCCATTTGATAAGATTGAACATAGTTTTTTTTTCTTTGACATCTTTGGATCGACAATGCCCGATCCATAGCCAAATCCTACTACGCGGGGTAACACGACTTAGTGGAGTCGAACACCGGTGGGGAAGATGAAGTCAAATAGACTTAACTTCCATTGAGATCTCATTCGTTACTAGATTGATTTCGTACATCAACAGCGTTGAAAGAGCAAACTAGTTTCTATGAACTTAGAAATTTACAATTGCTTGATCGTTTTTCTTTCTTGAAAGGATGTGCTATTGCTGTAAACTTGCCTTTGATCCTTGCTGAAACCTATTCAGCAGTATTCTCCCATGCTCCATCCGGCTCGAACTCAGCAATCGTAGCATTGATCCACGTTACTCCTATGAAGAGAAGCTGGGTTTGCGGTAAATATTATGTACATGATTCTTTTTCTTACCAAATACTCCTTCCATTTTTTCATAGTTGATGTTTCAGAGAAATTTTTTTGTTCCCAATTATATGATATTTTTAGTTTTTAATACATAATTAATTAATTTTTTTTATTCTTTTTGACTCTTTATATTCTGTAAATTCTTTTATTATTGGTTTAATTGTATTTAGATAATTAATAATGGTTGCTTTAGTTTACAAAAAAAAAATAATTAATTATTTAATATGTGCACAATCCTAAAACATCAACTTTTCCGTTGCTGATCCGAACACCGCATTAATCATCGCTTGTGTAACTTTATGAGGCATTGAGTCCAAGAAGTTAATCGCATTCCTAAACTCACCAACTTTCAACAACATCATTAGCAGAGATGTGAAATGATGGACATTGAGTTGATACGATCAATGTTATACTTCTTCTTCAGCAATTTGATAACCTGTGCAGCCTCACACAACAAGCTTCCGACATCTATGGCGTACAACACAGTCTGTATGATAGACTTTCACGGGTAAAACCCTTTGATTAACAACACAATCATAATTCGTCCTAGAAAAGTTTTAAAAAACAAAATGATTAAGGAACTGGGCGCAAAAAAATAAATGGGGGCAAAATGTTATAAGGTGGACTCGAACCTAAAACCTTAAAGAGTAAGTGGTTATACTATTTTGCCACTTTAATTATTTGGGTTGGCTGATTTTTCAGCCCTATACTAGTTGCAATCTCAGCTTTCCACCCCAAACTTTTTACCTCTGAAAAAACCACCAAAAAAAAACTTTAATCTCAATAAAACTACACGTACTTTTGGATTTGTTCGTAAAACTACGCCTCCAATTGAACCGATCAATTAACCGATAATATTTAATCCGGTTTGACTTACCCAGAATTTTGACCAAAATTAATCGATTTTGACTCTATTTTAACCCAATTTTGACCCAAAAACAAATATAAAAGAAAAAAATGTATTCTCTATAAATAAATTTATTTATTTATTTATTTTTATAAACAATTAAAATAATAAATTATAACTTAATTTTATCAAAAAAGATAAAAAAAAATAAACCACAAAAGAATTATATAATAAAATTTTGGTATATACTTTTGGTAATGTTACAAAAAAATAAAATAATAATTTTTTTTGGCAATCATAATATATGACCTTTGAATTTTGTATATTGTGAAATTCAAAGTATATGCAAAACTCATATATATATATCCTTAAACACCATAAATCAAAGTATATATTATGATATTTATAAATTCATTTTTCTTTATAGATTCAGTTTTTTTTTTTTATAAATTCAAAGGTCAGTTATATATATATTTATATATATATATGGTGGTTTTAAAAAGAAAAATGCGTTTGAATTTTATATATATATTATACCAAATTCATTTTATAATATATAAATGAATTTGATTTGTGGTGATATTAAAAATATACATTTTATTTTTGGCAATCATTTTTCTTTTATAAATTCAAAAAAGAAAATGTATATTTTGTTATATATAACCAACGTTTGAGTTTTAAAAAAGATAAATGAATTTATAAGAAAATGATTGCCAAAAAGAAAATGTATATTTTGTTATATTACCAAAATTTTATAACAAAATATAGCACAAAAAATAATTTGTGATCTATTTTGGTATATTTTTTGTTGTTGTATATTTTGTTATATAAACAAAAGTATAGACCAAAAATTTGTTATATATATTTTTTGTGGTATACTTTCATATTATTTTGTGGTATACTTTCATATTATTTTGTGGTATATTATTTTTTTGGTAAAATTAATTTATAATTTATTATTTTTAATTGTTTATCAAAAATAAATAAATAAAAATAATAATTTTATTTATAGAGAAGACATTTGTTTTCTTTTATATTTGTTTTTGGGTCAAAATTGGGTTAAAATAGAGTCAAAATTGATTAACTTTGGTCAAAATTCTGGGTAAATCAAACCGGATTAGATATTACCGGTTAACTGATCGGTTCAATTGGAGGCGTAGTTTTAAGAACAAATCCGAAAGTACGTGTAGTTTTATTGAGATTAAAGTTTTTTATGGTGGTTTTTTCAGAGACAAAAAGTTTGGGTTGACAAGTTGAGATTGCAATTAGTATAGGGCTGAAAAATCAGCCAACCCTAATTATTTTGTGTAGTACTAAAATTTCACATATTTATATGTTGCTGGGTGCAAGTTCCCCCACCATCTACAACGTGGGTCCACCCCTTGGTGGGGAGGGGGTGTTTGGCTTATAAGTGTGATTTCTTTTTCATGAATGTATGTTAAATATAATTCAAAATGGATTTGGAATGATGGGTTATGGGTTTTTCAAAATATGATGGAGCTTGCATCTTTTTTTGTTTTGTTTTAGGGTTCTAGTTTTGAACGAATGATCTTTTTCTTTTGTAAATCTATAATTTTTTTTTCAATATTTTTTCTTCAAATGATGATTTTAGGAAAAGTAAATTTTCAAGCATCCGCAAAAAAATACAGATTTGGGTCACGTCGGATACTTTATTTAATTACAAGTGGGATAAAGCAAAAAAGATTAAAGAGAGATATCCAATATGCTACAATTACTGGAAAGATCTCGATAAGTCTAACGGTTGTCACATAGATAAGGTGAAAGGTGCATTTTTTTGTTTTCTCGAAATTTCAAACTTCATGATTTAATATAGGTTAGTTTTGATTAACATCTATTTTGCTGCATGAGTATGAGAATTATTTGTTCCTAGAATGTGAAAATATAGAATGATTGAGTTGTTATTACAATAACAAGATGTATAGTATGTTCTTCTTGTTCGAGATTATTGATCATTTCCATATTTTCATTATCCTCTGAAGAGTACGATGAGTTATGAAAAACTAATGGGAAATCTAGGGAGTATAAAAGAAAAATAGATTTTGAGAGAAATTAGGGTGGGTAAAGTTATGTGTTGGAATTTTTATGATTAATATATAATTGTCATAGAATTTATATAAAAAGATATGTAAGAAGTAAGTTTGATCTTGATTATGACTTCTCCATGCTGCTTCTCGACAAGAAGGTATTAAAGGGTGAGATCAGTAAATTTGATCTTGAAGGAAAGGTGGAGACTTATGATCACATGGATCATTGTGCTACTACTGTTCATCCTCGGGGAGATGGGATTGTGACATGGTTGATGGACCGTTTTGCAGGAGAAGATGCATTCAGTTTCCGAAACCCGTAGACAGACACAATTATGAGGTTTGGGTGGCCCTACTACGAACCCTTCAATTAATTGTGAATACTATGGAATCCAAACTTGGACTGAAAGTACCTTTAGTCGAATACTCTGCTTCTTTGCGTGAATAAAAGGATTTGACGATTTGTGTTCATTTTTTGTTTTCGACAACTGCCCAATTAATATTTTAATACGAATAAAATGTTTAGGCCGAAACCATTCCACTGGATTGCTAAAATTGAATCAAATTAAAAAAACTCGAAATCAAACAGATTTAACTGAATGTTAACCAAAAAAATTAAAAATTTGGTTAATATTTGTAATGAAACAAATATTCGAAATAGGAGATATCCGAACCAAACTGAACCAAATATTTTTTTTCTCATAATTTTGGTAAGCTTTTTTTGAACAAACAAATATCGATTAACGATGAACCTGTAACGCTTCCTTCGGCGTTATGCTTTCAAGCCGCTCATGTTAACCGTTTCTCTCTGGTTGTGACGACAGTCAATCCGAGGAAACAAAATCTTCGGGCTTTGATCGGCCAGATGCCGAAAGTTTGGGGTCTTCAGGACTCATGTGTGGGGCGTATTTTGGACAGAGGCAAGGTCCAATTCAAGTTCAAGACAGAGGAATCCATGAATCTGGTGCTAAACAGAGGGCCTTGGTCTTTCAATGATTGGATGCTTTCAATCCATCGATGGTATCCAAACATCACGGAGACTGAAATGAAGATTATTCCTTTCTGGGTTCAGATCAAAGGAATTCCACTTCTCTATCTCACCAATGCTATGGCGGATTATGTGGGAAGCAAATTGGGAAGAGTGATTAATGTTGATTTCGATGAAAACACTAACCATGTGGGTTTTGTGAGAGTGCAGTTGGCGTGGAACTTTGATGACCCTCTACGTTTCCAGAAGAATCTGCAATTTGAGGCTGATGAGAATACTCTGATCAAGTTCCACTTTGAACGCCTCAGAAATTTCTGTTCAAAATGCGGTTCCCTAAAGCATGATATAAAAGAATGTACGCTGGCTTTTGATGATGATGAGGCTGATGATTCAAGTGATGACGATGATGATGATGGTCATGAGGATAAAAATGACAAAGATATGTCTGAAGCAGACACTCTTCAAACTGTTGACCCCGTTACTCTAATCCCGGGACTGCAAGCAACCATTCCTGTGAAGAATCTGGGAACATCATGGGAGAGCAATGAAGTTTCATCAGTACCAAGTGTCTTTGAAGACACAGAACTTACTGCAGAGAGGCTCCGGTACCTTCATGGTAAATTTACCCGCAATGGAGTAGATGCAAGGTCTAAGAATGATTTCCTGGAGGAGGCTGCAGATAATGCTCAGAATCAATTCATGTTTGTCAAAAGGAAGCGTGTTCAGTTTGAGGAGATGTACCAGAGAGAGGAGGCAGCGGAAGAGATGGCGGTCCTTAGTCATCTTTGCGGCAGCTATGGTAGAT
>NW_003302548.1:4211159-4232171 GCF_000004255.2 Arabidopsis lyrata subsp. lyrata | reverse complement strand
GCTTATCATGATGAAGAGATCTACTGGCAACAAAAAAGTAGAAATCAATGGATGAAAGATGGTGACCGCAACACCGGTTTTTTCCATGCTTGCACTAAAACCAGATTTTTGCATAATCGAGATCACTTCTATTAGTGACAACGATGGAACAATATTTTGAGGAGATGATGAGATAGGGAGCCATGCTCAAATGTTCTTTACAAACATCTACACCACAAATGGTATTGCTGTTTCACCCATGGATTTTGCAGATTTTAAGCCTACCGTTACTACAAGTGTAAATGACGCTCTAAAAAAGGATTTTGATGAGGAGGAAATTTATGAGGCGATTTGTTTAATTGGTGATGACAAGGCTCCAGGGCCTGATGGTTTGACGGCAAGGTTCTATAAGCAATGTTGGAATATAGTTGGGAAGGATGTTGTGAGGGAAGTGAAGTCTTTCTTTGCGACTTCTCGTCTGAGGAATGATATTAACCATACAAACATCTGTATGATACCAAAAATAGACAACCCCACAACTCTCTCTGACTATAGACCAATCGCCTTGTGTAACGTTTTATACAAAATCATTTCCAAGTGCTTGGTTCGTAGACTAAAGACGCATCTAGATTCTATTGTTTCGGATGCTCAAGCGGCTTTCATACCGGGTAGACTAATCAATGATAATGTTATGATAGCACATGAAATAATGCACTCATTGAAGACCAGGAAAAGAGTTTCCCAAACTTATATGGCGGTAAAAACGGACGTAAGCAAGGCTTATGATAGAGTTGAGTGGAGCTTTTTAGAAACAACAATGCGTTTATTTGGTTTCTGTGTTAAGTGGGTTGATTGGATAATGGCAATGGTGCGTTCAGTTCGATACTCAGTTCTAGTCAACGGTAATCCCCATGGTTATATCACACCGTCGCGAGGAATACGACAAGGTGACCCCCTATCCCCATATCTCTTCATCCTTTGTAGTGATATCCTAAGTCATTTAATTCGAAGTAAAGCCCAAGATGGTGAGATACGTGGCGTGAGAATTGGTAATGGTGTACCGGCAATTACGCACCTTCAATTTGCCGATGATTCACTCTTTTTTTGTCAAGCAAATATGAGGAATTGTCAAGCTCTTAAAGATGTTTTTGACGTCTACGAATACTATTCGGGCCAAAAAATTAATAAAGACAAATCTATGATAACTTTTGGCTCAAAAATCTTTAATAACACTCAACAAAGACTCAAAAACATTTTATGTATCCAAAATCATGGTGGTGGTGGCAAATATCTAGGACTTCCCGAACAGTTTGGCCGCAAAAAAAAAGAGATGTTTGAATATATTATTGATCGGGTTAAGAAAAGAACTGCTTCGTGGAGTGCAAAGTTTCTATCCCCCGCGGGTAAGGAAATATTAATAAAATCGGTAGCTCTTGCAATGTCGGTTTATGCGATGGCCTGTTTCAAACTTCCACAAGGGATCATTTCGGAAATTGAATCACTCCTAATGAGTTTCTGGTGGGAAAAAAATTCAAAACAAAGGGGTATACCATGGATTGCGTGGAAGAAGCTACAATATTCAAAAAAAGAAGGAGGACTGGGTTTCCGTGACTTGGCGAAATTTAATGACCCTTTACTTGCGAAACAAGCTTGGCGTATCATTCAAAATCCTCATTCTCTGTTTGCCAGGATCATGAAAGCCCGATACTTCCGTGATGAATCGATCCTTGATGCAAAAGCTCGAAAGTATCAATCTTATGGTTGGGCCTCTCTCTTATCCGGTGTTGCCCTACTCAAAAAAGGGACAAAATATATTGTAGGGGATGGTAAATCTATACGGTTGGGCATCGATAATGTGCTTGAGGATCATCCTCCTAAACCAATCCGAGTTGTTGATCCTGACCAAAAAATCTTTTTAGAAACACTTATTTCAAAGAATGGTACGTCTCGTTCATGGGATACTTCCAAGATTGCTAGCCTCGTCGACCAGAGAGATCAAACACTCATTCAAAACATTCATCTATCAATAGAAGTGAACAACGATACCTTATCTTGGAATTATAACACTTCTGGTGATTACTCAGTACGTTCCGGTTATTGGTTGCTTACTCATGACCCCCATGAACTTCACAACAATGTTGATGTACCTCCTGGATCGGTTGAACTAAAAAACAGTGTTTGGAAATTACCTCTCATGCCAAAGATTAAACACTTTTTATGGAGAGCTATTTCCCGGGCCTTATCTACGATGTCCAGACTTGTTTCACGAGGGATGCGTGTTGACACCATCTGTCCTAGATGCCGTCGTGAGGAGGAAAGTATAAATCATGCCTTATTCACTTGCCCTTTTGCCAAAATGGTCTGGTGGCTGTCCAATTTAATACCTCTGCAAGCGACGAGTTTCTCTACGGAGTTTGAATCCAATATTTCCCTCCTTCTAAGCTTCACTACCAACCAAACGTTACAAGATGACCAGAAACTAATGCCTTTTTGGTTGTTATGGCGCATTTGGAAATCTAGAAACAATTTCGTTTTTAACAAGGTTAGGGAGAGTGCAACCAAAACTGTGTTAAAGGCGCAAGCAGAAATAGGACAATGGATCACGACTACACATTCTACTACAAGAAATAATTACAGAAAGGTTCATGATATTCATCCTCCTCCTTCTCGGCATTGGACGACTACCCCACCATCTTTCATCAAATGTAATTTTGATGCGGCTTATGATATTCAGACACAACAAGTAACAGCAGGTTGGATCATGAGGGACCATCATGGAACATCAAAACATTGGGGATCTCTGAAATTAGGACAGGCAGCTACTCCTTTAGAAGCTGAAACAAAAGCACTCCTTGCTGCAATGCAACAATCGTGGATCCGTGGTTACAAAGCAGTTTTCTTTGAAGGGGATTGTGAAATCTTAATACAAACTCTTAACAATTCTAAACCGATTGGAACTTTGACAAATCTTCTCAAGGACATCAACTTCTGGGAAAGGAAATTTCAACGAATCCGGTTCATCTTTACTAAGAGAGAAGGCAATACAGCAGTACATTGCCTTGCAAAGTTTGGTTGTATTTCTTCCATTTGTTATTCCAGTTCTGTAACTCAGCCTTTATGGCTTCAAAAACAACTTTGTATTGACTTTGGCAATTTAATATAAATTTGCTTTGATGGAAAAAAAAAAAAAAAACAAATATCGATTAACCAAATTCGCATGCCTAATTTTAAGGGTTTTTTTTTTTTTTTGCCAATCTTTATATTTTTTTTTTTGCCAATCCTAATTTTAAGGTTTGAAAAATGAAATATTGTAAATATCCCGCAAAGCAGAGAACGAGAGAATACAATATATTCTTTACACATAAATTTGGTAAATTAACGGCGAGATTTACAGTAATTTTGGCTCCAAAAAACACCACGCCAATTTTTATTACCAAACACATTCACTTCAATTCGCGCCAAAACTGGAATCCCAAAAGACCAATTCCTATTTAAAAACCCTAAGCCTCCACTCTCTTCCTCCATTTTCGCCTCTCTCTTCCCTCTCCTTCTCTACTCTTTTCTTCATCTCCATTCTCGATTTCTTCCCGAATGGCCATCGTTGATGACTCTGAGAAGCTGATAACCGAATCCGAAGCTGTTTCGAGTTCCGTTGATGGTAAGATCGTTGCAGATACTCCCGACTTTATTGACGAATCCTCTCTAGTCGTCAGAACAACCACTGGAGTCCGAATCTCACCTCATTTCGTAGAGCAAAGCCTTGTTGACTCCGATGGATCTAAGTCGGATTTTTCGGGCGTTGTTGCCCCTGCGGTTACGCTTCCGGCGAAAGACGAGGTAATTAGTGATGGTTTTGCTTCTGTGAATAAAGAGATTGTAGAATCTGATTCATTTAGGGCGGATAGTTTAGAGACTCGTGTTAAGGAGGAACCTGATTTGGATGTTGAGAATCGCGAAGAAGCGATGATTATTGATTCGATAGGAAATTCTGTGGTTGAAACTCTTCCAAGTGCTTCGGGTGATGATTGTAATGTTCAGGTAGAGGTAGTGGAACCTGAATTGCTTGTTGAGAATCTGGTGGTTGTTAAAGAAGACGAAGTGTTCGTTGATTCGATAGCGAAATCTGTTGTTGATAAAGAAGAAGAGATGATAGTTGATTCTATAGAAAATTCTGTGGTTGAAATTGTTTCAAGTGCTTCAGGTTGTGATTGTAATGTGAAGGTAGTGGTAGTGGAACCTGAATTGTGTGTTGAGACTCTGGTGAGTGTTAAAGAAGAAGACATGAGTGTTGATTCTATAATGGAATCTGTGGTTGAAACGGTTTCCAGAGGTTCAGACAACAAGTGTGTTGATGTCAAGGTCAAGGAAGAACCTGATTTAGATACAAAGTTGGAAGAAGATTCTGTTGTGCTCGAGAAGAAGGATGAGGTAATCAAAGTCCAGGAAGACCAGCCAAGTGAGATTAATGGATTGTTGCAAGAAAATAAGAAAGTAGACCAAGAAATTGTTCTCTTTTCGTCTGGTGATTCGGATGGTGCATCAGCTAAAAGAAGGAAAATAGAGATGGAATCATCTGTACCAATCGGTGTCCAAAGCTGTATCCTGGCGCCGACGCCCCTTCGAGTTGTGAAACCGGAGAAGTTGGATACCCCTGAAGTTATTGATCTGGAATCTGAGAAGAGTTATACTCATGTGAAGATGGAACCGGTTGAGGAAATAAAGGCGGAAGCTGTGAAGATGAGTTCTCAAGTGAAAGAAATGAAATTTAGCCGTGAGCAGAAACCGGTATTTGTGAAGAAGGAACCGGTTGAAGCAAAAAAGGTGAAAGTGGAAGATGGAGATTTTCCGGTGGAGAAAGATTGGTATTTGGTTGGGAGGTCACTTGTTACTGCTACTTCTACAAGTAAAGGAAGGAAATTAGAAGATAACGAGATTGTGAATTTCACTTTTTCCTCTGTTGCCAATTGGAAAGTCCCTAACATTGTTCGTTTCTCTACCAAAAGATGTGGCGAGGTAACTTATTTTTAACTTTTGTTACCTGCACTATTTTCCTTTGATTTTTCCATAAGAGTTTTTGATAGTTACCAAGTGTTTCATACTGAACGATTTGTGTTTCTGTTTCTTAATATTTTGACATCTTTCATTTTATATGATCTTAGATTGGTAGACTTCCTATGGAGTGGTCTAATTGGGCTGTGAGTCTTTTAAGATCTGGTAAGGTCAAAATGTTAGGCAGATGTGTAGCGGCGCCACCGTTTCTTACAATGATGCAAGAAATTATGCTATATGTCAGGTAAATATTGTTTTCGTTTGTGTTAGTTTGACTGATAGTTTTGTTTGAAACTTATATGGCTTTTGGATTGCAGTTTTTACATTCACATCTCGATATTCACTGATGTTAGCAAATCCACTTGGCGAATTGGTTCTTCCCCAAACATCGAGTCCACGCTTCATCCTCTTCTCCAGCTTTTCAAACACTTGACAATCAAACCTTATCAAAAGGTATGTGCCACATTTCCATGTTCCAATACCTTTATGAGCTTAGAATCATGTTTCATGTCCATTACTTGTCTGTTTCTCATTTATATATCTTCAAAACAGGCGGAGTTTACTCCTGAGGAACTTAACTCTCGTAAACGATCACTGAATTTGGAGGTATGTGTTCCACTTCAGTCACTCCTTGAAACTCATTTGATGTATATAGGATAATTAGGCCGTTATAAATCTTAAGTTCTTTGTTCCTTTAGTGGAAGACTAAGTTATGCATTTCATTGGTCAGGATGACTTTGATGAAAGAGCAGCATTGTTGGCCATAGCAAAAAGAAGAAAAGGTTGTCAACAGTCTCTGGAGCAGAACAAAGATGAAGAAGAGGCTCCTGACTCATATATGAATCGGGTTGTCGGCGCTGCAGATTCTTATAACCTCGAGGTGTGAAAATATTCACCAGAAATTTTTTCTTGTCCTCTTTTAAAGAAAACTAATTTGAATGTCATTTTCTCTTGTCAATCGTTTAGGAAATGGAAGCTCCAAGTACACTAACGTGTAACCTGAGACCGTACCAGAAACAAGCTCTCTACTGGATGTCAGAATCTGAGAAAGGAATTGATGTTGAAAAGGCAGCTGAAACTCTACATCCATGTTGGGAGGCTTATCGAATCTGTGACGAGTATGTACTACTACTATCTCAGATGTTCAGAACTAACTTCAAAATATGTTATCTGACCTTATAACGTTGATTTGTATGCATTTTCTTCAGGAGAGCACCTTCAATTTATTTGAACATCTTTAGTGGTGAAGCAACAATCCAGTTTCCAACAGCAACACAGATGGCAAGAGGCGGAGTATGTTTCTTGAATCTTCATTCTAACACATGTATTCCTCTTGAGTGGCATGGAATGGCAAATATTCTCTGCTTGTTGAATTTATAAATATTTGAACTTTTTTGTTTGCAGATATTGGCAGATGCCATGGGACTTGGAAAAACTGTGATGACAATTGCACTAATACTTGCACGGCCTGGCCGAGGTAACCCAGGAAATGAAGATGGCTTGGCGGCAGATGTTAATGCAGATAAACGCAAGAGGAAGGAGAGTCATACCGCACTAACGATTGTGAAGGCAAAAGGAGGCACTCTTATTATTTGTCCCATGGCATTGTTAAGCCAATGGAAGGTGATTGCCTTGTTAGTTGTGTCTTCTTAAATCTTTGATAGTTTTTTACAAAGGTCTGATGGATTTTTACTTTATTCCAGGACGAGCTTGAGACTCATTCAAAGCCTGACACTGTGTCTGTGTTAGTTTACTATGGAGGGGATAGGACACATGACGCGAAAGCAATAGCGAGTCATGATGTGGTTTTGACAACTTATGGTGTCTTAACCTCAGCTTACAAGCAGGTTAGAATAGTATTATTTGTCAATTTTCTGCACCAATGTTTTTTCTCTGTTAATTGATCTTAAAATTCTGAGATTCATGACATGCAGGATATGGCAAACAGTATTTTCCACAGGATTGATTGGTATAGGATTGTTCTTGATGAAGCTCACACGATCAAATCGTGGAAAACTCAAGCTGCTAAAGCTACATTTGAGTTGTCCTCACATTGCAGATGGTGTCTAACTGGGACTCCCTTACAAGTAAGATACTAAAAGTAACTCATGAATAGATAATATGATCTCATACTGTTTTGATACTTACTAACCCTATGCCTCTTTAATGCAGAACAAGCTTGAAGATCTTTACAGTCTTCTATGCTTCCTGCATGTCGAACCATGGTGCAATTGGGCTTGGTATGATGAGATTTCATCTGAACGTGATATTCTTTGTATATAATTCTTTTTGATTTGACTTTACCCTTCTGTGTGTGTGTGTGTAAATAGGTGGAGTAAGTTGATACAGAAGCCTTATGAAAATGGTGATTCACGAGGACTGAAGCTGATCAAGGCGATTTTGAGGCCATTGATGCTGAGAAGAACAAAGGAAACAAGGGACAAAGAAGGAAGGTTAGATGTTTTTTGCTGTTTTATTCCCTTCTTTCTCTTTTCGTTTGCTTGTCTTATGCTTAACTTCGACTATATTTTCTGCAAACTTTCAGTCTAATTCTTGAACTTCCTCCAACTGATATCCAAGTCATTGAATGTGAACAATCCGAAGCAGAACGTGACTTCTATACTGCCCTTTTCAAGAGATCCAAAGTAAGTGTTATAGTTCTGTTTTAAGCACAATACAATCTGTTATAAGCTTAATCATAGTATATTTTAAGGATTTACGATGTTTTGGTAAATGCATAACATTCTCCTTTGTTCGGGAACAGGTTCAATTTGACCAGTTTGTGGCACAAGGAAAAGTTCTCCACAACTATGCAAACATCCTCGAGCTCCTCCTCCGTCTACGCCAATGTTGTAACCACCCTTTTCTAGTTATGAGGTATAAAGCATAATACAAGTAATAGACTCATTTGTTTCCTTGGCAATGGATTCTAATACATTCAGTTAAATTGCAGCCGAGCAGATTCACAACAGTACGCTGACTTAGATAGCCTTGCAAGGAGGTTTCTTGATAACAACCCTGACTCTGTTTCCCAAAATGCGCCTTCTCGGGCATATATCGAGGAAGTTATCCAGGATTTACGTGATGGAAATAGCAAAGAATGTCCAATATGTCTGGAGTCTGCAGATGATCCCATTCTCACACCTTGTGCTCACAGAATGTGCCGGGAATGTCTCCTTACTAGCTGGCGCTCCCCGTCTTGTGGTCTATGCCCAATCTGCAGGACAATCCTGAAGAGAACCGAGCTGATCTCATGCCCGACAGATAGTATATTCCGTGTTGATGTGGTAAAGAACTGGAAGGAGTCTTCAAAAGTTTCAGAGCTGCTCAAGTGCTTAGAGAAGATCCAAAAATCTGGTTCAGGTGAGAAGAGCATTGTCTTTAGCCAGTGGACTTCATTTTTGGATCTTTTGGAGATTCCATTGCGAAGAAAAGGATTCGAGTTTCTTAGATTCGATGGGAAGCTGGCTCAAAAAGGAAGAGAAAAGGTCTTGAAAGAGTTCAATGAAACCAAACAGAAAACGGTAAGTGATAGGATAGTTGTCTAACAAACTCTTTCTGGATCGACTAGAGAGAGCTTAAGATCTTTATGCTTCTGCTTATGTGATGTATTACAGATTCTGCTTATGTCTCTGAAAGCTGGAGGAGTTGGTCTGAATCTAACTGCAGCTTCAAGTGTCTTCTTAATGGTACCATCTCTCTTCAAGCTTTGTTTTGAAGTCTTCTTGATAATTGAATGATGAATTGATGTTTTGGTTTTCTTTCATGAAACACTTAGGATCCATGGTGGAATCCGGCGGTAGAAGAGCAAGCGATCATGAGAATTCATCGAATAGGGCAGAAACGAACAGTATTTGTCAGAAGATTCATTGTCAAGGTGACACTATAGAAACTGCATTTTTCTCTGAGTTTCTAGCATTGTAAGAAACTCGTAAGTAACATTGCGTTTCTTTTGGATGATTGTGTGCAGGATACAGTGGAGGAACGGATGCAGCAAGTTCAGGCAAGGAAGCAGAGGATGATTGCCGGAGCTTTGACCGATGAAGAAGTCCGGTCGGCAAGACTTGAGGAGCTCAAAATGTTGTTCCGATAAAAGACTTGGAGAAAGTCTTATTAGTCTTTTGAACTTAAGAGTCTTCTTTTTGTTGTTTTCATGTAAATATTGGTACAATTTATTTATCTTTCTCTACTAATGAGTTATAACTTATAAGTAATTTTGAACACTCCGTCTGTGACTGAAGTATCGAACTGTCTTTTGGCATTGGACGAACAACATATTGTGTGGTGTGAACAATTGAACGTGCACCTTGTGTTTCTGAAAGATCAGACTACAATCAGTAAAACAGATAAAAACCAATTCCGGACCAGTTTGGAAGAAGCAGCTTCATTGGTTTAGGTCAGTGGGTCAAAGAAATATGGCGCGGCAACCTAAATAGGCCCCTCCCCAAGGTTCGAACCGGGCACTTCCCCAAAAAAGATTCTAATGACTTTGTTTAAGCATTCTCTGTATTGTTTGTTCCGTAACAAGTATGTCAAATACGATGTTTACCAAAAAAAAAAAAGTATTTAAATTAAAATACGGAGTTGTGTGCAAATATTTTATGAGTATGATAGTTACATAAGCTAGTTAACAAATATGTTAGGTTTTGTCGATTTTCTTCTATCCGATGAATCTAGTCATAAGTAAAAAAAAGTACTAGTTTATAAAAATATATATTTGCAAGTTGCGACCAAATTATATATAGAGACGACCGTTCATAGTCTCGAACTCTCGATTACATGCATCCAGCCGGGAATCGTAATGTATAAAAAACAAAAAACAAAAACATTAAAATGAGAAAAATATGCACCAGCCGGGAATTGAACCCGGGTCTGTACCGTGGCAGGGTACTATCATGCCACTAGACCACTGGTGCTTTTGGTTTCAACTTGTAGAAGTAGATTATATACTTAATAACTAAAAAAGAAAAGCAGACCAAACCCAAACAAACAGGATTAGGTGTACAAGTAACGTAATCAATCAATGATGTGGCAGTAATTAAACGAATCAATGTACTCGAGTTGCTATCAAATATTGTCGAGCTGTATAATATTCAAGAAGTACTATTTACGATCTACTAAGCTAAAATTTAAATTTGGCCCATAAACTAAAGTTTAGTTAAGTATTCTACATTTTTATGTTATCTTTATCTCTTTGATAATTTTTTGAAAATTATGATAATGCGTTTTATATCAATTTTTTTTTTGTTTTGGTAAAAATTGTGATCGTTGTGATATTTTCTAGTAGAGAAAAGTATGCAGTCAGTGGAGACCTAACTTTTAAAAATATTTTGCGATAAAAGGTTAGATTATTACAAGACAAACACAAAAGGGATGTTTAGAAATTTTGAAACGAACACGATTGATTTAAACCACTCCCTTGCCTTTTAATTGTCATCATTTCTTGTAATTTTGTGGACTAATTGAAGAGTTTAGTTGAAGTTGATTTGGATTTCAGTTAACTGGATTGATGTGCGGGTTGTTTTTATGTGATTTATAATCAAATCTTTTGTTATGTCTCTTTCCATATTTTTTTTATGTTCGCTACTTTGTGTATTGTAAACAAAACTACTATAGTAGTTTTACTGATTTAAAAATCAAAATTTTATAATTTTATTCTACATGTGTATTATTATTGGAAACAAAACTGTAAAAGTTTAAGATAATTTTGAAATCACTACTCACAAAAGTTTATCACTGATTTACTAGAGAATTATCAACGGGGATACCAGAATTAAATTATAACATGGCCAAAACGTAAATTTTGAGGAGCTAGCAATACCTTCTAAAATTGATGATACAAACAAAACTCGTCAGCAACAAAAAAAATACTAATTTCTAGTGGTATGATTTTGCTTTGCTTCTTACAATTAGCTACATAAACTTTCTAATATTAGCAAGTTAATAATTAATCATAAGCCATATTTATAATCTAGCTATAAATAATACATGAGAACAAAAAACAAATCCTTCAAATACGGTGATAATTATGTAAAAAAATTGATACATAAATATACCATGAAAGAAAAAGCCAAATCATATCTTCCAAACATATAAACACACAACAACAAAAGTATAATCAGTCTTATTTCTCTATGACTCTTATCATAAAAACTATCCTTATATGTGCCTACTCATTTGACAACTCTTTCATCTTTCATCTTCCCACAAAGTCCTATTTTTAGGGTTTCAACATTTCTTAACAATATCTCTCGATCGATCAAGGCAACATATATAAATAAATGGAGATTGAGAGATCATCTTCGTCCACGTCATCAGAAACCGGAGCCGTCAGGCACCGTCGTACCGCGTCGTCGTCGGTCTCCACCGTGACTAGACGAATGTACGAGTGCACTTTCTGCAAAAGAGGTTTTACGAACGCACAAGCTTTAGGTGGTCACATGAACATCCATCGACGTGACCGTCTCAACAAGGCCAAGGTGCAAAACGATGCTGACGTGGCACTCTCACAAACTCATAGATGTTTCCACGTGGCGTCTGATCGTGGAGGCTACGAGCAAGTAGACTCCGTCGTGTTGAGGACGACGACCTCGAACTACATCCAACACTTACGAATCGGCTCGATGGCTACAAGGAGAGAAAACGTCGTCGTTGAAGGAGATGAAATCGATTTGGAGCTGCGTCTTGGCTTATGATCATCAACTTCTTATAGATGTATAATACGTTTTTGGCGTTTATTATATGGTTTTCGAGGATGATATATATATAATCTAGGAAAGCGTATATGAGGCTTTAATATGTCAAGGTAAGATAATTTTGGGTGGGTATTTATTTATGCATGTTTTGTGATCTATCTATGAGATATATATACATCTTTAATTTTATTTCATATTGTTTTCATTATAGGTATTTTCATAAAAATACAAATCTATCCCATAATTTGTCCAGATCTTCGCATCTTGTGAGAAATTATATAGTGTTAAAATGCAAAATTTAATTTAAAAGTGACAACATTTTGCAAGCTTTGGAATAAACCAATAGAAATTACAATTAAACCAATTGGTCCTGCAACACCACATCCGGATGTGAAAGTAGATGCAAAGATGCGGCTTACATCGATTGAGCTACAACACTTTGTTAAGAGCTCGCCGGGAGTAAGAACAAACGATGGCTTGGGAGCGGACGAAGTTCGATTGGAAGGAGACGGCCACATAAAATACAGATTTGGGTTAGCTTTATTATTTTTATTTTTTTTTGGTATTTGAAAAGAACTATAATCATTTTTGTTACATGAGATACTCTATTTATTTTTATCTATTTAAAATTTACTTTATTTTATATTTAGTTCATAAATATTAATTAGAAATTAAATTTTCAACTATTATGGAAAGACCAATAAAATGTAAATTTGTCATATTTCTTTTTATATATATATTGTCATTTGTAATATTTTAATTTAGAAATATTGGAAAATAGAAAATTTTCATTTTATTTAACCATTAATAGATTGTAAAACTAAATATTTTCAGAGCTCTCATGAGATACGTTCATCTTTTATAAAGGATCGGTGTGCTTTATTGTTATAGGTTTCATCACAAACAAGCAGCCATGGAAAGTTCACAAACGTCTCCCTCACGTAACCTAGATCACACCAAAAACTCGACAACAACCATTATCTTCGAGATACTCTCGAGACTTCCTGCGAAATCCCTCATCCGATTCAAATCCGTGTCGAAGCTCTGGTTGTCTATCATTAGCAGTAAAGATTTGAAATACTCGTTCCTAAGACAGTCAAAGACTCGGCCTCGTCTCCTTTTCACATTCAAGGACTTGGATTCCCGGAAGAATTTCTTCTTCTCAGCATCTGAACACCAAAACAACGAAAAAAGAAAAAAAAAAGGTCTGCTGACGTGGCGAGAGACAAAACAGGCGATTTAGGGTTTCTAGCGTTTTCAGCACGTATGGAGCCGCCGGCGGCTTCTCCGCCTCTGTCGGAAGGAGTTATGGAGCCGGAAGCAACTCTGGAGGTGGCTTCTCAGCAGGAGAGCGCGGGTGTTGGGCAGTCAGGAGCAGATCAAAACACAGGAACAGGGGAAGTTGTTGTTCAGTCGGAGAGTTTGTCAAAGCAGTCTGAGGGTCTACGTCGGGTAGATCCACAATCGAATTCAGGGGCAGCGATTAAGCAGAAATCTTGGGTTCAAGTTGCTCAGAAACATGTTTTTACTAAGCAGAAGTTTGTGGTGTCTGAAGTGGATGGGAAAGAAAAAGTAGTGGTTCCAAAAGAGGGTTTTGTCGGTGCAAAACCTTTATGGGAAGACTTTCTGATTGGTAAATTTCTCAACACAAAAGCTCCTCATGTGGGAAAAATTCACATGATCGTTAACAAAATCTGGAGGTTGGGGGATAGATCAGCTTTGATAGATGTGTATGAGGTTAATGCAACCACAATGAAGTTTCGTATTCGTACCGAAACCATGAGGGATAGGGTATTGAACAGAGGAATGTGGAACATTATGGATATTCCCATGATCGTTTCTAAATGGACTCCATATGCAGAGGAATTGCAGCCGGCTCTGAAATCTATCCCTCTTTGGATTACTTTAAAAAATGTTCCACCAACTATGTTCACGGATAAGAGGTTAGAATTTTTAGCGAGTGCAGTGGGCGAACCTAAACGTTTACACCCTAAAACAGAAGCTTGCGTTAGTTTTGATGAAGCACAGATTTTGGTGGAAGCAGATTTGACAAAGGACTTACCAAAAGAATACATCTTCACAGGTGAGGAAGAGGGAGAACTAGATGTGGTGGTACAGTAAGCGTATCCTTGGTTGCCTCCGAGATGCAGCTGCTGCAAAAAATGGGGACACCTAAGAGATTCATGTCTGTCCGATAAAAAAGATGAAGTCGCAGTGAATTTAGGCCCGGAAGAGGCTCACGTTTCAGCAACAGAGAAGGATGATCAAACTGCACCTATACCAACTGCAGGGAATGGTAATACAGAGGTGGTGACTACTGTGGGCGTAGTTAGGGATAGTAATGACGTTAGAGAGGAGAGTAATCCACCAGAACATGAGAAAGATCAAGGCTGGATAACTCATGTGAAGCCTGGTCGAAGTCCAACTAAAAAAGCAGGGGATCTCAAGTTTGGAGAGGTTTCAATTTTAAAAAATTCATACTCAGTTTTAAGCGGAGAAGTAGGCTTGGAAGAGGAGAGTCAAATCACAACAGTTGGGGAAGCTGCTGTGATAAATGTCTCAAAAACAGATACTCAAACCGTAGAGGTGAAGGAAAATCATGGCAATGGTTCAAAGACCTCAAAGGTAGAGCCGCAACTACGTCCATCTCTACCTCGCGGGTCAAAAACCGCTCATAAAGTGATACCAAACCCTTCTACTCAATCGACTAGGAACCTTCCTAAAGATCAGAGTAAGAAGCACCTTTCCAAACACCATTAATGTCAGGTTTCTTATGGAATGTTCGTGGGTTAAACAAGGTGGAAAAGCATTCCGTAATAAAAAGTTGGGTGGAGGGACAAAATTTTCAGTTTGGTTGTTTACTTGAGACGCGAGTAAAGGAAGGTAAAGCTCCGGTTTTGAGTCGCAAATTGTTCAATGACTGGTCGATGATAACAAACTATGAATACAGTAGACGTGGGCGTATTTGGGTAGTGTGGAGGAGAAATGTGCGGCTAACTCCTTTTTATAAGAGTGGTCAATTGATTACATGTTCAGTAAAGCTTGATAACCGTGAAGATGAGTTCTTTTGTTCTTTTGTATACGCTTCCAATTTCAGTGAGGAACGCAAGGTTCTATGGAGTGAGTTAAGGGATCATTATGATTCTCCGATTATTCGGAATAAACCTTGGATCATTTTTGGAGACTTTAATGAGATTTTGGAATTGGAAGAGCACTCAAGAATGGATGATAATCCTGTGGTTTCAGTGGGAATGCGAGATTTCAAGTCAATGGTTAACTACTGCTCCATAACAGATTTGGCTCATCATGGTCCTCTTTATACATGGTCAAATAAGAGAGAGAACGATCTTATTGCTAAGAAACTGGACAGAATCATGGTGAATGATGTATGGTTTCAGACATTTCCGCAGTCATATAGTGTCTTCGAAGCGGGTGGATGCTCAGATCATCTACGAGGCCGAATTAATCTAAACGTTGGTAACGGGAATGTAGTTCGGGGAAGGAAACCTTTCAAATTTGTGAATGTAATCACAGAAATGGAGGAATTCAAACCTATAGTGGATACTTTTTGGAAAAAAACAGAGCCCATTTTCTTGTCTACATCCTCTCTGTTTCGTTTCTCAAAAAAGCTAAAGAGCTTAAAGCCTCTTCTTCGCAACCTGGCGAAAGAGCGACTTGGTAATCTGGTTAAGAAGACTAAAGAAGCCTACGACACCCTCTGTAAGAAGCAAGAACTAAATCTGAATCATCCTTCACCAAATTCCATGAAAGAAGAGATCGAGGCTTATAACAGGTGGGAACGTGTAGCAACTCTAGAAGAGAAATATCTCAAACAAAAATCGAAGTTGCATTGGCTGGATGCAGGAGACAAGAACAATAAAACTTTCCATAGAGCCGTGGTCACAAGAGAGGCACAAAACTCAATCCGTGAAATTCAACGTCAAGATGGTAGTGTGACGGCAAAAGGAGAAGAGATCAAAGCGGAGGCAGAGAGATTCTTTAGAGAGTTTTTGCAGCTTGTTCCAAATGAGTATGAGGGGATCACAGTGGATGAGCTCCAAGATTTACTACCTTTTCGCTGCTCAGAGATGGAAAATGAGATGTTAACCCGTGTTGTTTCAGCGGCAGAGATTAAGAAGGTACTCTTTTCTATGCCAAACGATAAATCTCCGGGTCCTGACGGCTATACTTCCGAATTCTTCAAAGAGCATGGGAAATAATTGGAACAGAGTTTACGTTGGCTGTACAATCATTTTTCGCTAAAGGTTTTTTACCTAAAGGAATCAATACCACGATCCTGGCTCTCATTCCCAAGAAAAAGGAGGCGAAAGAGATGAAAGACTATCGACCTATATCATGCTGCAACGTGATCTACAAAGTGATATCTAAGATCATTGCTAATAGGCTAAAATTGGTACTTCCTAAGTTCATTGCGGGAAACCAGTCGGCTTTTGTTAAGGACAGATTTTTGATAGAGAATGTGTTGTTAGCGACGGAGTTAGTAAAGGACTATCACAAGGACTCAATCTCAAGCCGCTGCGCTTTGAAGATTGACATTTCTAAAGCATTCGACTCGGTGCAATGGTCATTTCTAACGAATGCCCTCCTCGCAATGAATTTCCCCACGGTTTTTATACATTGGATTACTCTCTACATCACTACAGCCTCCTTCTCGGTTCAGATTAATGGTGAATTAGCGGGCTATTTCCGAAGCGCAAGAGGGTTATGACAGGGCTGCTCTCTATCCCCGTACCTTTTTGTCATAAGCATGGATGTTCTCTCAAAAATGTTGGATAAGGCGGCTGGTGCAAAACAGTTTGGGTATCATCCGAGATGTAAAAAGCTAGGTTTAACTCATTTGAGTTTCGCCGATGATCTTATGATTCTTTCCGATGGCAAAGTAAGATCAATTGACGGGATAATAGGGGTGCTGGATGAGTTTGCAAAACGGTCTGGACTGAAGATAAGTATGGAAAAGTCTACTCTGTTTTTAGCAGGAATACAAGACCTCATTCATCAAGAGATAAGCCAACGTTTCTCCTTTGAGATAGGAAACTTACCGGTTCGGTATTTGGGGCTCCCATTGGTCACTAAACGTCTTACATCTGCAGATTATCTCCCATTACTTGAGCAAATCCGACAAAGAATTGGGTCGTGGACATCAAGATTTCTATCTTATGCTGGCCGGCTAAATCTGATAAGTTCGGTCCTTAGAAGCATTACTAATTTCTGGATGGCTGCGTTTAGGCTACCTCGGGACTGCATTCGGGAAATTGATCAACTATGCTCGGCTTTTCTATGGTCAGGATCAGAAATGAGCTCCCATAAAGCTAAAGTATCGTGGGAAGCTATTTGCAAACCAAAACAGGAGGGAGGACTTGGATTAAGATCGTTGAAAGAAGCAAATGATTTGTGTTGTCTGAAATTGATTTGGCGAATAGCTTCACATGGAGATTCATTGTGGGTCAAGTGGTTAGAAACGTACCTTCTTAAGCAAAAATCATTCTGGTCAATCAAAAGCAATACAGTTCTGGGTTCATGGATTTGGAAGAAGCTTCTCAAGTATCGAGGAGTGGCAAAAAATTTATGCAAAGTTGAAGTGAAAAATGGTAACAGCACTTCTTTTTGGTATGATAATTGGTCTACTCTAGGAAGATTGGTGGATGTTGTAGGTGAGAGAGGAGTCATAGACCTGGGTATTCAACGAGGTATGTCTGTGGCTGAAGCTTGGCACTCACGTCGCAGTCGACGGCATAGAACAGAAGCTTTAAACCAGATCGAAAATGTATTAGCGGTGTCAAAGCAAAACCGAACAGAGGCAGTGGACATTGTGTTATGGCGAGGTCGGAATGACATGTACATACCACAAATCTCCACAAGAGATACTTGGAACCACATTAGAACAACTACAAATAAGGTAGCATGGCATAGGGGAATTTGCTTTACTCACGCGACGCCAAAGTTCTCTTTTTGTCTTTGGTTAGCAGTCTTGAACCGCCTCTCTACAGGTGATAGGATGGCAAGATGGAATGTGAGGTCGTCAGTGGCATGTGTCTTCTGCAATCACTGCATGGAAACCTGTGACCACCTATTCTTTACATGTGTCTATGCCTCGGAAATTTGGACAGCCACTGCAAAGAACCTTCTCAAGGCGCGTTACACAACGGATTGGCAAACTCTGATAACCATTGTCTCAGAAATGCAACGTAATCGAGTGGAAAGCTTTCTCTTGAGATATGCTCTACAAGCCTCGGTTTACACAATTTGGAGAGAACGAAATGGAAGAAAGCATGGAGAGAAACCGAACTCAGCTACATGACTTATTGGTTGGATTGATAAACAAATTCGAAACAATATCTCATCGATTAGAATCATGGGAGACCGACGGTATGAAGAAGGACTTCAAATCTGGTTTGCTTCAAGAGTGTAAAACAATTTAGTCTCTAAAATCTCAGCTTTCTCTTTCAGTATAATTTCGAAACCGCTGCACTAGTTGTAAAAACGATATATTTTTTCTTTTGAATATAATTTAACATTAAATTCAAAAAAAAAAAGAACACCAAAACAACGAAAAATCCTCCATAGTTATCGCGAGACAAGACATCATGACGATCTCGGATCCTGGCTTCAACATCACATCTCCCCCTGTAAACGGATTTGTATGCTGCACGCGTGGTTCTAGGATCGCGGTTTTTAATCCCACCACTGGATTTATGTTGACATTGCCCCATGTTAAAGCCAACGGAAGAGAGATCTACGCACGCTCGGGTATGATCCGGTCGATAATCGATACAAAGTGTTGTGTGTGATGATGTTAGTTAGGTGTGACGTCCATAGAAAATATGTCAAACAACAGGAGCATCTAGTTTTATCACTAACATCACAGTTTACGGGGTGGAGAAAGATCGAGATCACGGGAGATCCTTACGCCTATTTAGAAGGCGGGATTTGCATCGATGGTGCTATATACTATGGAGTTGGACATACAAAGATAGCTAGATTTGATCTTAGATACGAGAAGATGACGTTTATTCAAGGACCCAAAGACTATAACGCAATCTCATGTTATTCAACACTTACAAATTATGAAGGAAAATTAGCATGTGTAAGCTATGACTCCTATTGTGAATCTAATATGCGTCTATGGATTCTACAAGATGCTGAGAAACAAGAATGGTCAAGCATCATGACTTGTGTTGTGCCTTGTGACAAGGAGATATATTTGTGCAGTGGAGAGAGTCCTACCAACAAGGTTGTAATGGTTTCTAGATGCTTAAAGTCATCTAAGCACTTTTTTGTTTACTATTTCGATATGTTCAGAGAGAGTATCATCAGAAGAATGGAGGTTGAGATTGATGGAATGGTGGATTATGAGTTAAGACGTCCAAGGATTTTGTGCTTTCCCGGTCACTTTGAGAATCTTATGTATTTCTAACAATAACCAAATCTAAACTTCAAGTTTACCAAATTTTAATGACAGTAAATTAATATATACAATCAGACTTAATAGTCAACGCAAATGCGGCATTCTGTAGATGGGCTTATAATCCTAATGGGTTACGGAACGGCTTATATAGCCCATTTAAAATTCCCATATTTCATTTTTTTCCGATAACTATATTTGAGGAATATTGTTTAAATAAGTAGTAAGATGCGGTTAGGTACAAACAGTTTGTGTCCGTTTATCCGTCTTCACATTCACATTTTGAAAAACTAAATGTAAAGAAAATAAATCAAACTCTTCCTTGTCACTTTGAATCGCCACTAAATATGTTGCAAATTCTAGCCACTCTTGCGGGGAAGACACCATCTTCACCAGTTCGGAGTAGTCTGTAAAGAAAGCTATTTTTCGTTTGTCTTGGCCGATCATACATCTCATCGCCCAAATTAATGCTTCGACCTCAGCATGTAGTGAGGTTAAGCAGATGTGCTCCGTTGTCAGTCATGACAACCCATTATAAAGCATCATCTTCAACGTTCATGATCATATCTGAATATTTCATTGATGTTGATTGAAAATCAAGTTATTGCGGGATTTCCAAATTCTCCATATAGAAGCCAAAAAGGAAAGCTTTATTTTTTTTTTTAACGTCTGGATTTATTATTTATTGCAAATTATGAGAACTGTTACATAGACGATTCTACAACGGACAATTCCTTCCGACCCTTATTAGATCCACGATAGACGACACCTTCTTCTTCGTACTCACCTCCTTCACCTCCTTCTTTATGCTCTTGATGGACACTTCCCTCTCTGCGTAGAATCCTGGCGAACGGCTATAATTGTACATCGCTGGAGATCTCCAACACACTTGCCTCCAATAATCTGCAAATTTTATTAATAAATCGCAGTATCTGGGACTCGAACCCCAGACCTCTGGGTGTAGAATCATTAATTAACCTTTGTTTAACCAATGGGCCAAGGGGACTTCCACAAGAAAGCTTTATTTGCACCGTACTTCTTCCACATGTTACACTCTTTTTATAACTCTTACAAAGTAGCTTCCAAAATCCCAAAGTCGAAGATCATCGTTCTAGCTTTTAGAAAGTGTGGATTGGCTGGCCCTCAGAAAATACTATCTTCAAATAAAATTGCAAGTGAGATTTAGAATAAACCATATTATTTAAAGTTTGATCTGACATAAAGCAGAAAACTTATTAACAATTAAAACATTTGTTAGCTAATCGATTAGATTTCAATATGCGTTAAAAATATTTTTTCGCACCACAAACTTTTGAAAGAGATAAAATTTTACCTCTTGTCAAAAATATTCTTTTTTTTGGTAGGCGTTGTCAAAAATATTCTTATAAACAACAAATTTTTGTTTTATATGGATAGAATAGTCAATAAATTGTGACATACGTTAGAAAACATATAAGAATTTTACATGTATCAACATATATATTTCAGTTTCTAGTTTTAAAGTCCATAATGATCCAATTTTAACTTTGTTATCTTCAAATCCAAGCGACTATGACTTTATTTACTTTTTTTTTTTTTTAACATCTGGATTTATTATTTATTGCAAATTATGAGAACTGTTACATAGACGATTCTACAACGGACAATTCCTTCCGACCCTTATTAGATCCACGACAGACGACATCTTTTTCACCTTCTTCTTCATACTCACCTCCTTCACCTCCTTCTTTATGCTCTTGATGGACACTTCCCTCTCTGCGTAGAATCCTGACGAACGGCTATAATTGTACATCACTGGAGATCTCCTGCACACTTGCCTCTAATAATCTGCAAATTTATTAATAAATCGCAGTATCTGGGACTCGA
>NW_003302548.1:4151449-4211059 GCF_000004255.2 Arabidopsis lyrata subsp. lyrata | reverse complement strand
TGAAGGAGGTGAGTATGAAGAAGAAGGTGAAAAAGATGTCGTCTGTCGTGGATCTAATAAGGGTCGGAAGGAATTGTCCGTTGTAGAATCGTCTATGTAACAGTTCTCATAATTTGCAATAAATAATAAATCCAGATGTTAAAAAATAAAAAAAGTAAATAAAGTCATAGTCGCTTGGATTTGAAGATAACAAAGTTAAAATTGGATCATTATGGACTTTAAAACTAGAAACTGAAATATATATGTTGATACATGTAAAATTCTTATATGTTTTCTAACGTATGTCACAATTTATTGACTATTCTATCCATATAAAACAAAAATTTGTTGTTTATAAGAATATTTTTGACAACGCCTACCAAAAAAAAGAATATTTTTGACAAGAGGTAAAATTTTATCTCTTTCAAAAGTTTGTGGTGCGAAAAAATATTTTTAACGCATATTGAAATCTAATCGATTAGCTAACAAATGTTTTAATTGTTAATAAGTTTTCTGCTTTATGTCAGATCAAACTTTAAATAATATGGTTTATTCTAAATCTCACTTGCAATTTTATTTGAAGATAGTATTTTCTGAGGGCCAGCCAATCCACACTTTCTAAAAGCTAGAACGATGATCTTCGACTTTGGGATTTTGGAAGCTACTTTGTAAGAGTTATAAAAAGAGTGTAACATGTGGAAGAAGTACGGTGCAAATAAAGCTTTCCTGTGGAAGTCCCCTTGGCCCATTGGTTAAACAAAGGTTAATTAATGATTCTACACCCAGAGGTCTGGGGTTCGAGTCCCAAATACTGCGATTTATTAATAAATTTGCAGATTATTGGAGGCAAGTGTGCTGGAGATCTCCAGCGATGTACAATTATAGCCGTTCGCCAAGATTCTCCGCAGAGAGGGAAGTGTCCATCAAGAGCATAAAGAAGGAGGTGAAGGAGGTGAGTATGAAGAAGAAGGTGAGGAAGGTGTCGTCTGTCGTGGATCTAATAAGGGTCGGAAGGAATTGTCCGTTGTAGAATCGTCTATGTAACAGTTCTCATAATTTGCAATAAATAATAAATCCAGACGTTAAAAAAAAAAACAAAAAATTTATGTTTAATATATGGATGGAATAGTCAGTAAATTGTAATATCTGTAAAAATAGATATAAGAATTTTACATGTGTCAACATATATATTTCAATTTTCAATTTTTTAGTTTTAAAAGTCTATAATAATCCAATTTTAACTTTGATATCTTCAATTTCAAGCGACTATGCCTTTATATACTTAAACTAAAAAAGAAAATTTGATTTTTCCCTTATATACATATTTAAATATATTAGTTAGTGTGTGTAGCTAAGTTAAAGAGCACTAAAATTGAAAAGCACATTACCTTGATATAAAGATACCTCTAATCTCCAGGTAGTTGAATAACATACATGAATATACTGCATGTAATTTAATATCATCATATTAGGATTAAATCAAATATATCTAATAATGATGTAATAGACGTTAGAAAAAATGTAACTTTTAAAAACAACAATAGCTAAACTTAGATGCGATTCATAATTAATTGACATATCTAATTTCCTATATATTTTTTGTATCAGTTATTTTTTAAATATCTAAAGGGAAAATTCCCAAAAAAAACCCCAACTATTTAATATTTGTTAGAAAAAAACCTAAACTTTTTTCGTTGCCGGAAAAAAATCCAAACTAATTTACTGCTGACAAACACGAACTTTTTTTTTTCCAATTTTCTCTCGTCTCCGTTACGGATGTTAACGCAGTCGTCGACGTCGTTACTATTTTTTGGGAATATTCTTGAAAAAAACCTAAGTTATTTAATTTTGCCAGAAAACAACCCGAATTATTTGTTCGTTGCTAAAAAAATACACATATCAATATTTTTCTTCTCTTTTTGTCTTCCATCAACAATGTAAGGTGATGAAAGCTAATAATTTTATGTGTTCTCTTGAACCTCATACAACTGACAAGTTTTCAGTTTTCACTATTATTTAGGACAATTAAATTTAAGAACAAAAATATACAATTAGATTAGTCGATTTTCAAATTTCTCAATTAGATTTGTTTTTTTGATCTATTTAGACTTTACAAATTTTGGGACATCATCAACAATGGAACTCTAAATTTCATAAGAACTCCAAAAACCTTAGTAGATCTTTAAAAATTCTCTAACATAAATCGAAAAAAAATACTCAAATCAAGCAAAATCCACCAAAATTGAAGCTAAAGCTAGCTTAATCAAATCAACTCAACGCTAAAAAAAATGACTAATCTAATTGTGTTTTTTGGTCTAGTTAGGAAATTGGAGAATCAACTAATTAATGTAATTGTGAGTTTTGTTCTAATTGGAAAATTGAAAAATCGACTAATCTAATAGTAGTGAGAACTTGTATGAGGTTCAAAAGAACACATAAGATTATGAGGTCTAACCACCTTACATTGTTAATGAAATAAAAAAAGGAGTAGAAAAATGTTGATCTGTGTATTTTTCTAGCAACAAAAAAATATTTATGGTATTTTTGTGGCAAAATTAAATAACTTACGTTTTTTAAGGAATTTTTCGAAAAATAGTAACGGATTCAACGACGGTGGTAACGGTTGTAACAGAGACGAGAAGAAATTAGAAAAAAAAAATAGTTCGTGTTTGTTTTATCAGCGTTAAATTAGATTAGGTTTTTTTCCGACAACGAAAAAAGTTCAGGTTTTTTCTAGCAAATAATAAATAGTTGGGGTTTTTTTGAGAATTTTCCCAATATCTAATTATTTTCCTATTCACAATTGTTCTTTCAACGATTGATTTTTTCTTAAGTAAATCGTGAATCTCGTTTGTTTACTCCGTTAGATACTTTTAAAATAGAAAATAATTTCTTCTTTGATTTATGTAATATTATTTTAAAAAGTAACAATTGTTTTTCTAAAGTGAAGCATTAACATCTCGTTCGTTTATTTCGTTAGAAACTTTTAAGGGCTGCCTATAGGTGGCATCCTATACTATAGTCGATCAACTAGAATCACCCTGTACTATTGACCTCTACCCAATTCACCCTATACTAATTAAAAACTTCTCAATTCGACCTAAGCTTTTAATTTTTACTTATTTCATTAAATTCAATCAACCCATTAAAATTATAAAATCGTGATTACTGTACCGCGATTATACTAAATCGAGTTTAAAAATCATAACCCGAATTGAATCTTATAACCCGAATTGAAACCTTCTTTTTGAGTAAGAGGTTTTTGATTTTTGTTTTAAAGCCCAAATCGAATTGGGAAAAACTTAGCAATTAACTGGGTTGATTGAATTTAATGAAATAAGTAGAAATTAAAAGCTTAGGTCGAATTGGGAAGTTTTTAATTAGTATAGGGTGAATTGGGTAGAAGTCAATAGTACATGGTGATTATAGTTGAGCGACTATAGTATAGGATGCCACATACAGGCAGCCCAACTTTTAATGTATATAATAATTTTCCGTATGATTTACGTGAAATTTTTGAAAAAGTAACGATTGTTTTTTCTTAAGTAAAACGTGAATCTCGTTTGTTTATTCTGTTAGATACTTTTGAAATTTATTCCCGTTTGATTTATATAGATTATTCAAACAGATAACAATTATTTTTCTTAAGTGAAATGTTAATACCTTGTTTGTTTATTCCGTTAGATACTTTTAGTATATAAAATATTTCTCCGCATGATTTACGTGGAATGTTTTTAAAAGATAACAATTTTTTTTTCCTAAGTAAAACCTGAATCTCGTTTGTTTATTATGTAAGATACTTTTGAAATAGAAAATAACTTTCCGCTTGATTTATTAAGATTTTTTAAAAATGTAACAGTTGTTTTTTCTTAAGTGAAACGTTAATACCTTGTTCGTTTCTCCCGTTAGATATTTTAGTATAAAATATTTCTCCGCATGGTTTACGTGGAAGTTTTTAAAAGATAATTACTGTTTTTCTTAAGTAAAACATGAATCTCGTTTGTTTATTCCGTTAGATACTTTTAATATAAAAAATAATTTTTCCGCTTGATTTATGTGGATATTTCCAAAATGTAAACTTTGTTTTAAGTAAAACGTTAATATCTCGTTCATTGATTTCATTAAATACTTTTAATATATAAAATATTTTCTTGTATGATTTACATATATAATTTTTCAATAAGGTAACCATTGCTTTTTCTCAAGTAAAACGTATAATTTACATTAATTATTGTTTAAGTAATTATTACAGGAAATTATTGTTTAAGTAAAATGTATGATTTACATAAATTTGTTTGTTTATTCCGTTATATACTTTTAATTACATAAATTATTGTTTAAGTAAAATGTATGATTTACACAAATAATTTCCTGTTTAATTTACGTATATTTTTTTTAAATAGCAATTATTTTTTCGTTAGTTGAACGGTAATATCTTGTTTGTTTATTTCTAGATACTTTTAATATATAAAATAATTTCGTGTGGATTTTTTTTTTTATATATGTATAAACTATTCTATTTAAATAAAAATTTAATATATCTTTCGTTTGGTTTAAATGAAAACGTCCACCAATATGAAAATATAGATTAAAATAATAAATGAAAAGAAAAGACATACTTAACGGTTTTCTTATTACCATTTTGATTTCATCTCTTTCTCTTGCAATACAAAATGTAAAAACACAGACCAGAAATAAAAACATGAACGTTATATATATATATATATATATATATCAATATTTGTCATGAAACTAACTAATAAACTAATTTAATTAAGGTTAATTTTTGTTCTCTCTGTTTCGCTGTGTTTTTCTTCTTCCTTACGACCTCTCCATTTCTCTCTCTTCCGTCTCTTTTTTTTTTTTGTTCTCTCTAGAATCTTGAAGAGAGCGAGCTTCCATTAAAATCTCATTCTAACGATTTTGAAGCTTTTTCTTCAACCATCTCCAGGTTTGCTTCGATCTACACGGCGTCGTTTACACCTCTCCTTCAATCTTTCTTTCTTTAGTTTTTCCGATTTCAATTTGGTGCCGTTTTTTTTTGGTTCTCCGATCGCTGATTTCTTCTGATATTTATCGATGTTTTTATTCGTAAATTCTGTGTAATTCAATTGATTGAATCGAATAATTTTGGTTCTCTTGCATTTTTGTTTCTTCTAGTTTCTAATATTGTTTTTTTTTAGGGTTTATTCTCAATTCTTATCTGATTTGAGGTTTTTGGTGTATTGATTTGAGTCATGAATTGAGTGATTGATTTAGAATATTATGTCTTTGAGCTGTGACTGTGATTTAGATTTGATTTAAAACAGTTTTTCTATAATTCTTGGTTTTGATAATTCGTAAATCGGGAAAATATATTCGAGCTTGTTCGTCGATGTATTCGATGATGATTGTGTCGAATTTAGGAACTAATTTATTATGCTGAATCATAATTTTGGTTAGTTTGAAAGAGAGAGAGGTAGAAGAAGATTCAAGGGAATGTCTGAGAGTACTAATGAAGATTGTGGAGCAGGAAGATCATCAGTGGATGAGAATTCAAATGGACAAAGAAGTCAATCAGAAGAAGTACTAGCGGAATGGCGGTCGTCTGATCAAGTTGAGAATGGAACTCCTTCAACATCGCCACCGTATTGGGACATCGATGATGATGACGACGATTTTGGTATGTGTTTGCAATGTTTACTTTGTACGAAACAAGCCGAGTCTCCTCATTCTTCAAAATGTTTGATATTTTTGTATTCCTAGGATCAAAACCATCTGAACTATTTGGGAAAAATACTTGGACGATTGAGAAATTTTCAGAAATTAACAAACGGGAGCTCCGTGGCGATGTTTTTGAAGTTGGGGGCTACAAATGGTAAAATGACATAATAATAAACCTTGTTGCGTGCTTTTCCTTATTCATGCTAAAATGTTCTATATTCCTCTTGTGGTAGGTATATATTAATTTATCCACAAGGGTGTGATGTTTGCAACCATCTCTCTTTGTTTCTCTG
Source organism: Arabidopsis lyrata subsp. lyrata (assembly GCF_000004255.2). NCBI lineage: Eukaryota > Viridiplantae > Streptophyta > Magnoliopsida > Brassicales > Brassicaceae > Arabidopsis > Arabidopsis lyrata. The sequence goes on along the minus strand of NW_003302548.1, from coordinate 4,205,084 downwards.
TGTTGCACACCATGAAAAACTTCTTCCAGGTGAGTATTGTTTTCCATTTAGCTTCACACTCTCGAACCGGAAACCTTATCATTTAGGTTTTGACAGGCTGGAGTCATTTTGCTCAGTTTACTATAGCTGTGTCGAATAAAGATCCAAAGAAATCAAAGCATTCAGGTTACCTTTTGCATCTTTTACTTTCTTTATATCCTGTTTACGCAGTCAAACTGAACGGGGTTTTCTTGCAGATACGTTACACCGGTTTTGGAAAAAAGAACATGATTGGGGATGGAAAAAGTTTATTGAGTCACCTAAATTAAAGGAAGGGTTCATAGATGATTATGATTGTCTTACAATTAAGGCTCAAGTCCAGGTGATCAGGTAAATGCAAAATTAAGTTTACCTAAAGTCATCATGTGTCAGTCCACACGTGTTTAAAAACTTTTCTGACCATATACACACCATAGTTTTATTTTATTTTTTTTGTTGCATTGTGGATAATTCTGTAAATTGATTCTTGCAGAGAGAGGGTGGACCGACCTTTTCGCTGCCTTCATTATAAGTATAGGGAGGAACTTGTTCGGGTGTATTTGACAAATGTAGAGCAAATTTGCTGGCGGTTTGTGGAAGAGAAAAGAAGCAAGCTTGGTAGGTTGATAGAGGACAAGGCAAAATGGAAAAGGTATTTCACATTTACACTCATCTCCTCCTGATTCCAGATATGTAATCACAAATAGCTGTCGAGGCCGGGATTGATCCCAAGCTAGTGTAGGCCACTATATAAGGAAGTGATTGTTATTCCTTGGTGCAGCTTCTGTGCTTTCTGGATGGGGTTGGACCAAAATTCAAGGCGTCGAATGTCCCGAGAGAAAATGGATGTGATTCTAAAAATAGTTGTAAAACAATTCTTCATTGAGAAGGAAGTTACATCTACTTTGGTGATGGATTCCTTGTATACTGGGTTGAAGGCTCTTGAAGGCCAAATTAAGAACAAGAAAACTAGGCCGAGACTAATGGATACTGAAGAATTGCCAGCTCCAATTGTTAGTGTGGACAAAGATACGTTTGCATTAGTTGATGATGTGTTATTACTCTTAGAGAGGGCTGCTGTGGAGCCATTGCCTACAAAAGAGGAAAAAAGTCCCCAAAACCGCACGAAGGTTAGTTTAATTGAAGTTCATGATTTGCTATCATGTGCGGTGGTGCATTTTGACTTTTTGTTATCCATGTAAAAATGCTTGAAACATGAGCACTTGTCTCCTTATCGACTTGGTGTTATGTGTATAAATAATTTTTTTATTATTCCATCCGAATCTAGGATGGGAATGCTGGAGAGGAATTCAGTAGAGAAGCCATTGAGCGTGATGAGAGGCGTTTAACTGAGTTGGGTAGACGGACTGTGGAGATATTTGTTCTTGCACATATCTTCAGGTAATTAGGCACAATTTTTCCTCTGTTTTTTGGTGCAGCAGGCATAATTTTTCATTAGCTTTAAAACTTCTATACAAATCAATCATAAGCATAAACTTTGTTTACAAGCTCATACATGCGTCAAGATCTTAGTCTAAAACCGCTGATAGTGTTTGTTTTCTATTTCTGGTCTTCTGGTATTGTGTGTCTTTGTGTTCTTAGCTGTACCTCATGTATAGCACTGCAATCTTTCTGAGAAATGCAGCAACAAAATTGAAGTTGCATACCAAGAAGCTATTGCATGGAAACGGCAAGAAGAACTTATTCGTGAAGAGGAGGAAGCGTGGCTGGCAGAAAGCGAACAGAAGGCCAAAAGAGGACCATCCGAAAAAGAGAAGAAATCTAAGAAGAAACAGGTCCTTCCTTACACTTCTGTTACTACCAAAATAAATAATGCCATAACCAACTTGTTGGGGGTGCCTAATGGAGATTCTTGATTGTTTGGAACTCATAGGCGAAACAGAAAAAGAACAAAAACAAAGGAAAGGAAAAAAAGAAAGAAGAGAAGGTGAAAACCCAAACAGAAGAAAGGGATATTGAGAAAGAGGAATGTATGAGAGCGAAAGCAGAATCGTCAGCTGAAAAACCTGACACACTTGGAGATGTCTCTGACCTTTCTGATTCAGTAGATAGTTCAGCTGAAATACTTCAGCTTGATTCAGAAGATAGAGAGAGTAGTCCTGTTCATTGGGAAATAGATGCCTCAGAGATTAATCCTCTTTCTTCAGGAGACACTAGCAGAGGAATAGGCAATTCCTTATGTATACCTAATGGAGTTGCAGCAGAAAGAAAAGGTCTGTCCACAATGGATGATAGTTCTTCAACCTGTTCTAATGACTCGATAAGATCAGGGGTAGCCAATGGTTCATACAAAGGGAATGTAGTAAATTGCCTAAGCCAGAAGTGGCATATCAAGTAAGTAAACCTTTTTTTTTTTGCAGCGTCCTTTACTTTATCTGTTTGTTCAACATCCTATTAACATACCTTGTGATGTGCAGTGGAAAAACACAACCAGGAAAAGTATCTGATGCCAGCAGTTTAGCCAGTGAAAAAGAGGATCAACCTTCGAGACCTGCGTCTGACCCTAAAAATCAGAGCCATTCTTCTGAGAAACGCAGAGTTGGTGAAGCTGATGCGGTTATCTCCCACATTCAAAAACCAGAGAGCCCGGGGGAACGTAGTCCTGTTAGCAAGGTGTGGTTCACTCATACTTTTATAGTTGCAATGTTGGAAATTGGAAGATATATATGTAAAGAGGGAAGTCTTGATTGGATTCTTGGTTTCGTAAAACGAATTCCAGAAGGGGTGTTGGTTTACCTTCAACCCAAAGTGATATGCATATCAACATTGAATGACTATAATCTTATTTTGCAGGATCCCACCGTGATTCAGATGAAAGAGAAAACTGCTGCCGTACTTTCCCCATCCAGAGCTGCTCCTTGGAATCCTCCATCTCTAGTGCTAGCAAAACCGGAGAAAACGGTTGTTTCAAATGTAGATGCAGTTCCAAACAGGAAAGTAGCATCTGCTAGATCACCTTCATCAGATCAAGCATCACCATCTCGTGAGACTAAGTTGCAAACTGTGGGTCTTAGAGCTGATATACAGAAAACCGCTTCTCCAAAACCGGTTGCACAACCAGCACCTTCTATCTCAAGGCCTTTGAGTGCTCCTATAATCCCCCCAAAGCAAGCTGCACCTGTAATATCTGCTGTTCAAACAACCTCGGCTGCGTCCCTTGCTCGTTCAATGAGCTCAACAGGCCGTTTAGGTTCACCGATACATAGCCAAGCTTACAATCCTCAATCCTATAAACATGCCATAGTGGGTTCATCTGGTTTCACCCACTCAAGCACTCAATCAACGGGAACAAGCACATTGCCGCCTTATTCACATCCGTCTCCTATCTCAGTATCAAGTCAGTCTGGTTTCCCTATCAATGTTGGCTCTTGGGATGTTTCTTCTGGTGGGCTCTTGTGGACCGGTGGTTCGAGTTCAAACAGAGATACAACAACAACCATCAGCGGGAATCATAAAACGAACACTTACAACACCCCCGTAGTAACTACCAGCATCAGGCCTACTAATGTCCAGATTGGGAGAACGGCGCAGATGACCGATGAGTTCCCTCACCTTGATATCATCAATGATCTGCTTGAAGACGAACACGGTTCAATGGACAGTAGTGTATACCATGTACCACAACAGTTCAACAACCAGTACTCATACCATGGTGGTGCTGATCTCGGGATCTCTGGCAGGTCTAGGAGTTACAGTGATGATGGATTTCACCAGTCTTACGGTGAATACATGCCACATTCTGGTTCTTCTTCGCCATATGGTAATGGACAAACACAATCGCAATGGCAGATGGCAATGGACTTGTCTTTACGGGCTATGAGGAACCAAGACGATGCATCAGCATCAGCTACTTACTCTTACTTTGATTTAGATTCATCAAACCCGAACTTGTCTGGAATCAACGGCTATAGAGACTTCAGGCCATCGAACGGACACTGAATAGCTTTGGGTTTAAGGAGTGGCATTGCATTGTAATGTTTATTATATAAAGATGGAAAGCAAAAAACATTTGTGTAAAGAGAGTTTTCGTCCTCTTTGTTTCAAATGAATCTTTTTTTTCTCTATAGGTTTTTTATTTAATAATAACAATTTTTAAAGTTAATTGATCATCAAATGAGCCAACTTAATTATTTTCACTTAGTATTTAATGTGTGAATGCAAATGCGAATACGTTTGTGGATAGAACTATGACAAACAAAGTCAACTTGAACTAATCAAATATAAATGGTTTCCACAAAAATATTCAATGAAAAAAAAATAAAAGCAAGAAGAGTTTTTTTTTTTATTTGGTCGACAAAAGAAAGAAGATATACATATGACATAGATATATACGTCAGCAAACACCTATTTTTAGATGAAAGACTTCATGACCGAAAAATATTATGACTTGTATAGATTGTGAAAAAATGAAATAAAAGATAGATTTTGTGGAAGAAAACTTGTAAATTATGGAAAATATCTTCTTACGTAAAATGGCCACCAATTTCAGAAATATAGGCTTTAGATTCACGAGTGCCTACGGTCTACATACCGTAATCAAACCACCCACGACTTGCCCGATTCAACATTATTATCATTTTTTGTTAAAGACTAAACATTATAATATATAATCATATTGTTCACACATTTGCGTGTGTCACATAGCCTTATCTATTTTCTGATGTGTATCTAAAGTAGGTGAAAATGTTGACATATATAAATGAAATTTTTTGAAAGCAATATCACGTTGGGTCAAAAGCGTACGAATCCCTCTTTCTTTCTCCATGTTTTCAATTTTTCATGTATACATATCTTAAAGAAAGTTAATAGCCACCACATGAGTTCTCTATAAATAGCCATTTGGTTCTTTTAAAATCTTCATAAATCATAAATCATAACCAACCAAAGAAGAAAGAGAGGATAAAAATAAAATAAAAAGAGAAGAGAAATGTCGGAAGTATGCCCAGGTATTATAGATATATATATTATCTTTTAGCATGTACAATTAGTATACTCAAATAGGCTTTCAATTTCATAAAATAAGTACTACACTTCTTTTTAAGTACGAATATTTTGGAATTCCTAAATTTCCGTACAAAAAAATTAACACATCAAATATATGGTTTAACTAAAAAGTTGCAGAAGATTTACAAATATTTTGAGACGATTCTGATATGTAATTTATTTCTACGTATATATGCATGCATGCATGATAGTTGATAATCAGTCATAAATCGATCATAGAATTATCATAATGTAGTGTTTTTTAATTTTATTTTCTATAAACAAACAATGTAGTAATTTATATGTTTTGTGTATATGTATAGATTCTGCAGGAGAAGGGATGAAGACTTCATGGCCTGAATTGGTGGGGAGAAGAGGAGAAGAAGCAAAAGAGATCATCGATAGAGAGAACACGAAAGTGACGGCTGAGATTATATCTGAAAATGCAGTTGTTTTGACTGTTGTGGTTTGTGATAGGGTTTATGTTCGTGTCAATGACAATGGCATTGTCACACGAACCCCTGTCGTTGGTTAACTGAATTATTATAGATATGTGTGTGTGAATCAATATGGATCTTAATATGTGATGTATGTGTGAAATATAAGATGTGCTTGTTGTTGTGAATGTTGTAATAAAGAAACGTGGCATATATATACCTAGTTTTGTATGTTTATTTATAATGATCATAAAGTTATATATGTTCTATTCAATTAATGGAATAATTAAATTAACTTTGAAGTCAACTTTTGAGCTCTTTTCTAAAGTCAACTTTTGATATCTAGTTTTCTCGTAGTTTATATATATACCTCGGCTAGCGTTCTTTCGGATATGTCCGAACTTCGTTCGTTACACTTTGATTTTGTTTGCTAGGGCTCGTGTGAGCTAGAGATTTCTCCCCAAAGACAAGCGAAGTAAAGCGATCTGCATGTGAAGAGCGTCGTCTAAAATAGCCAATTGTCAGACTGTTAATTCCTCGCGGAACACTCCTCAGGTTACATAAAAAAATTAAAAATATAAGTAAATATCTATTCATATGTAACCTTAACTCGAATGGACAGACGATTTTTGGGTAAATAAAAAATTACAGTATAAAGCTTTTTATAAACAAATTCACATTGAAAATGTGAAATTATATTCTTTTATAATAAAGATAATTCTAGAACTGCACAAAGAAAATTTCAACAAAATTTCCACCAACTTTTGTATCTATCGAGTATCTTAACTGCACAATCATCAGTCACAACTCATGCTCTTGTAAATGCTACTTTCCACAGGGAGGGAGAGGGCTAAATCTGCTGATCATAATCTTGGTTCTAATTAGTTTGTCTCATTGGCTTCTTGGGATGAGGAAGAAGATTTGTCAGATTCAGACAACGAATCTGATATTCAATGGATTTTATGACTTCTTCGGGTAAAAGAATCATTGGAGAAAGGCCGGTTAAACCCAGAGCCGGTCCATGACACAGACCCATGAAACATTTGCTTGCGGCCTCTAATAATATATAAAATTTTCGGCCTCTATTTTCAAAAATGTTCCTTTAGTGTAGTGGTCCCGGTCTTCCTTTCCAGATGACAAACTCCAGTTCGAATCTTAACTATATCTTTTATTTTTTTTTTTGGTTTTTTTTTTTGTTAAATATATTTTAATAAATATGCAAAAGTACAGCCCTTTTTTTTTATTTGCTTGTGGCATCCGAAACCTTAGAGCCGGCTCTGGTTAAACTATATGAACAAAGGCTAAGGAGATGCATAGACAAACCATAGGTCGTGGAAGAGGCAGAGGCCGTGGGAAACGAGGTGGTCGTGGCTAATATTCTCCAACAACCTAGCCATTAAGTCAATTGAAGCTGTTGATTCGATTGTAACTGTACATTTTGATGTACCTTTTCTTTATATTTTTTGTAGCTTTAGAAAAACTTTATAACATAATGTCATGGACTCAACTGGGTTCTTAATAAATAACGTTTTAAAAAAAAACATTCTAGAACATCACTATTTGCAAAAAGAAAATGTATAAAACTTGTTATTAATGACGACATATTTCAAAGATTTGACTTCCTCTTAGTCATTCATGACTTTGCGATGGATTATTTGACTTCGTCACTATTTCTTCATTATTCAGCGACGATTTAGAAAATGTATTTGCATGTACAATATCTTTTTAGAAATATTCCTACCAAAAAAAAAAATATCTTTTTAGAAATATTATATATTGAAAATATAAACAAAGCAATGAAAAAAGAGCCATCATCACAATAGTTACAAAGCAAATATAGCCATTGATAAATAATCCTAGAAACAAATAAAAACTAATCACAGATGAAAAAGAATAGTCTCTTTCAAACTTAAGTAGCAGTTGGTTGTAAAAACGTAATTTTTTTTTGAATATAATTTCACATTAGATTAAAAAAAAAAGAATAGTCATAATCATTAATTTTATTTATGAGACATTGAGATAGCATGATATAACAACCAGAGATCATAACAATATCTTCATTATTACATTTTAATACGAATTATATAGTTATAGAGTATTTTAAATGTTTGATACCAATTATATAATTATAATTAACCGATGATGGGAATTTGAACAACGATTCCGCAATCGTTGACCCAAACGTAAACACGAGAGCAAATAAAGATCTCAGGAACAGCTGTTCCATCCAAAATGATAACTGCTTTCATTTTGGGATTCTCTCTTTCGATCACTTCTTTTGCATCTTCTCCTTTTGCCCCCAAAAGCTCTGGCCATGAGCTTTTTCCTGGATCTGTCCATTTATTATTTATTAAATTTCTTCAATTTATTAACACATCATCATTATATTGGACCAAAACTTCTGGATTAGCCATCACGTTACAATCTAATACTCAAATAGATATATATATATATATATATATATATATATATATATATATATATATTCATACAATCATACTAGATTTGGTTTGCAATTTCTGTTTCTTTTGGATTATACATGAAAGTGAGATAATAATATGTAAATTAACGTGGTTTTAATATATATATATATACTATACTATATTATAGCTATATATATCCAATTTGGTATAATTCAATTTATTCGAATTTTATATATACTTTTTGGTAATTATACTAAAAACAAAATCCAAAGTGAACTGAATGACAAAATGATGGTTAATAAGTATGTGTACCTTCGCATATGCTTGCCATCTGATATTTTCTTGGAAAAAAATGTATTGATTTGAAGATTTATGTGATTTGAGTTTTGTATTGGGTTCTTCTCCATGATAACAAACATGGTATTTATAGACTTTGTAGATTCTGAAGATTAAGTACATCAGTTGTTCAAAATTGACATCCCAATTTATTTTAGTCATTGTATAAAGTCTTAAAAGCCAGCCAAATTTAGTAATAATATAAACGTTAGGATCTGATAAGACTTATTGGATTGTGTTCAAGTCACCCACAACTTACTATATATTAAATTAAAACGAATTCTAATTTATAAGCAACCATGTTGTAATTCATCACAAATAATGGCATACACATTGGGATGATGTTCATCTATGTGACGTGGCAGCTGGCAAATAGTCCGATGACTAATAGATATGAAACACCAACCTTATATTTTCCTCATTTTGTGGTAATAACATTTTTTATTTGTTTTAGTTCATTTAGATCCACTCTCTCTCTTTTTACTTTTTTTACCCTTGCATAATGGATAACGTTGATATATTTTGTACCTTTTTCACATTTTCAAAAACAATTACAGAAGACAAAAAATAAACAAAAGCGCAAAAAGAATTTGCCTTACGCATGACCAAAATCTAACCATAACCGTATTTTGGACTGTAATCAGACCGTTTTTAAACCGTAACTGTATAAAGCGGTTGAAAACTATAACCATTAACTATAAAAATATATTAGATACGGTAAAAAAAATACACTAACTGTAATCGTTAATTAACCGTAAACGTATCAAAACCGTCAATTAACCGTACGGTTAACCGCATAGTTAATTAAGCGTACGGTTAACCGTATAATTAATTAAGCGTACGGTTAACCGCATAGTTAATTAAGCGTACGGTTAACCGCATAGTTAACCGTACAGTTCAAACTAAAAATCTTACAAATATAATTATAATTTTGTATAATGCAAAAACAAGTATTGAATGTTCTTATAAAGATTTAAAAAAAAAATGATACTTCATATGAAAAAATCATCGTTAAATGATATTGTATATGAAAAAAATCTACGTTAAGGAAAATATTATTTTTCTCAAACAACTATTTTTCGAAATATATAAAATTTGATGTACAATATATTTTTCATCTTACTAAAAACAATATAAAAGGTCGGATAATTTGTAAAATTTGGCTTACGATATTAACCGTATCGTAATCATCAAATAACTGTAACAGTAACTGCTGTAACCGTAACCATATTTTACCATAACCGTTTTAACCGTATATATATTGGTTAAGGTTGGGGTTAAAATAAATTATAACCGTAACCGTGGTCATGTCTAATTCGCCGAGCAATCCCCACAACAAAATATATATACATATATGAAGTTGAGAAAATGGCATTTTTCAACTCCAACTATTTATATTATCTTTCATTATATAACTTATATATTAAGTATATCTATTAAAAATTAATTGTACTATACATATATGTTATTAGATATATATATATATACACAGATATAGATATATATATATATATATACATATATCTAATAAAACCTATAAAACTTTTAACCCACAGTCACATATTCGAACCAATATATCTTGGAGATTTGGGACTCCTCCAGTAATATATATAATTTTTAAGTTGTGTTTAAGACATATTATAAAACCAAATAAAAAAAAATATATATATATATATTATAAAACATTATTCATATCATTTAAATAGCGTAAAATTTGTTCGTGCATGGAACGAGTCTTATCTAGTATAAAAATGCACAACTAAACGAGTAGGAGATATTTCAAAAGATAAATTTTTTTCTATCAAACTTTTTCTTAATAACATATCGTGCTAATCGTGATTTTAGTTTGGACTTTTTCTTTGTTATTAATTATTATTGTAGTCTAGGAACAACTAGTTCGTGAGACAAAGCTGAGATAAATCTATATTTTGAAAGTAATAAAAGATTACTTTAATTTTTTAAGAAATCTTTTTTAAAAAAGGCATACCATTATAGTGAATAGCCACCACATGAGTTCTCTATAAATATAGCCATTCGATTCTTGTACAATAATCTTCAAAATTTATAACCTCTAGAATATTAAAAAAAAAAAGAAAAAAAAAAGAAGAAGAAGTGAAATGTCGGACGTATGCCCAGGTATTTTAGATATACACCATCTTTTAACATGTATATAGAGTTTATATTCGAATAGACTCTCAATTTTATAAAGAAGTAATATTGGTTTTCTTTTTGATAAGAAAAATGTTATATAGTTTTTTTTTCAATGTGTATTTTGGAATTCCTGAATTTCCATTAAAAGTTTTAACTAGGGGTGGGCATTTAAACCGAACCGAACCGAACCGACCCAACCCAACCGAACTCAAACCGACCTAAACCGAACCCTAGCTTAGACTCAAACCATTCGGTTGGGTTTATTCTCAACCCAAATGGGTCGGTTCGGTTCGGTTTAAAACCAAACCGAACCGATAACCCAATGTGTTTATTTGATTAATTAGTTAATTATATTAATATTATTATAAATAACTAAATATGTGTTTATTCTTAATTTTATAATAATTTGAATAAATGTAAATTAGATTTAATTATCTCTAAAACTCTAACCCTAAAAAAACTTAGGGTTCTCCTTCTAACTTATAAAGAGTAAAACTCAAAAGACTTTTATATTTCATTCTATGTTCTTTCATATTTTTGTTTTGTTATATTAATTAATTTTTTGAACCGAACTCAAACCGAACCGAAGTAAAACCGAACTGAACCAAACCGAACCAAATATAAACTAACCCAAACACAAACCGAATCAAACTAACTTCGGTTGAGTTTGGTTAGAGTTTTACGAAACCCAAATAAATCGAACCCAAACCGAACCCGAAGTTAAACCGAAATGCCCACCCCTAGTTTTAACACATGCATGCATGCATGATAGTTGATAGATGATAATCAATCATAAAGGGATCATAGAATTATCATAATTTAGTAATTTATATGTATTGTGTATATATGAATAGACTGCAGGAGAAGGGATGAAGAGTTCATGGCCTAAATTAGTGGGGAAAACAGGAGAAGAAGCAAAAGAGATCATCGATCGAGAGAACACGAAAGTGACGGCTGAGATTATATCTGAAAATGCAATTGTTTTGGCTATTGTGATTTGTGATAGAGTTTATGTTTGTGTGTGTGAATCGAGTAAGTGAGGAGACGGATCGAGTATGGTGTGAGTATTGGTGATCGAGTAGGTTTGTGAAGGTGTGGTTGAGTGGTTGTGTGAAGAGGTTGAGTAGTATGGATCGAGTGATGTCAAGACCACATTGGTCTATGACTCCTCATGAGGTATATCTAGACCACATTGGTTGTTATTCAAGCCGTGTAAGCTACTATTTATTTATAAGGAGCTCTTGGGAGTCTGACTAACCCTGAGCAGGTCATACCTAGCAAAATTAAGCGTCACTTGCAGGAACGTACAGATGTGTTTTCAAAGAACGAACCAGAAGTCTTAACACCCATCAGATGCATTGAGCATAATACCAACTTTATTCTCGAAGCATCCTTGCCAAACAAACCAGCAAATAGGATTAATACCGTGGAGACCAAGGAACTAGAGAAACAAGGGACAAAACTCATGGAGAAGAGCAAAAATAAACCTCAAGGCATCAGCAGTTTCATATTGATAAAGGAAGCACCACTAGATGGGATATACAAGCTGAACCTGAAGCCAATGATGGATAGATTTTTTCAAGCTTTCAAACATATCAACTACCAAGAATATCAACCTGATCTCCAAGGTAAGTACAAGGTTTTAATGTTACTTATTTTGTTCCTTTTATTGAGGTCAAATTATTTTCAACTGGGAGAGGATGATGTGATAATGTCAAGCTTAGGACATGGAACTAAGGGTTAGTTTAAAGACATACTAGACCATCATGTTGAAGACATGCTCGAACACCAAGATGAGGATGTGATTGAGTATGGAGCTGCACCAAGGGGATACTCGATCACTCATGAAGCTAAGGAGCCTAGAGGTGAAGAACTGAGAGCTGAAAAGGATGTTGCATTGCATGCTGCTACTGGTTCCATGACATGGTCAAAAACTAAGCTACTAAATCAAGTCATCACCACAACACTTCTACAACCTATTGAGGGCAGTCTTAAACGAGAAGCTTGTCCAACCACGTTGTTTGTTATTCAAGCCGTTTAAGCGACAATAATGGAGGTGTGTGACTTGCACTCTTTTCCCCTCTTTTTGGTTTTTTCCCATTGGGTTTTCCAAGAGAGGTTTTTAACGAGGCAAGCCCACACACTCTTTACTACAGCCCATTGTTGTCTTGCAGCCCATTGCCAAGGAGAAGCCTATTTCGAATTCAAATTTAGTCTTGTGTGTGTTTAATGTTGTTTTTTTTCCCTAGGATAACTCTTCATCTCCCTGGACCTCTTCTACATCTTTATATTCTCTTCTTCTCCTTTGTAAACGTCATCAAACTTTTTCTTATCGAAATCTCTTTTTGATTCTGTTTGATCACGAGATTGGTATGTCATATCCTTTCTCAACTTGTGAATGCTCTTGGTGTGTCATATCCCAGCAGGATCAAGCCCAAAAGTTCAAAGGAATGTCGCAACCTTTGGAAGTTCTACTCGACCCCCATCTACTCACTTGCTCGATCTCATCATTCCATCACCATCACTTTTACTCGATCCCACCTTCATTGAATCATTCACCTACTCGACCACTTGATCACCTCAAGCCGACCGATTACCTACCTACTTGATCGCATCGTCCATTCCACACCGTCATCTACCTACTCGATCACACCGTCCATCACTACCATTCTACTCGATCACATCATTCCATACTCGATCACCAACCCTCACAAGTCACTCGATCTGTTTGTTTACCTCACTACTCGATCACCAACGCCGTTCTATCATCATCACTACTCGACCACCATCTTTACTCGATCACCACTCCATCATCACTTCAACATCATACTCGATCTTATCTCTTCACCATCGCTCGATTTCATCATACTCGATCCATTTCTCCACATACTCGATCCATACTTCATCACCTCTACTTGATCCCTTCATCATCTTATCATACTCGATCTTATTTTCATCATTCTACTCGATCACTCGATCAATCCATCATCATCTCGTCCTTTATTCGATCACAAGGTACTCATTCTGTTCCGTTTCACATACTCGACCACGAAACACTCATCTACTCGACCCTCACAATTCTACTCGATCACACCCTCACCAATCTACCCGATCTCACTCCTTTGACATCACTTGATTCATACTATTCGACCTCTTCACACAGCCACTCGACCACACCTTCACAAACCTACTCGATCACCAATACTCACACCATACTCAATCCGTCTCCTCACTTACTCGACCTTTTACTTGACCTCAAACTCATCGTTACCACCAAGTTTTACTCAATTTCACTCATACTCATTCCGCATCATTTCTACTTGATTTGTTCAACAACCACACGAAGTGCATCAAGGGACTAAGATCTTACAAGGATCATATTACAAGTTGAGCTGCTATAAATTGAATTCAACCGAATTGAGAAGAGTTGTACTGGCGTCCTCCACATGTTGTGGATTCAAGAAATATAATTGAACTGAATTGAGAAAAGTTGTACTCACGTCCGCCACATGTTTTTTTGCCTCTGCTTTTGCTTTTATCTCATGTTATGGAGCCCACCGAACCCAGATGTGGGATCCAAAGAGTATTATTATTATACACCAGCTCCAGCTCAGCTTAAACATAAGCCACCCACTCATATACTAATATTCTTTTTATTTTTATTTTATTATGAATGCAAGAGAGAGGTAGTGTGTGACTTGCTCTATTTAAATCTTGACAACGAGAGAAGTGATATTGCATGATATTGTAAAACTCAAACATCAAACTCTCTTCTTCATTCTCTCTCTCTCTTTGTTAAAGAATCGCGCAAAGATGGTTGCTCATTGATTACTTTGAATGGAACAACAATCGCATTATCATAGAGTTCCGATGTATTTATCTTAAAAGTAAAATATATTTATGGAAGGGAACATATTTTCAAAAATTTCTTCGACACTTAGGTCCTATTCGTTTCTCCATTCAGATGGATCATATGGATGGAGATGAAGAAGGATGTTCGTTTTTGATAATTTAACAGAGCATTTGGATGAGTCAGTTAGATGGATCATCTGAATGAGTTTGTAATTTTTGGCAAATTTATCAAACTCATCTAGATGAACATGATTGAAGCATTTAGATGGAGATGGCTCAGTCAAAAATAACAAATGACAAATATACCCTAATTTACAATCATATATCAAATAATGTTTATTTTTTTTTTAGATTTCTCATTTTAGATTCTTAAAATCACATATTTGCACCCAAAAAAAATCTCTAAAATTATGAAATCAAGGATTATCATTTTCAAGGATTATCATTTTCTGTTAAAATCATAAAATCGCAAAATTGTGTTTTTTCTCCCCTCCAAAAAGTGAAATCACGATTTTAGATAGAAAATTGTGGAATTCGTCAAAACCGCAAAATCATATTTTCTCGTCAAAACAGCAAAATCATATTTTCCAGCAAATCATATTTTCCGGCAAATCATATTTTCTCGCCAAAATCGTAAAATTATATTTTCCCGCCAAAACCGTAAAATTATTTTTATATGTTAAAATCATAGTTTGAAAATTATTTATTTGTAAATATATTTTAGAGCAATAATAAATTAACATTACTAAGATTAAAATTAAAATATAATTAGATTAAGAGTACGAGTATTTTCATTATTTTCTTGTTAAAGTCATCTAGATGAAAATGAAGATTTAAAAATATTAAGCAAACAAACAAAAGTTCATTTAGATGCTCATCCAAATGAACATCCAAAACTTGAAATACACAACATTTAGATGGACCATTTGGATGAAACATTTAGACGGACCATCTGGATAGAAATGCCAGATGATCAAATGAACATTGCCCTACCCATTCACCCAATGGATCTCCCACATCAAAGAAAAAAAGAGGAAGACCTCCACTCAACAAACCTGGGAATAAAAGTCCTCTAAGAGTGACTAGAGCAAAGTCTAGTAAAAGAAACATGATGAGAATTCAAAGCTCTCCTAAAGAAAGAAATTCTACTGAAATGGTAGGCCCTTCTAGTGAAGAGACCAGAATCGCAAGGGTACCTCCCAAGGTAACTTAGCAGCACTCTCTACGAGTAAAGCTCCTCCTACAAGAACTATCATCCCTGCGATAGTTCAACATTTAAAGGAGATGAAAAGGGCCATATCTCACCAGATAAAATCTTCCTCATGGGGACAAAGAACTCGAATGAGTCAGTTCTTAATGCACTTCAATGCCTGAATTTTAGTGATACTAAACTAGTTTCTCCCCATAGCCCTGGTGGTAGAGGTCTAGCTCTACTCTGGAACAAAGGGATCAATATTCAAATTTTGTCAGGATGCCAGAACTTCATTGATACATTTATTGAAGTTGAAGGTCAGTCTTTCTTTGCTACCTTCATCTGTGGAGAACTTGAAAAATCCAAAAGAAAGGAAATTTGGGATAAATTATCCATCATAGGCCAAGATAGAGCAGATTCATGGTTCTTTACATGAGATTTTATTGATATCATTAACTCATCCAAAAAAGATGGAGGCCCTGCTCACCTTGAAGGCTCCTTTGTGGACCTTCGCACTTTCATGTCTACATGTGATCTCTTTGATCTCCGCCACTCTGGTAACTTCCTATCTTGGAGAGGCAAAAGACATGAACACTTGGTTTTCTGCAGACTTGACAGAGCTATGTCAAATAGTGAATGGGCAGTAAACTACCCTTCGAGCAGAAGTGAGTACCTACGCTTTGAAAGGTCTGATCACAAACCTCTGATCACCTTTTTGACCTTAAAAAAAGAAGAAGAAAAGACCATTCAGATATGATAGAAGACTCAGAAACAATGTTGAGGTTACACGGCTAGTCATAAGGAATAGGAAGAGCACTATCCCTGAAGCTGTTGAGATAAAGATGAACAGATGCAGACATGCTATTATTGAATGGAGTAAAGAAAAACACCTAAATAGCCAAAAGAGAATTTTGGATTACCGTACTAAGCTGGAGGAGGCCATGGTCAACCTGATCCCTGATTCTTCCTTGATCAACACCATTAATGAGGAACTGAAAACTGCATACAAGGAAGAGGAAGAACATTGGAAGCAAAGAAGTAGAAAACTATGGCTTACCTTAGGGGACAAAAATACCGGTTTCTTCCATGCTATTACTAAGCGATGTAAGGTAATGAATAAATTTTCAGTTATTGAAAATGATGAAGGACAAACCTTTTATGAGGACCAAATTCTTGGTGTCATTTCTGAGTATTACCAGAAGCTATTTACTACAAAACCAGGAGTAAGATAGTCAATCATTTCAGAGGCTATCAATCTATGCATTTCAGAACAAACAAATGTGAAGCTAATCTCTATACCTTCGACAAAAGAGATAAAAACCGCCTGCTTCTCAATCCATACAGATAAAGCCCCAGGACCGGATGGCTTTTCGGCCAGTTTTTTTCAGACTAACTGGAAAATAGTAGGGAACATAAATGCTACTCATGTCAGACTCATACCAAAGATAACAAGCCCTAAATCCATGAAGGATTATATGCCTATTGCTCTATGCTCTACCTACTATAAAATCATCGCTAAGTTGCTTACCAAGAGAATACAACCAATCATAGCATCTTTGGTCTCTGAAAACCAGTCAGCTTTTGTCCCACATCGAGCTATTGCAGACAATGTGTTGATCACACACGAAGCTATTCACTATATACACACATCAGAGGCTAAAATAAGATACTACATGGCCGTTAAAACCGACATGAGCAAAATATACGACAGAGTGGAATGGGATTTCAATGAAATGATGATGGAGAAAATGGATTTTCACCAGACATGGATAAACTGGATCATGCAATGCATAACCACAGTCTCTTACTCTTACCTCCTTAATGTAATGGCCCAAGGATCAGTCTTACCACAAAGCTGGGGTATTCGCCAAGGTGATCCTTTATCTCCTTTCATCTTCATCCTCTGTAGTGAAGTGTTATCAGGTTTGTGAAACAAAGCTCAAATCAGAGGAGATATCTCACGGGTATTAAATTGGGGAAGAAAAGCCCTCAACTCAACCACCTGTTGTTTCTAGATGATACTATGTTTTTTTTGCAAATCGGATCTCCAAGACTGTGAAACCCTCATGTTCATCCTACAACAATATGAGGCAGCCTCAAGTCAGGTCATAAACCCTTAAAGTCAGCCATCAAATTTTCAGCAAAAACATGTCTAGAAACCAAAGAAAGGGTCAAACTACTGCTAGGCATTCAAAAAGAGAGAGGATTGTGGATAGAATCCGCCAAAAACCATGCAGTTGGTCCTCTAGGTTTCTCTCTACAACATGGAAGATGATCATGTTTAAATCGGTCCTTGCGGCAATGCCAACCTATACCATGTCTTGTTTCAAGCTGCCATGCTCCTTATACAATCGTATTCAATCGGCCTTGACAAGATTCTGGTGGGAATCTAGCATGGATAAGAAAAAGATGTGTTGGATCTCTTGGCAAAATTTGACAAAGTCTAAAGAGAAAAGAGGATTAGGCTTCAAAGACTTACAGACCTTCAATGATGCACTGTTGGCGAAAGTAAGCCTATTAGCCAGAATCCTCCTTGGTAGGTACTGCCACTCCACACCCTTCTTAGACAGTAAACCTCTTGCCTCTACTTCACATGGCTGGAGAAGAATTCCTATTGGTAAAGAACTTTTCAAGCAAAAGCTAGGAAAGGTTATTGGAAACGGCAAACAAACTTCATTGTGGCATGATCCTTGGCTTTCACTTCAATCCCCAATCAGACCAATGGGACCTCTTCCAGAATCATCCTATAACCTAGTTGTCTCACATCTCATCTCACAAAGCTCCCTGGAATGGGATAGAGAGAAGATACAGCAAACCCTCCTAGATTTTGAAAATGAAATTCTGGAGATCCGCCCAAGTAAACTTGGAGATGTGGACACCTATGCATGGCTCCCTTCTAAGAACGGTATTTACTCAGCCAGCTCGGGCTACTATAAAAGCATCAATACGGACTCAGTCCCAACACAATCCATAGCCAATGATGTCTTCAAATGGACTTCTGAGATTTGGAAGGTAACCACCTTCCCAAAAACCAAATTCTTCATGTGGAAGGCTATGAGAGGAGCCTTACCAATTGGGGAGAATCTGCGCAAGCAACACATAAATAACGAAGCTAAGTGCCTTTTCTATGGAGAAGAGGAAACAACTTTTCACATGTTCTTCCAATGTCAGTTTGGATCGCAGATATGGGATAATTCCAACTTACTTGAGGAGCAAGTAATCTCTTTATAGAAGAGATAGAAAAAGGAAAAACAATAAAAGTTAATTAGGATAAAGTTTTGGGAGATTTTCTTTTGCTAATAGAATTAGGAGTTGTTATTTTCTATATAAATAGGAGTTCATGGAGAGTTGTTCCATATGAAATAGAGAAAGATATAAGGCTTTGGAGAGTTATTCCAAAAGACCTAAGAGAAAAATAGTTTTGAGTAGTTTCTAAATCAATAAAGAAAGTTTGTTCTTTAATCTTTTGTTCTCGTATTGCTGAATTACTTTTTGAATCATTCAGCGAGTAAGTCAGAGTAAGGTGATCCTGATTTGATTGAGTTCTTCTCTTGATAACAAACATGGTTTTTATAGACGACTCCGTAGATTCGTACATCGGTTCTCCAAAATTGATTTCACAAGTTATTCTAATCATAATATGAAGTCGTAAAAGCCACCCAAATTTAGTCATAATATAAACGTTAGACCATCTCCAACGGGATATCCAACTATGTATCCAAAGCTAAAGTATCCAAATTACAAATGCCAAAAAGCCAGTAGACTCGTATCCAACAAAGGATTTTTAGAAATGTTTTGGACTCGCCTACGTGGCGATTTTTTATTGGTGGAAGGGATTGTATTAGAAGGAACATTTTTTGTGTGTTTTATTTCACGCGTTTTATTTCTCTCTCTCTCCCTCTCTCTCTCTCTCTCTCTCTCTCTCTCTCTCTCTTGACTCTCCGATCTGACGAGATTTTGCTAAAATCGGAGGCAGTCGTCAGTTTAATTGTCACCTTTGACTCCTTGATTTACCCTGATCATCATCTTCACCGACGCGCTGCACGATCGGTGAATTTTGTTGAGCAAATAGGCGACTCTTCTTGAACAATGGCTCGTCCTTCTTTCACCCGATCTGAGTCTTTCCTTCACCAAATCGGCGTATCTCTTTCACCAAGTATTTCTGATGGTATGCATGTCTTTCTCATGCTACGAATTATTGTATCTTTGAATATATAAGAAATTAGGGTTTCTGTGATTTTAGGTAAATTAGGGTTCTTTGAAGATGAATAGGGCATGATGGTGGTTAAGGTTAGTGACTTTAGCCATGCTTGAACACGATTTAAGAATCTCTGTTTATTGGAATTGCAATTTCAAAGTTTTAGAAGAAAAAAATCAAATTTTACATCTTCTTTTCTCTGCTTTTGCCTTCACGAGTAGAGAGATCCATGGACACACTCATTGCTCAGTTATAGAGACAATTTCATGTTCTTTTCAAAGTTATCTCCTTTTTAGGGATGACTAGTATCTACTATCTTAGGGTTCTTATTGAAGTTTATGTATTAGAAATTAGGGATTTTAAGAATTTGGTTTAGTGTTTGTGAAATGGGTTATTGTCTCTTTTTCAAAGTTGTCTCCTTATTGAAGCTTTTTTTTTGTCCACTATTTTAGTATTCGAAAACTTTTGTTGTTTGCAGTATTCATGTTAATTTCTTTCTTAGATGCTAATTAGTAACCTCTTTACTTTCTTACTGCATGAAGCTGGGTGCATGTAGAAGAAGCTCAAAGGGGAATTGTGTACATTGATGAAGTTGATAAGATGACTATGAAGGTCTGAGATTTCTTCACTCTTTACTTTTGACTCTTAATTGGTTGATACTTAATACTTAGCAACGTATTTTTCTCTATCAGTCTCATAGCTCAAATGGTGGTAGAGATGTCTCTGGAGAAGGTGTCCAACAGTCATTGATAAAATTGCTGGAAGGAACTGTAAGACTTTCTACTTTAAATCTTTTAGTTTTTTCAAAAATGTGTATATACATGTAGACTGTTGACAAAACAATTAGGAATTCCCTTTTCGCCTTCTTGTTAAGATAGATTATGCATGTGCATATGCGTAGTCTCATTTGAAATTAGCATGCATGTTCGGAAACAAAACACATGGTGTATTCCTTATTAAAAACTAAAATATATTGTGAATAGTCGATGCTCGTTTCCTTAGTAAAAAGCTATACAAGATCAACTGATTGGTTAAACTGAATTCGATTAGTCTTGTTATACATAAAACTTAATGACTAGTTAGCTTTTGCTTTTGGTTAGTCATCAAGTATATATGTCTACATCAAACATTGTGTTCTTTGTGTTTTGCTTTAAATTAATGCTTAAGTTGTATTTGTTTCTGTTTAAATGCATCTTATGTACTATGTGTTCTGTCCTAATAGAATTTAATTATTTCGCTGATAAACAAACTCCATTCCTTTTCGTACGTTAATAAGTAAAAAGCTTAATAAGTAAATGCTTGTTAGTTGTGATAAATGCTTGTTAGTTGTTTAGTAACTGTCTACATCATGTTTTGTTTATGTTTTGTGTGTGATCAATGCTTGTTACACTGTGATCAATGCTAGTTAGTTATTTACTCTCAAGTGATAAATGCTTGTTAGTTGTGTGATCAAGTTGTTAGACTGATCAATTTAAACAACCACCAAGATTTCTTTATTCTTCTTTCTTTCTTCAATCTCTCTTCTTTCTTTATTTTTTTGGTCCTCTTCTTTCTTTATTTTTTCTGTCTTTCTTTCTTTCTTTCTTCATCTCAGCCATAAGTGGTGTAATGGATTCTTCCAATCCATTTACTCAATCTTCTTGGTTCTTGGACCTGCTCAATAGTCAACCATGGATTGAGAATGAAGCAAGCCAAGTCCCTGTCCAAAATGATCAATGGTCAGAGAGCATTCAAGCTGAAGACACACCTGAGGGAAAAAAAGGAAAACGTAACAATTGGTCAGTAAAAGAAGATGTTGTGCTCATATCAGCCTTGTTGAATACAAGCAAAGACCTTGTGGTGGCCAATGAGCAAAGGAAGATGACCTTCTGGTCAAGAATAGCAAACTACTTTGCTGCATCTCCAGCGCTTGTTGGGATGCCAAAGAGAGAGTCTGACCATTGCAAGTAAAGGTGGAGGAAGATCAATGATCTGTTCTGCAAGTTTGTTGGTTCCTAGCTGCAACAACTCAGAAGTCAAGCGGACAGAATGAAAATGATGTAATGAAGCTTGCTCACCAAATCTACTCCAGTGATTATGGGGTCAAGTTCACACTTGACCATTGTTGGAGAGAGCTTCGTAACGATCAGAAGTGGTGTGCTGCTTCTTCACCTGCATAGGATGACAAGTCAAAAAGAAGAAAGGTAGGGGATAGAGCTGAAGCTGCTGAACAGTCATCAAGCTCACATGTAGCTAGCCATGGAGATGAAGCAATGGCTCGTCCACCAGGTTTTAAGGCGGCAAAGGCCAAAGCTATAAGGAATAACAAAGGCGTTGAAGAAGGACCAGATGCTCTGTTAAGGATTCAGAGCATTTGGGAGATTAAGAAAGAGGACTATGAACTGAAGAAGAAGCAGAGCAAGCTCAAAATGTTGGAAAATCTCCTTGGAAAAACAGAGTCACTTAGTGAAATAGATATGGCTTTGAAGGACAAGCTTATCACTGACATGTTGTCACAAGCTTAAATGTTGTCTTTTATTTCCTGAATCAGTTTTTTTTTGGAAGTTAGTGTTTCTATTATGTTTGTGATCAATTAATGCTTGTGTTTTGTTCAGTTTATTATTGAGTTTATTACTTGTGTTCTCTTCTCAGTTCTAATGTTATGGATGTGTTTTATTGCTTGTGGTTGTTGCATATATTGGTCTGTGTTGCAAGTGTTGAGATGCAACTGTTCTTGTTTTCTTTTCACGTATAACATAGTGGATGAAGCAGAGAAGACCAAGTGTTGTTTTTTAGAGTGTATGTTAAATTATATATTCAAGTCACTTGCAACACAATTAACTAATACTCATTTTTTCAAAATTTGAAATTTTTAGATCCTCATGGATCTACCATTGGACTGTCTCAAAATTTTAAAACACTTGAAAGCGTCTAAATTTCAAATTTTGTATTATTTACAATTGTAAATATGGTTTGGACTCCTAATGTGAGTCCAACCGATAATCATGCTCTTAGAATCTGATAGAATAATCGGATCGTATTCAAGTTACCCACAACTTACTAATTAAACTAATTCTAATTTATAAAGCAACCATATCGTATTCATTCACAAATATTGGGATCATGATGCTCATCTATGTGATGTGGCAACTGGCAAGTAGTCTAATAGATTTGAAACTCCAACCTTATATTTTTCTTCATTTTGTAGTAATAGCATTTTTTATTTGTTTTCTCAATGTGTTTTAGTTAATTTAGATATACTCAGAGCCGGCCCATGACACAGGCCTATAAAGCATTTGCTTGCGGCCTCTAATAATATATAAAATTTTCTGCCTCCATTTGTCAAAATGTTCCTTTAGTGTAGTGGTCCCGGCCCGGTCTTCCTTCCCAGGTGACAAACCCCAGTTCGAATCTTGACTATACTTTTTTTTTTTTTTTGTTAAATATATTTTAATAAATATGCAAAAGTACAGCCCATTTTTTTTATTTGTTTGTGGCCTCCGAAACCTTAGAACCGGCTCTGGATATACTCTTGTACAATGGATACGTCGATGTATATTTTTTTGCTCCCGTAGGGCAAGTACCTTTTTCACGTTTTCAAAATCAATTACAGAAGAGAAAAAATAAACAAAGGCGTAAAGAGAGTTCGCCGAGCAATCCCCACAACATATATATATATATATATATATATATATATATATATATATATATATATATATTTTGGTTTTTTTTTGGTTTTTGGTTGGGTTAAAGGTGCTAGTAGATTGTTTCACGCAACTAAAAAAAACACACGGGTTATCCTCGATCTGTCATTCATTTATGTTATTGATCTTTTAGGATTAGTTTGACGAATCATCAGTCATGGTCTTGAATCTCTCATTCCTTAATTTCTTTTCATCCGAGAGAATTTTGGCAAACCTGCATGAACAAAATATTCAAACGATGATATTACTGGTTGCTATCTAATAAACTCATCAACAAGATTTGAAACTTTGAATCACCTTTTGAGTTCTTGATCATTGTTGACGGTTTTATCAATAGGTTCATATGTATAAGTGTCGAGGTTCATACGCACAACATTTGTGTCTAGTAATTTCTCTCCAATATTCTTTAGATTCTCTAAGTTCAACGTCTTTGCGTCATCCATAAAGACTTCATCCTTTTTCAATGTATCTGCCTGAGATAGACTTGCACATATCAATAATCTCATCCAGTTAAGAACAGTTTCCATTAAATTGTAAAAACGTTTATTTTTTCTTTGAATATAATTTAACATTTGAGTCAAAAAAAACCTCATCCAGTTAATGAATGATAACGTATGAAAATGTCTAAGTATAGCTTCTTACGTCGATTCTTAGGTAGTTATCCTCGGACTTTAGGGCTTGAAACAGAACCGAGGTGTGGTACTGGACCATGTCCCGGCTTGATTCCAAGATAATGTCTAATATCGGAGTCGTTTTATGCTTCCAGTTGAACGCCCAATTTTCAAATCCCCATTTCGCAGCCTCTATTGCGCTGTAGTACTCCTCTCTTTTTGCCGATCCAGTCCCTATCGATATCACGAGATACCTATCATACTCTAACGGCTTGAACCCATCCATATCAGGATGGTTAATTATAGACTTTCTAGACATAGCTGTCATGCCCACCAGAGTCTATGAACAACCAAACACAAAACAGACAAGAGAAGTAGTTGATGATCTGACAAAAAGAGTAATGAGGAATTGGTCCTGAAGATTGTGTTTTACCGGGTCATTAGCGGTAACACCACCGTCTATGAGGTTAAACGTTCTCATCTTATCGTTTTTGGGAAATTTATAAGGAGGTAAGTAATATGGAGCAGCTGATGTGCCAATGCATATGTCTGATAACTTGACGTTCATGCTAGGGTCAACCGACGCCTTCAACAACACGTAACAAAAGAAAACAGAGTGTTAGTATGCTAGAGTGATTGAAATGCTATGTTATTTAAGATTTAAGAACATCGGTGGAGAAGAACATGGTATGAGGAGAAGATGGTTGGTTGAAGTTTCTTGATGTCGAAGGTAGGTATGACAACGTTTGTGAGTGTTTGATCAAGTCTTGTCTCTCCAAGAATCTCTCCCAATCGTGTATGTAGATACTCTCCGTCGTACTTTGGACGAAACAGACGCCATAAAATAGACGGTTTCCACCATTTAGATCTGCATTATTTCACGAAACAAAGAATTATAAAATTCATAAGTAATTCACTAATCATCTTCTTTTTATACATATAATGACAACTTGATTTTTAAGAACAACCCTAAGTTATTTAGTTCCTTTTACATATCATTTTATCTTTTTCGTTAAACGAAACATAGGAATTCATTATATATTGTGAGTTTGCAACTATTGTTATTTTTATTTTTTTTGGGGAAAATCTATTAAGTATGTATATTTTAGACCCTAGAATATCAATCTATAAATTATGTATAGTTTAGAATTTCCATATATAAAACCAACTATGACTACTTCTTTCTTTACCCATAAAATATCTTAGGAGATTCTTCTAAGTAAAACGGGACAATGTCTTTGGCAGCATAGAGTGGCCGGCCGGAATGGTTCGGTGCAGTCAACATGGCCGTCATGAGGCCACCGGTGCTGGTCCCGGCTATCACATCGAAATAATCGGCTAGCCTCACGGTTTCGTCTTTATCAATTTCCTATTTAAACAGGCAGCTCACAAGTCAAACTCGTTTAAACAGTATATATATATGTTCAAATCCTACTATATATCTTATAAATAATCAAGAAGATCCGATAGCATATATAGACGCACACATTTGAAATTTAGATGATAACCCCTAACATGAACAAAACTCAATTTACCATAATTCATGTCATGTAAATATATAGTCTTTGTGTATGATAAACATAAGTTTAAATTATTTGAAGCGCAATATTTGTTTTGTAAAATTAAACATTTTCATTCTTGCTTATAATATTTTTAGAAAGAATAAACAATCGAAACGATGAGAATTTTTCGATTTTTTTTTTCTTTTTCTAATTTGTGTTTAGTTTCTGCGTTGATAATTTAGAAAGAGTTTTGATCAAAATACAAAAAATGTTGGGGATTCATTCAAAACAAACATCTATACTTATAATACGTAAATGTGAAAAAACTGCAAACAAATAGTCGATGCAGTAATGGTAGGTTTTATGTATAACCTGAAGATGTTTTTCAAGATTAGCAAGGATGACTCCCCCGATGATTCCACGGACTCCGCCGCCGTCGAGGCTGAGGATGGTTACAAGGTCTCCGTATTTCGGCGGTTTATTTTTCTTGAACACCGAATCGTCCTTCATAACCAATTCTTCTTTTTCTGATAACTGATTAAAACTTTCGTTAGAACTCAGTCTAACCCTAGGAACTCCAAAATTTTGGATTTTCTTCTCACTTAAAATGTTTATAGTGTTAGAAACACAGTGAAAATCATTTGATCGATGATTTCGACCAACAAAGCGAGTCATCAACCACTGGACCATACTTAGTTATGACTTGTTTTTCTTCTGAGTTGTAAAAGTTTAAATTTAAAAATTGGTTTAGACACACAAAAAAAGATCAATGCACAACTAAATGAGTGGGAGATTCTAAGAGATAAATTTTGGTCGATACGACTCTTTCTTAATACATTTCGTGCTGTGATCTTAGTTTGGATGTTTTCTTTGTTATTAATTATTACAGTAAACTAGGAACAACTAGGTCTTGAGACGAAGTCGAGATAGATCGATATTTTCAAAGTAATAAAAGATTAATTACTTCAATTTTTATCGAAATCTTTTGAATAATCTATTGAAAATGACATATCATTCTAGTATGACTAATTTCAAATAGTGGATACAAATTAAATACACGTAGAAGAATTTTCGGAAGGGTTTATATTACTTATAAACGGGTGTATTTATTGAACTCTTTAGATGAGTTCAATAAATTGTCATCCATGCATACTACAACATGAATTACTACATCTGAAATATGGACAAACTTAATTTATTTGTCCTTTATTCTTTTGCTAATCTTTTTGTGTCTCCGTACATATCATCTTTCTGGCTAGTTCTCAACTCATCACATTCTCAATGGCCCAGAGAAAGACTCATTTAAATTCTATACATAAACAAGACTATGTCGTTTGTATGAATGCTTCTCTAATTATATCTAAATCCAAGACTGGTCCCAAACTTGAAGACATCATGTCAATAGCTCAGTTTCTAAATTTGGGGTTTTGATAAGTTAATAAGTACTCTTTAATTAATCTTTAATATTCCCTTTTACCTGAGTAAGATCAAGTCTATTATGATTACCTTCACGTTTACCGATGACGTGCAGTTCCATTTTCAGAAAAGATAAGGGAATAAGTGTGCAGTCAAGGAGAATCTCTTCTTGCTAGCTTTGTGGAACGGAGAGTTTTTTTAACAATATTGTTTAAGATCAATGAAATGATATGAAAAGAAAAAGAAAAAACAGAAACCCCATATAATATAACAAAAATTCTCAGTCTTTATTTAAAGAATGATTTTTGAATTTTTATTTTAATATCAAATTAGACTCAAGCTCTCCATTTGTTATTGTCAGATCATTGAATCTCTCTAGTTGCAATTTTGCAATCTTATTTATAACGCCACAAGCTTCAGGGTTCCATGATTTCTTTGTCAGACTTTTAATTTTTAAAAACAGAAACGGCACGAAATTTAGAATCTGTTTTTGTTTTTTGGATATTTAGGTAGCGTTGATGTAAGGTTGTCTCCTCATGGCCGGTAATAGATAAAAAATCTTAAATCTGTTAATGGCAGGAGACCAATGGTCTATGAATCTAGAATGCAAGATCATTCGTCTCCTGCCATTGACAGATTTAATATTTTTAATCAAATTGGTTTGCAAAAGTTTTATAATTTTGCAAGATCTTTTTTGAAACTGAAGGTATAATAGGATTTCAATTATATTAAATCGTAAACACGAATCTTAAATCTAAAATGCATATATGGTCAAAATTTGAGAAAAACCTCCTTTATACTAGTTGGAACATAATTGAGATATGCTGTCATCCTTCATATGTCAAACTAACTCTCTCTGTTCCTGTCGTTTGGTTTTGTATAGAGTTTTCTGAAGACTTTTGTTTGGTTTTCACAAATCAACCGATCAAAGGTTGTGGAAGATGCTAAAACTTTCAGGAAGGGAGCTTGTGTAAAGTATAATTCTTTACTCTTTGAAACCGTTGTTTATATTTCTAATTTCCATTTTCCAACTTTTCTCATCTTATTTTTCTAGCTGTGGTGCTATGACTCATAAGGCCAAAGATTGTATGAAAAACCGCGATCTAACAAGAATCTAGCAAAATACCGTAACAGATCCATTGCATTAGATACAAGGTAATGACTATTTTTCTAAGTTCTTTTCACTGCACATCACATGACAGTTTGATAATACCTTTTTTTCTGCAGGTTCCTGGGCAGGACCGGCTCAATTATTGACGAGACCCGGTGCTAGATCTGTCCCAAAAAAATTAAGGGCTCTTAGACAAAAAATTTTTTTTTGTCTATTATTATAATTTAAAAAAATACCAAATTTGTATTCAAATAATTGTTGTTTTTAATTATAGAAATGTTATTTTCTTAAACTTGGATTTTTTTATATTGTTTTTAACAAAATTTGGGATTTTTAAGGTATAATTTTTTATTTAGTTAGTTATTTTATAAAAAAGTTCGGATTTTTTTATGAAAAAAAAAAAAAAAAAAATTAATTGGACCCTAGGAGGCTAGGACCCTGTGCCCTAGCACTCCTAGCTCATGTGCTAAGCCGGGCCTGTTCGTGGGCTTATAAAGATTACATTGCAGCGCAGCAAAATTTTTACCCTAGAAAATCCTATTGATTCCCTTACATTGGTTCTCTAGAAGCTTTAATAGTCTCATGGTGCAAAACTGGATTCTCTTTTAAAAGATATTGAGCATTTGTATGAATCAATCGTCTTATATGTTTCTGCAGCTCTCTCTGGATTTTCATCAGCAACAGCTTCTTGTTCTTTCTGCTTAAGATAATCTTGTTAGTGAAAAATCATGTTACAAAGAGTTTATTAGTTTCTAGTACTTCTATGAAAGATATATTTTGTCTTAAGACAATCAGGAACAAAATATTTTGTAAATGATGCATGCTCTATTCAATAGGACTAGCAGCAAGCAATTGGTCCAACGAATTGGGCTTTTTTCAGATGATGTAATAAATGATTGATACTTATCACTTACACTAACGGACAATGAAGCTGATAAATCAAGAGACCAAAAGTTTCTAACTTTCTAATGATACAAAATACAAAGATTCCAAAACATATCAACTTAATTTAAAATTTTCATTTTAAATATGAGATGAGATCAGAAATCAATAGAGTACAACAAAACACTCTGTCAGATTCCCACTAAGTTTTTGAGGATTCCCCAAAAAAACAATTTGGACAATAATGCTCAAAATTTAATTAATTAATTTCCCCAAAAATATAATTACCAAATTATGAATTGTATTGCTCTCTCTCAGAATCAAAACACAGAAGAGAAAAAAATAAAAATGGAATCTTTGGAACGCTTCCTCTGCTCTATTGCTCTTCTTGTTCTCTCCCTTCTTCTACCTTCAAACTTAGCTCAACAACAACAACAACATGAATCAATTAGAACAATGGAAGATTTTTCCGGATACCCAATTCACGAACCGGGTCAATTCGGTTCCATCAATCTCGCTTCTTCACTCTCCGTTGATGCTCCAGGACTACAAAACCAGGTTCAAAGTTGGGTTTTTGTAGTAGATTTCAAAAGTTTTGAGCTTTTTGATTTTTATTGATGCTATTTTGTTTTGGTTTTAGATAGATGAGCTTTCTAATTTCTCTGATGCTCCTTCTCCATCAGTCACTAGAGTTCTTTACACTGATAAAGATGTCTTGGCTCGAAGGTACTTGTTTGAGTTATCATCAATTATTACTTGTTTGAGTGATCATAAAGATTAGGTTTTGTCAAGCTAAGTTGATTGATTTTGTTAGGTATGTGAAGAATTTGATGGCACTTGCTGGTCTTACTGTTAGAGAAGATGCTGTTGGTAACATATTTGGCAAATGGTTTGGCTTTTGCTCTTGCTCTTGCTCGTTGTTTCGTTGAGAAGATAAGTTTGATTCTGTTATTCATGTGATGTGTGTTGTTTTCATGCCTCTTAACTTAGGGATGGTTCAGAGCCAAATCTTCCTGCTGTAGCGACTGGTTCTCATATCGATGCTATTCCATATTCCGGGAAGTATGATGGTGTTGTCGGTGTTTTAGGTGCGATTGAGGCTATCAATGTTTTGAAAAGGTACGAAGAATCTTTGGATTGTAGAAAGTGGAGTTTAAGATTGTGTTTCCTGATGATTTTTGTTGGGGTTTCTTTGTTTTCTTAAGGTCGGGGTTTAAGCCGAAGAGATCTCTGGAGATAATCTTGTTTACATCTGAAGAACCGACCCGATTTGGGATCAGTTGTTTAGGAAGGTACCTTTGTTTTTGATCTTGGTGAACTGATAAAAGCTTGTTGCTTTGTTTCTTTTTGTCTTATTTGTAAATGTTCTTGATACAGCCGCTTGCTTGCTGGAAGCAAAGAACTTGCAGAAGCACTAAAGACTACAGTTTTTGATGGCCAAAATGTGTCCTTTATAGAAGCAGCTAGATCAGCTGGATACGCAGAAGATAAAGATGACGACTTATCGAGTGTGTTCTTGAAGAAAGGAAGTTACTTTGCTTTTATAGAGTTACATATCGAACAGGGACCTATACTTGAAGACGAAGGTCCGGTTGATTTACCTTTTCTGCTTCGAAGAATTTCTTACTTTTTTTCTCTCTTTCGTTTTAGTTAATATCAGATCATATTTGACCACAGGTTTAGATATCGGTGTAGTAACCGCCATTGCTGCTCCAGCAAGTTTGAAGGTGGAATTTGAAGGCAGTGGAGGTCATGCCGGTGCTGTGCTTATGCCATATAGGTGAGCTATATTATACAACTGAACCATCTGCTTAACCACAAGGCAACTAGAACACTGATCACTGTATAATGACTATTTCTTAGAATTGATGCCGGGCTTGCGGCTGCAGAGTTGGCTCTAGCTGTGGAAAAACATGTATTAGAGTCGGAGTCAATAGATACTGTAGGAACTGTTGGTAAGTTTTGCCTCACTAATTTCTAAAGAACTTACTCTCAATGGAACTTATTCACAAGATGAATCGCTGTGGTTTAAGGTATTCTGGAGCTACATCCTGGGGCAATCAACAGCATCCCAAGCAAATCCCATCTTGAAATAGGTAATTCCTTATGTTCCATCACAAATACTAATAGAGAAAGTCTGGTAAATATCCGTACTTGTCTTGAGGAAGTTGAGAGTAGTCCTGAGTGTTTTGGTTTTGACCGTTGAGACTAAGTTCTTGTCTTGTGTTCTTTCAAAGATACAAGGGATATTGATGAAGCGAGAAGAAACACCGTGATCAAGAAAATTCAGGAATCTGCTAACGCTATAGCTAAAAAACGAAAAGTAAAGCTATCAGAATTCAAGATTGTAAATCAAGATCCTCCAGCACTCTCAGACAAACTAGTAATCAAGAAAATGGCAGAGGCAGCGACAGAACTTAACTTATCACACAAGATGATGATCAGCCGAGCTTATCATGATTCTCTATTCATGGCCAGGTACCACAAAGTTTGCAAGTTTCATCTTCAGAATACTACCGTAAACCCTTAAATTGAGCATCCTGAACCCTGACAACTTTTCAACATACAATAACTGTTGAATTATTCCCCTGCAGAGTGCAGAGTCCTAACTCATAACCTTATAGAGTTATAGTAATTCATATTGAAACTCTCAAAGTTCCTTGTCCATTTTTATAATTGCCATATCAGAGTCTGTTAAATTCATTAGTGTACTTTCTGCTTTCACTGTTCTTGCTTAGAGTGATACTGAACTTTGTTGTTTATTTCTGTTTCCAGGATATCTCCGATGGGTATGATATTCATCCCGTGCTACAAAGGTATATATATATATATATATATATGCGATTCAATTAGACCGTGATCTTAATCCGAATCAGCATCGCCCATTCAGCTTTTTATTGGTTGTGTGATCTTTTGCAGGATACAGCCATAAACCTGAAGAATACTCATCTCCTGAAGACATGGCTAATGGAGTAAAAGTACTCTCCCTCGCTCTGGCTAAGCTCTCTTTAGACTGATGCAAACCCTTTTCCTCACCCAGAAGCTTTACACATTCTCTACCTTTTCTTCAGTCTTTGTATCTTTGACAATGTAAAGAAAAATTCAATAAATGTTGTGGCTATCAAGTTAACAAGTTAACAGTCACAGTTTTTTTTAAAAAAACTGTTGTAATTATCAAAGTCACAATAGTAATTTTGTTTCATGTAATTAATAAAATATGTTTTAAATTAAGAATTTGACGTTTGCTGAAGATGACACAAGTTGTGAAATGTTAGTTAGCTCTTAGACTGTGATAGGGAACTAATTTTTCTGCAGCTAATAGTATTATGAATGGTTTGTCAATAGACACTTTTTCTATCTTTTTGACTTGAAAACAGAACAAAATCTAAAAGTAGAGAATGTGATTGTTTAAATGGGAAAACGTCTTTATTTGACATACCAAACTTCTCTTAATTCATGCACTCTAGTTACTGATAATACATATATCTTGAAACTTAGGTGTACCAAACTTATAGAATTGTTAGAAATAGAGTCATTATAAAAGAATTGTCCTTTTTTCCAAGAAAATGATAACTTTTTTTTTTCACACACTTTTAGGAAGGTTTAGGAGTGCTTCTTAATTTTAAAATTTTGATTAGTTATTTAGAAATTTGGGAAAGAAAGTGAAAACATGTTTCACATAAGTTTATCACAAAACTAATCAAATGTATAAAGTAATATATACAATTTCGTTTATTAATTTGATTAAAGAAACTTTGTTTGTTTGAATACAATTTCTGAGATATAATACACAAAATTCTAAAGAAGAATGTTAAACTGAAATAAACTATCGTAAATAACAATGAACTAGGAAGTAGTTTGAAACAAATAATTTGCAAAAACACTATAGGTGTATTACATAATTTTTTCTCTATAAATATTGATTTTTTTTTCGGAAAAGGAGACAAAATTGGTAAGAGTAGAAAAAGAAACCATTCTCCAAGCTAATTGGTGTAATAAAAGAGCCCATCTTTAGAAGAAACATGCATGATGCCGTAGACACTTCTCCTCTAACCATCTCTTCTCATCTTTTTCTCATTCTCTCTTCTCTCTTTGTTTTTTTGAGCCAAAAGTTCAGGTGAATGATGCCTGGCTCGAGACCATTCCATCTCATGATCATGATGATGATATAATGATGATGATGATGTCGGACCAGGCTTCATTCCCCTCAACTTACACGTTTTGTTCTTAATCTTCAAGAAAAATCGTCAAACAGGATCACTGAAATCTCCGGTAAGCCAATAGAAAGATGAACACAAAAACACACTCAAGTGTGTACATATATGTGTATGTATCATCATCAATTCGTTGCATAATGTATATATTGGTGTATATCAATTTTTTTGGCTTATCGTTTGTTATTAACGTTTACATAATTTATCTGTTAAACTATAAATTTAGTTTCTCGCACTTAACAATATATTCGAAATTTCTTTCGGACAAAGGCATAGTACTATTTGCATAACGGCACATATGTATATAAGAATAAGAGTAACAAGAATAGATGATGCAGTATTTGGTGTTCAAAAAAGAAAAAAAAAATATGATGCAGTATTTTATTTCAGCTTGAAGATCGAAATGATATAAGTTGGTCAATGTCATGGTAAAATTTTTATACATATAATCAAAACTTGTACTATTTTTTTAACGTTGTGTTTTAGAATATGAACTGAGTCTGAGTTTTAGGTGTAAACTAATTGTAGGAAGAAAGGTATAATATCGAAATAATTAACGTCAACTTTAATTCATGAGGGGCATATCTTTTTCTCTTTAGTCTTTACCAATTTCGTTGAAATATCTTGTTGTAATCAGTGTGGAAATTGGCTCAAAAATAACTGTTTTTTTTTTTCTTTTGACTATTTAATTTTCAACATTATTTATATATATATTTCCACTTGTTCAACATCAATTAAGAATTATCCTCAGAAGATTAATGTTATGGAAAATTATTAGATAAATACTTTAGTCTACTTGTTGTGTAAATAGTTCATCTTTTCAAAAATATAACAGTTTGATTTGATATGTAACAATACTATATAGCTAAAAAAGTTTTATACAAAAAATGGTAGATCAAATTTGTAGTCATCAGATGATAAAATAATCAATGAAATTTGATAATTCGATGAAATGTGAAAAACGTTATAAATTGAAAAATGTGACGAGACAAAGAAGTGAATTCATTATAGCAATATTGATAAATACTACTATAATTTTTTTTATTCATAGAGCCAAACAAAAAAGGTCGTGATATAATATTACATGCCTGCATCGTGACTTTCACTTTCCTTGTCTGACTTAACCGCATAATTACTATATTTTCTTTTGCTTTCTTTATAGAGCCAAAAAATGCAATATGTGTTCATACTTCGGGTCTGTTCTTTTGCTGATCGCTGCAATTGATCCAGCGACTGAAAATTAAAGAAAAAGTTGAACTGACGGCACGTTTTTTTAAAAAATCAGTCGCTGATTGATTGGAGCTGATGACGTGTATTGATTTTCTGATCGCTGGTTATTTTGACGACTTCTCCGTCACTGTATCACACCTCCATTTTTTCCAGTAGCACATCCATTTTTTTCAGCATCACCTTCATTACTCTCTTTTATTGTAGTTTTGCTTTGATTAGTTATTACGACCACCGTCGTTTTGCTCAGTCGCAGTCTCTATCCCAGCGACATAAAAAAGAACATGTCCTTCATGCTTTGAAAGAAATCTTTATGTCAATTTTGTAATAGGAAAAATAATACCAAATTATGAGTAAAATATACAGATTGTTTGGAAATTGAATGGGCTTTTTTTTTTTTCAAACTATATAATCTATTATATTCTCGCTCGCACTTAAAATATATATTTGTAGAACTAGGTTTCTACCTTGGATTTAGTGTTCAAAATTCTAATAATTAATGTTCTTTGACATCTACAAAATTTTGTTTTTTTTTTTTTTTTTTCTTCAAACACCATTATATTAAATTATCGAAAAGAGACTCTCCGTTAATGAGAGCCAATCAGCAACTGATTTGCTTACATGAAAAAACAAGCTTTTTCGAGTCCGAGTTTTTTTGGCTACACAATCCGACAATTAAGCTTGCGAGGAATAAATCTAATACTAAAAGAAGGGAAAAAAATAAATGAGAGACTGAAATGAGGCCAATTCAGTTGCACATGTAGGCCAATCATCATGGTTATCAAGGAAGGCGATCAAGTCGGAGCAATCAGAGGCAAAAGCGCCAGTGGAAACGCCAATCGAGATCATGCATTCTATTGCCCATAACAGGGAGTCAAACTCCGCATGGGGCGGTGAGAGACTTCGTCGAGCGCTTTTGAGTCCTAGGCGGCAGACTTTACCTTGTCCTACTAATACCCATCCATGCCCACTTAGATTATCATCAGCATGCCAGGAGGCGTCAAACTGACATTCCGCGATCAAGAGGGGAGGGGGTGAGGCAGGTACCATGAGGGAAGGGGGGTCAACGGGAGATCTTTCTTTTAAATTTGCTTGTTTCCAAGCATTCGCCTCATGGATTGCCAAAGCTAAAGTCTCCTCGGGAGGTTCTTTGAAATTTTCCAACAAGAATCTGTTTCAACTTTTTCAGATATACCATAATATCCATGGAAATATTTCATGAATGTCCTCTCCTATTCCGAATTCTTTCCCACACTAGAAAAGAAAATCGAAGTTATAGAAGAGGGAACTTCTAGGAACAATGTGCCTTGAAGTGGATATAGGTGACAAAACCCAGATATGCCTCGAGGGCGGGCAATCAAAAAGTAAATGATTTATAGATTCTTTTGGAACCCCCGCAACGAGGACATCCTTTCTTATTGCCAATATGGCGATTGGATAACCTCTGACAAGTGGCTAGACAGCCCGAGATACATTGCCACGCAAAATGCATAAACTTTCTCGTAGTTTTAAGCTTCCAAACTTGTGCATGAAGTGCCGAAACACCCGATCCGTCACAAGTAGGACGAGATAAATCTCGCACGGCCCAATATCCTGACTTATCAGTATAATTTCCGGACTTGGTATGCGACCAACTAAAACCATCACTCAAGTAGATGCGACTTGGACGAATCGCTAGAATGAGTGGAATATCAGCAGGGTCAATCAAAGCTTGAAGGCGGTCCAGTTTCCATAGCTTTGTTGATTGATCAATCAGGTCGTTGACATAGCGAAGAGGATCTCTTATGGCAAGAATACTCTTAGCAGGTCTCGCAGGGATAGTAGAAATCCACGGATCTTTCCAAACTTTGGTGAGCATTCCGGAGCCTATGGTCCTCCGAAGGGCCGAGAGAAGAAGAGATTTGGCAGCCATTATACTTCTCCAACCGTATGAAGGCTGATTATAGTTTTCTATATGTAACGGGTCGCTAAAGCGGAAATAACGTCCCCTTAGAACCCTACTTAAAAGAGAGTTAGGGAATCTGATAAGGCGCCATAATTGCTTAGCTAATAAGACTAGATTAAATTCTTCAAGCACTCTAAAGCCGAGACCTCCATCAGTGTATGGTGTACAAAGATTATTCCACGCTATCCAGTGAATACCATTACTGTTTTTGTTGGTTTTCCACCAAAATTTCGTAATGGCACTACTTAATTTTGAACGAATAGCTTTAGGAAGAAAAAAGCACGACATAACATATGTCGGAAGAGCCTGCGCAACAGACTTTATAAGAACTTCTTTGCCACCTTTGGACAAGAATTTTGCTGACCATGTATTGAGCCTTTTTTGAAGTTGGTCTCTTACAAAGGAAAAAACTTGTACTTTCGATCCATGAATCTGTTCAGGTAGGCCCATGTACGATCTCATGCCCCCATCCCGATGAATTCCTATTGTTGATTTAATAGTATTTCAGATTGTATTATCCACACCGTGACCAAACATTACCGAGAATTTAGCAGTGTTTAACTGCTGTCCCGAAGCTTCACCATAAGTACGAAGGATATCAATGATTTCTTGACCTTGAATCAGATCTAATTTACAGAAAAAGAAGCTATCATCTTTGAACAATAGGTGTGAGATGGAAGGGCTTGCTCGAGAAATTTAGAGGCATTGAATACGACCGTTCCATTCAGCGTCTTTAAGCTTTACCATTAAGGCCTCTGTACACAATGTGAATAGGAAAGGGGAAATAGGATCGCCTTGGATGATTCCTCTAGACGTTCTAATGATGCCCCTTGGAGAGGCATTTAAGAGAACTTTATACGAGACCGAGGAAATGCAGAAAAATATCAAATCCACCCATCGTTGAAAGAAACCCATCTTCAGCATAAGGGCCCTAAGAAAGGGCCATTCTACACGGTCATAAGCTTTACTTATATTTGTTTTTATACCCATGAACTATTTTTTGCAAGCCGGATTTGTTCGAAGAGCACGAAAATTTTCTTGCGCTATAAGAATGTTATCAGATATAAGATCTAGAAGAAGTTTTTGAGGCGTAGACTCAATATTTTTGAAATAACTTTGTAATCAACATTACACAAGTTGATTGGTCGAAATTCGCCATTTTTCTTGGTCTATCTGTTTTTGGGATCAGACAGATATTTGTCTCATTAAGCCGCTCATCAAAAGATCCAGAAGAGTGGAAGTTTTGGACTAATTTAATTAGATCTAGCCCAGTCAAGTCCCAAAATCGCTGAAGAAAAGAGTTGTCATCCTGTCTGGCCCCGGAGCTTTGTCTGGATGGAGAGAAAAGAGGGCTCATTTAACTTCCTCAGGGGATATCTCCTTAGTGAGCTTTTGATTCATATCCTCCGAGATCATAACCGGCACATCCCGAAGAACGGAATGAAAATCATGTGGATTAGAGGTGGTAAAGAGATCTTTAAAGTAATCGACTACTAGACGCTCAATGCCCACCTCCTTGTCCAGCCACATACCAACGTTGTTCAATAAACCCAAAATCTTGTTCCGCGCTCGTCGGTGCTTGGTGATAGCATGGAAGAATTTATTATTCTTATCCCCAGCTTGATACCAAGTTTCCCTACTCTTCATTTTCTAATAAATCTCTTCTTCCCTATAAGCGTTGCAGAGTTTCCATTTCAAAGCAAGAAGCTCTTCTGCGGAGATGGAATCGTCATCCTAAGCGCGATCGATTTGGTTTTGTAATTCTCCAATCAATTTCTCTGAGTTAGTAGAATTTGATTTTTTCCAAGTAGAAATGGTTCTCCTGCAATTCTTGACTTTTTGTGCAAAAAGAACTCTTTCAGGCGAAGGAAAATTCCATCCTTCATGAACCAATTTTTTAAACCCCAGTTTATCTAGCTATCGTTTATCAAAGATGAACTGTTTAAAAGATCATGGCAGACTGTTCTGAATTGATGCTAGTAGGGGTCTATGGTCAGAACCCCATAATCTTCGATACTCCACATTAGTGTGGAAAAAATGGAATGTCATTCTTCATTTGCCAAAACTCTTTCAAGTCAGGCTTTAATAAGTCGGCAAACTATTTGGCATTTAGTTCCACAACTACGGCGACCCACCCAAGAAAATAGGTTACCTAAGGATGGAACCTCGATCATCCCGCAATTTTCAATCATACACCTCAAAGGGAGAAAAGAAGGTTCAGAACTCCATTTACCACCTCTCTTTTCATGGTTTCCGGTTATTTTATTAAAATCACCAATCATAAACCATGGGTCCGAACGGGTAATACCAATACGAGTTAATTGCTCCCACACTAATTCTCGGTATTAAAATAACAGATCGCCATAAAAAAAAGTAGTAAAGACATGCTTTCCATCAATAATAGTTTCAATATCAATAAACTGATCGCTCACAAAAACAAACTCAACGGGATAATCGTTCGAATACAAAAGAGCGAGATCACCACTGTTACCAATCGGTTCAACAGTCTTAAGGCAGTCAAAACCTAACAAAACTTGCATATTCTGAAGATGTACAAAATCGTTTTTAGTTTCTGATAAGAAAAAAGAAAACATGGAGAGTACATACGACATATCTCTTCCAGTCGACGGGTAGTAAGCTGCACACCCGCCTTTTAACAGTTCCAAGCTAAGAGTCTCATGTGTTAGTGTCGAGGAGTTTTGGCGGCTCCACCGAACTAACACCCAAACCAGACGACTTGACCTTTGAGAACGGAAACACTTCACTCTTTGGAACCGTAGCGTGCCTCCTAGAGCTCCTCGGCTTTGGCGGGCTGGATTTGAGGGATATGCGCCTGCTCGGGAAATGACCTTTAATGTTTTGGATTTTCTTGGAGGCTGAATTACTCAGAAGGGCCTAGCTTTGAGGGGTTTGACGGGTTTGGGCTCTTTCTTTCCTCTTGGGCTCTTTCTTCTTTGCTTTGGGCCGAGAAAGGCCCAGTTCCTTGAGAGAAACTTCTCCTTCTGGCCCATTCTCCGAACCAGCCACGATCGAGGTCTTGATTTTTTCGGAGAGCTTCTTCACATGTGCCGACAAATCGAGGGATTTTGGAGGCTCCACCAATCGAGATTTCGAAGTTTCGGCCTGACGAGACTAAATTTCGTCCTCCAATTCTTCTCCCAGCAAATCATCTTCTTTATCGACCAACTTCTCCTCCTCGGAGAATCATGGAGAATCAAAAGGGTTGAAAGCATCCTCATCCTCTGCAGTCCAGTTGCCAAAAACTGACGGATTAGGAGAACTGTTTTGCCAAAAAGGCCTCTGGGTCTTCGTTCCTTTCTCTCTCCTCCTCCTCCTCCATAATCTCGAACAAACTCTTCTTCTTCTCCTGTTGACTGTCACAAAGAATAGGGGCCACCAGATTCACCGGAAAAGCCTCCCCCGAGGCAGGAGCTTGGGAATCAAGGTTGAGAGACTTCTTCGCCGAGCTCCCTGTCTCTAAAGAGTCCCCAAGGATTTGAGCAGAACGGTTTGCCTCTTTGCCTTTTCCTTTCTCCTCCGAGGTGAGGTTCTTTGCAAGGTTTAGTCAAAAGGGTCTGTCTCGAGTATGAGACGGAGACACATTTCGTTGCTTTGCCCTCGGTGGAATCAGGAGGGGATCAGAAATCATCATGTGGGAATCATAGATAACAAGGTAGTACCAATTCTTCTTTCATCTCTTCTATCATCCCGACTATGGTAAGATGGAGAGTGCTCCTTGCGAGAATAAACCCCTCGACCTCTCTGTGGGGAACCACGGTTTGTCCCTGGACCAAAGGAATCATCAAAGCGTCGCTTATGCCCATCATCCACAGATTTTCTTTTAGAAGAGGTTGGATAGTTTGCATGATGGTTTGATGGATTTAGAGGAACATAGTATTTCTAAGGCCCCTGAAGAGCGAGGGAACTCTGAACCACGGCTATGGAGTTGGTGCTGCGAGCTTGGCGAGTTGTTGGTGGTCACGGTCACTTCTTGCATGGGAAGTAGAAGCATGAAGAGCAAGACGTCTGTTGTCCTTCTTCTTGTCACCGGCAGGAGACAAATCTTGTAAAACAACCGCCTGAGAGTTGCTCATTCCGCCAAGAGAAGAAAACAAAGTAGCTCTCTGTTTATCATCCAAATGAGGGCATGAGTCAATCTCGTGGCAAGTCCGACAACAACGCGTACACCAGCGGAACAACTTTTCATAGAAGAGCTAAACTTTCACAATTTCTCCAGTTGGGAGTTGAGCTGGTTTATTAAACCTAAGAGGAGCATCAGCCTACACTGAGACTTGGATTCTACCATTGGTGGTATCCACCCTATGGGCTGTGCCAAAAGAGTTTCCAAAGTTTTTGAGAAGTTCCTCCACCCAAAATTCAGTTGGGATACCTTCAAGGTTTATCCAGAAGGTCATAGTGGCTAGGAACGTGGTTCCGATATGCGGTTGCCATCTTTCAAGAGCAAAGGACCATTTATTGAAGTGGCATGGTCTTTTGTTAAGGATCTTCAGTAGATCCACTTCTGCTTCAAAAAAGAACTGAAAACAAGAGTCTCCAAGGGAAACTCCTCGAACTCTTCCTTCCCCATCCCAAATATTCTCTTTGGGAAATAAAGAAACCAGGGTCTCAATGCTACGTCTTCCAAGATGGAACATCCGACCAACAAGGCTGAGCTGAAGGCGAGGTAGAAGAGCAGAGTTATCCACCTAAGGAAGCACCACCACGTCATCTTCTTCCTTAGGCTCAAAAGTATGAGAGGACTGCTTAGGAGGAGACTCTCTATACCAGCTTGGGCGAATTTTTGACATGATTCAGGTAGAGAGGAGAAAAGGAAGAAGGATCTTAGCTTCAAGTTAAAAAATCTGATTTACACAGGAAGTCTTCTAAAGTGAGACAAGCTTCGGCAACATTCAAAACCAAAGAGAGAAGAGAGAGTCTTTGTTGGTTTGAAGAGAGGAAACAGAAGCACAACTTGGAGGGAAACAAAGCTGAGACATCTTGAAAAAGAGAGAGTATGGTTTACAGAGAATGAAAACAGAGGGGAGAGACCGGAGAAGCAAAAAAAGCAGTCAAGAACTACCAGAGATAGAGTCGGAGAAGACCATTTGAGGTTTGACTTGCCCAAAATGATATACAAAGTGGTTGATATCCCTTTTTAAAAAATTGGTTTGCTACTTTTGGACCTCTCGTAAAACGTGTTTGAGACTGTTTGCCATTTGTT
Organism: Arabidopsis lyrata subsp. lyrata; assembly: GCF_000004255.2. NCBI lineage: Eukaryota > Viridiplantae > Streptophyta > Magnoliopsida > Brassicales > Brassicaceae > Arabidopsis > Arabidopsis lyrata. The sequence continues at coordinate 4,163,661 of NW_003302548.1, read as the reverse complement.
AGTAACTACGAAAAGCGTTTTACTTTTTTTTTTTTAATAAATTCAAAAAAAAATTATCATCCGCAACATAATTGTATGCTGCCGCAAATACCGATGAGAAAGACTGTTTGAAATCTAACAATTTTAAGTGGTGTGAAATGGTATATAACGATATAAGTGATTGTTGTTAAACACAAGCAACTACAACCATACACCAGCAAACGTAGCATTTTCAAATAATTGCAGGAGAACCAATTAAAAATTTTAATGACACTTTTTCTAGTTTTGCTTTGATTAACCGGCATTCACTACTTATAAATCTAGTTTCTTTCGTCATCTTGCGACCTCTTTTCTTTTAGCTAATCCATTTATAACACCGAATTTTAACATCCACATCTTCACTGAATTTTTTTGGTAACTACAATAGCAATACCTGTTGTCATCATCTACGAAGAAATATCTTATGTGTATGTATCCAATCATCATACCCATAGAATTTCTCTTTAGATAGAATTGGTGGATGTGTTGCTAGCGAACACCACTCTAAATCTCTATTGGGCTGTGGTAAGTGATTTCAACCAACTCATTTGGTCTTATATAACGTTGTTAAATTTTAAGGTTTGCATTTTATGGATCCACCAATAGTAATAGGTACCATGCAACTTTTTTTGGGGTTCTTTTTAGCAATCTTCATGGGCTTCAGAAGGAAACCTTTTAGTTTTCTTCTCAATAATACAGTTTGTTAAGAGGGTTAAATGCTTTCAAAAATAATATATTAACATTAAAATTAATTTTTAAGATATGAAAAAGAATAGATCTTGCATAAATAAACTCCTTTAAACATAAACTTCGATAAAACATATGAAGATTAATTGCCACGTCGGAGGGTTCTCTTTTACAAAAAAGTATTGTCGGCCGACTAGATTGTCCGTCTAAAAGTTATGGCGTCCTGAATATCTATAAATAAACTCACATATTAAAACTTCTTTCACATTAGTCTAATTGATTCAAGTAATATCCACAAGATGTGACTAGGATTCTATTACGTAGTTGACATAAACAAGAGGTCGGTATAATACCCATAACCAAACATTAACTATTTGGGACCTATTGCTAGCTGTTTTCAATCAAGCAGCTTTCAACTTTAAGTTTATATAATTCTTCACCAAATTAATCCAACCTTTTATTTTTAATTATTTCTGAGAATATTAAATGGCCTACAAGAATACGAAAGAATACGATTGCATAAGGTCGGCATGTTGTGGATATAGAAATTAATTAGTCTCTATATCTAGGTTATAGCTTCAAATTTGTTGTTGCAGAAAATAATATCAATAACATTTAAATATTCAATTAATTGTTAATTGGAGAATATGATTTTGTTAGAAAAAAAAAACAGAATATGACAATATATATATATATATATATATATATATATATACGACATATAAGGTTTTACTCCAACCTATCTACCTTTTATGATTGGTAGAATAAACGCTATAGAAATGCTGTAAAAATAATTGATGTATTTTTTTTGGTTCAAAAGAATAATTGATGTATAAAAACAAAATTTATATAACAAACTTATGTAGTTTGTTAAACAATTTCTTTTTCAAGTGAATTCTACCACAAAAAGGTAGGACCCTTAACAAAAATACCACATTTGTGTAAACTCTTCAAAACTACCACTTTCTTGCGGTAGAGATGACATGAAGAGACCAAAATATCCTTGTATTAATGGGAAGCAAGACATATTTTTATTCTCTTCTTTTTCTTTATTTTAATATTTTTTGTCCAACATTATCAATTCATCGAAATAGATTCGTCAAAGATGATATCACACACATATATGGACAACAACCAAATATACATGTCTAAATTTGTCCACCAAACTAAAAATTATAAGTATATACATATATCATGAAATAAATACAAATAAGTCTGTAGTATCTGCTTCGCATGGACAAAAAAAACCATATATATACATCTTGGACCAATAATCGTCGATAACGTTTGCTTGAAATTTTTAATCTGGTAAATGGTCAATATTTTTAAAGTAATAAAAGCATGGACAAAAAAATGTAATCAGATTCCTATTAGTCTATTATTTAAGTGGACAACATTTCAGATTCAAATCAATGATATTGTCCACAACATCTTTGGTTTCCTCGTAAACATCTTCTTCTCTGTCTGGCCAAAATGACGAAGTATTAGAACTATATGTTGATTGATATAATAGTAGTAGACAATATATGTTGATTGATATAAGAATAATGGACAATATACATCTTCGGTTTCCTCGTAGACATCTTTTTCTTCGTCTTCAGTTTTCTAGTAGACAGATATCTTCGTCTTCTTTTTTCTCTCGTAGACAACAAACATTTAATATGCATAATATCGAAATTGAATAACCAATTAAAAACAAAATTAAAACCAGTGAATCTTTAGATGGGAGAATGAACTTGATTTAGATAGGAAAACTAAAAGATCTATTCTTGAGGATATCAAAATTTATAGATCTGAATTTTTTGATCCACAGTGGTGATATAGAAGAGAAGAAGACGATGGTGGAGATGGAAATAGATCTAATTAACTTCAAACAAATCTTAAATCTAAACAGAGAAAGAAATGAAAAAGAGAAAGAGAGAAAGGAAGAGGATAAAGAGAGAAGGAAGAGGGAGAGAGCATGAAACGATAAAAAAAGAGAAGAAGAGAAGATATTTGTGTGTGTGTTTGTGGAGAAAATAAGGAGTAAATGGTCATTTCCAATTTTACAAAGTGGTATGGAGGAAAAGTTTTTTAAAATATGGCATTTTTGTAGGAAAAACTTGAGAAAGTGGTAGATTTGGCAAATTTCCCTTTGTCTAGAGTAGGCATGTAAAATGTCTGTACATCATAGACCATACATTTTTAGAATCTCAAATGGGAGGTAGATGATACCTTAAGTAATATATAAATGACATCGTTCTCATTGCTAATCAATTTTGAGTTAGAAATTCAAGAAACTTGAAATGACATTAAAAACCATATTATTGCACCATGTAGAACGATTCTAATGTATGTTTTTAATCCTACAATGAGATTTGATTTGAGATCTAAACTAAAGAAATAATCTTGAAGAGTATGATTCCACATCAAAAATATATTTAAACACATCTCATTTAAATTTATAATATAGTATTAGAAAATCTACAATATTATAAATAAGGAAAAGTAAAGTCATAAGTTATTCATTTAACTATCAAGTTATTTGACATGAATAGATTTATTCATTAAAAGTTTTTATAAAATATCAGAACTTAGAGATGATGTACAAAATGAGGTGAAAACAGTATTAGGTATTACAAAATTAGGCGGCATGGGTTCTTACCTCGGATTACCGGAAAGTTTGGGTGGCTCGAAAACAAAAATTTTCTCGTTTGTAAGAGATAGGCTACAAAGCAGGATAAATGGATGGACGGCAAAATTTTTATCGAAGGGAGGGAAAGAGGTTTTGATTAAATTGGTGGCTACTGCGTTACCGACTTATTCATAAGTTATTCATTTAACTATCAAGTTATTTGACATGAATAGATTTATTCATTAAAAGTTTTTATAAAATATCAGAACTTAGAGGTCATGATTTATTTATTTTAAGATGGAACTTTTTAGTAAATAAATCTCATCCTCATTAGTTAATTGTCAAATCGGTAAAATTGAGGATTTATATAGAAGTAGACATTGGCCTAAACCAGAGCCAGTACACCGGAAATTGAATGTTAAAACTGGTTTATACTTGACCTGTGTACAGACTCAATAAAAAAATTTCTTTAGAGTGTCAATTACTGCATTATTGTTACGTTGCTAGAAATGATGATATTATCAATATAAACTAACATACCGAATAAAAAAAGAATTTAAAATCTTTTAGAAACGGGTGTGATAACAATGAGATTGAACAAAATAAGACCAAGTAAAGTTGTTGATAATATAAAGGAATCATTGCCTTAAGACTTGTCTATGACCATAGAGGGATTTCTTCAACTTACACACATCATAGGGAGGGAGAGATTCCCCTTATCTAGATGCATAACTAGTTCGCCCTAGTTCTCTCCCAGACCCGCAGTTTGAGGCGCCGATTGAAGATTTCCTTATGGCTTTTCCCACCGGCGAAGCTCCTCCAGCGGCATCGTTCCTCTAGTTTGGTGATCTCTGGGGTCTTCCAGTTCTGTTCCAGCTCTCTTCCTGTGTTTTTCCGGTTCGTTTCCACTGTCTTTTCGTTTCTTACTGGCGTGGTCCGGCGTTTTACCGATGCTCTTCCGGTCTTGTGTGTGTCTTCCTCTTGTTTCCGGGGAGATGGCTGGTTCCTCTTGGGTGGTTTCCCAGAAGCCTTCGCCTCTTCGTCCGTCGACCCTTCTCACCTCTCTCGGACTGAAGCTTCTTCCGGAACCGATATTTAAGCCTCCACCACTGTCTGCTCCAAAACCTCCACCACAGTCTCCTCCAAAACCTCCAGATCCTCCGCCAGGACGCAGTTGCTTAGAAGCTCTCGTCACCATCTCGTCGTCTCGCTCGCCTCCCCTCCTTCACCACGCAGCTCTCGATGGAATATCTTTGGATAGGGGCCAAATTTGTACTCTCTTCAGCGAGCAACCTCGACTTCCACTGCCTCCCCTCCCCTTCAACTTAAAGTCAGAAGGTTTGGTCTCTATTACCCTCTTGTGTATTGTCCAATGGTATAGAACATATCCTTTGTTAGTTCTCATTTACCTCTGTATGAGGTTTGTACCTCAGTATGAGGATTTTACACTTATCAGATTGGATCAAAGCTATATTGGTATGGTGGTAATGTCTCTTACTGGAAGTAGGCATCTTTGCAGACAATCTTTGACGATTGTTGGTTCTGGCTTTGGTGTAAATTTGTTGGTTTTAGGTTACCTCTCGGATCACTTCTATGGTGAATCCGATCTTCCTTGTATTGAGGACGTTGTTAGACTTGTTTTAACTTTCTCTGTGGCTAAGGATGGTGGTGAAGTTGAGGTCCTTTGTGATAAAACCTCCCAAACACTCCAGCAATTGATTCAGAAGATAGAAGAGTATCAAGACACCTTTGCTTGTCTTCCCAATGCATTTTGGATGTCTATGTCCAGCTGCTACGGAATGGGGTGGTTCATGGAGGAACCACTTATGGCATCGATCCAACATGGATCATCTTTTCGACCCGTTGTCTCCTTTGCTCTAGTAGCGGAGGAACTTGCTTTGAAGACGGCGATCTGCACGGCCTTAGTGGTGGGTGTTTCAAGGTTGGCTTATTATTCGAATTGGCAAGAACTCCCCCTTCTTCTCAATGTCGGAGGCCACACATTTGCTGTTGACGATATCCTTGATGATATCAGAAGAATGAAGACCAAGCTTCTTCCTTTCCCTTTCTTTATGTGTTTGAGTTTTGGAAACTCCTCTGTTGCATGTATTTTCTCCTCCTCCTATGGAGTTTGAGCTATCTTAATTTATGAAATAGTTTAAAAAAAAAAATCCTCATTAATTAATGAAAACATTAGATATATCCAATTAAGTGAGAATCCAGCCAAAGATTGCATAAACAACAAGTAAAAGTTTGACATAATTTTATATAAAAGTACATTAGCTTAAACCAGAATCTCTAAACCGGAAATGAAACGCTAAACTGGTTTATCTTTGACTAGTGTATAGAGATGTCAATTGGGCCTCAAACTTGCGGGCATGGTCCGTTATGTCACTTAGCGGGGCGGGTATGGGCCTTTAAACTGATGCCCAAAAAAAGGCGGGTCTCGCGGACTCAACCCGTACAGTTTGCGGGTCAGACGGATTCTGTCCCTTTGCGGTCGCGGGTTTGCGGGTGGTCCGTTTAATTATTCATCTCCTTCCAAGCCGTTTCAATTCTTCTCTAATTCTCCATGAATTGATTGAAGTTTGTGGTGAATCTGAACTCTGAAGTTATCGTGACTGAAGATCGATGCGAAAGGATTGAGGGATGGCATATCGATTGACAAGAATTGATATCGTGTGTGAAAATTTGTTGATGATTGTTCAACAAATTTACTTGACTGGGTTTGTGTGAGAGTTTCAGTTTATTTTGGAGAATCAGTTTCTGGTTTTAAGAATATGTTTTGGTTTTTATTTGGAATCTTAACATATAAACCATACGTTCACAACACCATGTCACCATCCTTACGAAGCCAATTTATATATGAAGTTTAATTTCTGAAAATTAGTGTAAACGAATAGATTATGGCCTTTAGATGTGGGGAATGAATCGAATGATAATCATTCTGGTCATGAATTATGCGTTTTCTTAAAGAATTCAAGCCAATTGTATCTTTGTTGAGTTTTCATAGCTTGTATTCATAGATTTGTTTCCTAGTAATTTTTAGCTGGGTTGTAGAGGATTTCTTGCACGAACTGAACATAAAATTGTTGAACCAAGAATGCCCGCGGGCCGGACCGTCAAACCGCTGGGCTATGCGGGGGGGGGGCATGGGCTTGTGTTTGTAACCCGCGGTCGTTAGCGGGCTAGACCGTCGCGGATCATTATTTATAAAATCTGTACAATTAGAAGTTTATATACAAATAAAAATTAGCCTAAACCAGTGCCACTAAGCCGAAAATAAAATGCTAAAGTGATTTATATTTGACTATTGTATAAACTCAATAATATATACAAAGAACTATACTATATACGGAAATTATGTACATTAATAGAAATCCTGACGTCTTCATTTGGTATAAACTTCCATAAAACCAATCCAAAAAAGTAGGATTCAATAAAAATAGGGAATATGCATAAACTAACTATGAAACAGAAAAGAATGAAGAAACTAACCTTCAACAACAGTATCTTGTCGGGGAGACTATGTAAATTACACTTACAACCTTTATATATTCAATCTCCATTATTCTCTTTTAGTTTTGTTTTTTTTCTCTCCATCCATCTTCGACCACTCTCTTCCCTTTTGTCTTCTTCACCACAACCATGCCCAAACCCATAATCAATTTTTTCTCATCGAAATAGATTTATCTTTTTCTCTTTCTCTTCTCAATCGAAAGCGACACCACCAACAACAACGTCTTATCCGTCGAATCGTATCGATACCACCAACCGCCACCTCTTAAACCACCACTACAGTATAAACCTCGACAACACCTTGTCGACCCATATTTGAAATCTCTTCTACTTCTTTTTTTTATCCATCACCGCCACCTCCATAATGACGACCACCACCTCCATAGCCACTGTCACCACCTTTCATATGACATGCTATATATTTGTTTTTAAATAGCATGATATTGTTTCTCAACACGCTATATTTTCTAAACATGCTATATTTTCTAAAATGGCATGCTATTGTTTCATTTGACAAGCTATAATTTCGAAAACACTGTAGTTTTAACAAATTTCAAGCCAATTCAATGTTTTTTTTTTCAGATCCAGTGTCATTTGTATTTGATCCATGTCATTCATTAAAATTACTTGTATCTGTTTGTCTTTTTTCTCCACCATCAACGTCTCTTTTGTCAAATCGTATCGACACCACCAACCGCTACCTCTTAAACCACCACTATAGTATAAACCTCGACAACACCGCCTCTACCCATATTTGAAATATTGCTACCTCTTTCTTTCGTATCCATCACTGCCACTTCCGTAACGACCACCACCACCTCTATAGCCACCGTCACCACCTTTCATATAACATGCTATTTATTTTTACATGGCACGCTATTATTTCTTAACACGCTAAAAATTTTCAACACGCTATATTTTCTAAAATGACATACTATAGTTTCCTTCGACAAGCTATATTTTTTGAAAACACTGTAGTTTTTCACAAATTTCAAGTCATTTTAATGTTTTTCTTTCAGATCTAGTGTCATTTTTAATTGATACATGTCATTCATTAAAATTACCAGTATATGTTTGTCTTCTTTTTTATATTCAGCCACAAAGTTTTTGTAATTACCATAACTTACAAGGATAATTTCGTATTCATCCTACTCATACCCCACAAGAAAAAGAGTTAGTTTCTAAAGAAAACTGACATAACATTACTTTCTTAATTTTTGTGTAGAATTTAGCTATTTGCTAATATTATCCATAAAAATAAACGAAATAAAAAATCATAGTAAAAATAATTACAGAAAACATATCATAAAAAAAAGTCTTATATATTCCTTTCTTGTTCAATTAATTTTTGCATGAAAATTCTTAATCTTCAGTTCAATTCATTGACTCAAAACATAAATATAATATCGTAAATGCTTCTGTCAAACTATCCCAAAATTGAAAGTCATACAATGTTTTAGATAGTCGAAAATAAGGCTAAAGAACAGAAAAATCCAAAAAATAAAAATTGATTTGCAAAAAAGAAGAAGATAGACCGACGTCAATGGAAACAAAAAAAAAACTCAAACATGTGGCCTATATACCCTTGGACTTATACTTGATTAAGATTGACATATACATCAATGTTTTTTTTTGGTAAAACATATACATCAATGTTATACCATCAACATTGAATTATTTTAAATCTTAGATACAATTTATCTAAATATATGATATTATTATTTCCTTCAAAGCTAAGTGAAAAAATTCAAAGCAGCCGTACAGTTACAGAAGCAAACAGGAACTTGACAGCAGAATAGGACATAACTCATCATGCCTTTCTTTCAGCCAAATTATTACACACAAATATTTACGTAATTTTTCATTATTATTACTTTTTTTTTTTTGTCTATGCTCATATAAGATTTTAGGATAAAAGAGAAATCTGTAAAGAAGAAAATTACTGTATTAATTTATGGGTTCGATTGGTAACCAAAAACTGTTAGCTGTTAGCTGGAGCTGTTAGCTTTTCCGGAATAGTGCAAAGCTGTACGAAAAAGTTGTAAGAGAAAGCTATAAAAAAAACTGACAGTAAAACTTTTAGTAATGCTTTTCGTAACGCTTTTATAATTGATAACTGTCTCGCGTGACTACAAATCTTTGGATATCATTATTTATACACTAACTTCTATATCTCATTTTTATGGAAAAACGGTCTATTTCCCCGCGAAAAGTATCGTATCATACCAGATAGAGCCCAAACTTTAACTCCAGTCTATATGTCCTTGAAAAAGATGTTTTATACCTATTTCTTCCCGAAGCGTAAGTTCAATAGCTAAATCTCCCCGAATTAATACTTCGAGATCTATTAACCCACATATCTGGGTTTCGTCGGTTATTGTTTACTTAACCGTTTGTAACCAAAGAAAACCTGATTTCGATCAAATTAAAACACAAACCCAGTTCCCTTCTTCTTCTTTCCTCTCCTTCTTCTCTTCTACGCCCGATTTCAGGATCTGGGTTTTGTTTTTGTCAAAATTGGAATTAGACTTTATTTCTTCTTGTGATTAAACCACCTATGAGAAACAAAATCATAATCTGATAGCTAAAGGAACACAAAATCTAAGGTACAATTACGGGTTCTAGGATTGCATCAGATGGTTAAAAGTTCTGAAAAGAACGTAACAAAGAAACAAAGAAACAGAGTTCTATATGTACATATGTTACAAACACACTTAGAGCTTGTAATTAATAAAATACAGCTTCCATGGCATCACTACTCGCTTAACCCGTTCCTTGGAATATCGGTTTCCTATCAAGAAGCTCGGCGAAATTGCAACCAACGGATCAAACATCAATGGATGTTCCATAGTTGTCACACCAGAGGAGAAGCTCGGGAGCTCGGTACCAATGAGTCACAACATACTCAGTCATAAACTGACCCTTAGTGTTGATAATCTAGTGGAGATCTGTATCCATGAGCTCATAAACAAGATACACATCCTTGAAGCTCCTCTTATGAGCTGGCTTCATCATCTTTCAAAGCGATGACATTCTCATGTCGAAGATGGATTTCAAACCAGAGTCGCCATTTTTAATTTTCCTTCTTCATCACAATTCACAATAAAGAAATCAAATTAAAACACACAATTATCAAATTATCCCACAACTATTTATCAAAACTTCTTAATTATTCACTTTTCAAGTGATACCTCAAGAACACAAAATCTAAGGTACAATTATGGGACATCCCAAAATTAAGAATTGTTTGGTGTGAAGTTTTTGTTGATTTCTTGTGTAAATATTGGTCCGTTAATAGTGAAAAGGAAAAGATCAAACTTCATCGATTTTGTGAAGGAACATAAACGATCGAAAATTGATGTGAAAAAGTTTACCGGATAAAGCAGGAAGGAAATATAACCGGTGATATGAAGCCAGTGACCAACGACGATCGCCGGAGGTTAGATTTGGCCGGGTTCGGGTTGATAACTGATAATTTCGGAGATTTGGCCGGGTTCGGGTTGATAACTGATCATTTCGGTTTAGTTTTGGTTAAAGTTTGTTTTAAAATGGTTAAGAGTGAATTGGTGTACATTAAACCGACAAAACCCAGACATGTGGGTTAATAGATCTCAAAGTATTAATTCAGGGAGATTATGTTATTGAACTTCCATTTCGTGGGGAAATAAGTATTTAACTTTCGTTTTATGGACATATATACCAAGGTCAAAGAACCGGCTCTATCTGGCGTGATAAGCATACTTCTCATGAAGAAATATGCCGTTTTTCCCATTTTTATCGTTTTATAGCCAAAATAAGAAATTGGTTTCTTCTATTTTTATATATTTTTTAATATTTGAGAAGCGGGAAATGTATGGAGAAGAAAGTGTACACGTGGCAGTCTGGGGACCTTGTAACAAAAATGCAATTAAAAAGCTTTTGAAGCAAGTTAGCCATAGCCGCTTGGCGCTGTGTCGTCTTCGTCTTCTTCTTCTTCTTTCTCTTTCTTTTTCTCATTAAGTGAAGAATTCTCAGAAGTAGAAAATTGAATACCCATGGAGGTAATTTGTGTTTTCAATAATTTGGTGTAATTCTCTGACAGGTTGTGATGTTTTTATGTTATGAGATTTTAGGGTTCTTGATTCCAAGTTTTCTGGGTTTTTAGGGTTTTCGATTATTGAAAAACTTTACTCTGAAGATTGAATGATTACTTGAGGTAGAGGTTATCAATTTTCTCAATCCAAATCTCGGTTGTTTTATAGGTTTATGATCTCTGGAAAGAAATCTAGGTTTTTGATTACTTTCTAATTTTGATGGGTTTTCAATTGTTGTGTTACTTAGTTTTTAAGCTAAGTGATTTAGATATTGGTCGTTGAGGTCAATTTTGTATAGATTCTGGTTCTTTATGTCTCTCAGGGTGGTTGGTTTCAGAAGGTATGGGAGATGGAGATGAGCAAAGTAAAGAGTTAGAAGGACTCTCGTCTTCGAGTCGTCGTTCTTCGGGTCCTAGTTCTGCAAATGCAGAGGCAAGAATGAAATTTGCTTCTGTTGATGCTATAACAGAATTAGTGTGGTCTCCTGGAAACGGTCTAAGCTTAAGATGTGCAGATATCAGTTTCACGGGAAAAGCAAAATTAGTCTCTCCTAACTTCTTTGACATAGGACTAACCAATATGGCGATTCATTCGAATAGTACAAGTATCGAACACCAAGAAGATGTCGAATTGAGAAGCCGAGATCAAGTGAACCAAGAAAGTAATGAAATGAATAGACCATTGTCACCAAATTGATTATGATTTCGTTGAGTTTTCTTTTTGATAATGAGAGTTCTTGTGTGTTTGCAGGGATTGGTGGTTCTGTTGAGGATATGAAACCTGAAATGGTTGAGGATAAGGTTGAAACCGATGATGATATAAAGAATGAAGTAGCAGGAAGTTCCAAAAGATCGTCAGGTGAAAAATGATTATATCAAGTTTAGAATGTTTGTTTGTTTTCCATTAATGACAACTATGGATTTGAGTTGGTTTCTTCGTATTTTGTGGTTGTTTTGGTTATCGAGTAGATAGTCCGAAAGTTATGGAAGGAGAAACCAGAGACTTGTTGGTGAATGAACAGTTGAGGATGGAAAGTGCTGGATCTCAAGAAGGACCGACTAACCGTGGAGATAAAGATGAAGGGGATAAGGCGAATAATAGAATTGATCGTTTAGAATCAATGGATGAGAATAACCTTGCAACTCTTGCTGTTGTAGCATGTGAAGGCCAAGGGGAATATTCACTGGAGAATGAGGCTGGACCTAGTGGTTCCTACAGGCGGCGTGTCAAAGCCAAACGGACAGAAAAAGCTTTAATCCGATTGAAACTTTGATTGTGATGAAGAGGATGATGAGAGTTCG
>NW_003302548.1:4132052-4151180 GCF_000004255.2 Arabidopsis lyrata subsp. lyrata | reverse complement strand
CATTAGTTCGCTTACATTAGCGAAGCAAGATAGTTCCTTCATGAATTGGATATCAAACATGACAAAAGGGATCTGGAAAGGTAATGAAGAAGACGATTCTCCTTTTGCAGCTCTTACCACCACCTCAGATGCTAATGGTCATGGCCAAGTCAATGCAATCGTTGACCAACAACAATTGAGTCCATGCTGTGTGAAGGAAAATAGTGGATGCAGAAACACTGGTTTCCAGTCTCTTTTCCAGTCTATATATTGTCCGAAGAAACGAAGTCAAGATGCCGTCGAGATGGATTTCCCGAATGATGCTAATGCTACTTCTTTGCAGGAACTTCCCTGGATTCCTGAACAATGTGGCATTGCCAAAGGGGATGACTTGTCTTCATCTGATAATGATATTGGTCCAGTGGCTGAACCCAACATTTCATCAGGAAAAGTTGGATTTAATCAGCGAAGCGAAACACTCTCGTCAGAGAACAAACGTGAGGACAAAGAACCAAACATCTCTTTGATGTCTCTTAGTAAGTCTAAGCCAAATGAAGAGCCAAAAATCTGCGGTGAAGCTGGTGGAAAGGTTAGTCCATGTTTAAACAACAGAAACTCTGGTCTTCAAAGTTTGTGGATAAGCCGGTTTTCTTCTAAAAGTCCGTTCCCTCAGAAAAAGACCAGTGAAACGGCTAAAGAGGTCAATGCTTCAGCCTCAGACACAGCTAAAACCCATGATTCGCAGAAAATGCTGGTAAATAATAATGTTGTAATACCCAGTATCAGCTCGGTAGATGGGCTCGATAAACTGAACACTGTCCTTCCCATAGTTTCGTCAATGAGAATAGAGTCTTCAGAAGCAATGGCTTCTTTGTTTGCTAGAAGGTTAGAAGCAATGAAACACATCATACCCGCAGGTTCTTTAGCTGAGAATGCGGAGGAGGAACAGCCAAATCTAATCTGTTTCTACTGCGGTAAAAAGGGTCATTGTTTACAGGATTGTTTGGAAGTAACTGATACTGAGCTCAGAGATCTAGTACAGAACATAAGTTCTCGGAATGGAAGAGAAGAAGCGTCAAGTCTATGCATTAGATGTTTTCAGCTAAGTCACTGGGCTGCAACATGCCCGAATGGTCCACTGTATAGTTCAGGAGCTGAAGATAGAGCTATGAAGCACACTTTAGCTTCTACCTCTGGCATGAAGCTGCCCGTAAGTGGTTTCACAGATGTACCAAAGGCGGTCTTTGAGGCTGTTCAAGTGCTTCGCCTCAGCCGCACAGACGTTCTCAAGTAAGATCTAGTTCACACTTGCAAGACTGTTTCCCCTGTCACATTATGAGGCTTTAACATCTTTTTTGACATTTCATTTCAGATGGATAAACACCAAGAAGTCTGTATCAGGTCTCGAAGGGTTCTTCTTGCGGTTAAGGCTCGGGAAATGGGAAGAAGGTCTTGGAGGAACAGGGTACTACGTAGCCCGCATAGATGGTTGGTACACTTTCATATAAATCAGTACTCAAAATCGTGTATTTCTCGAATATTTACAACTGAAAATATGTTGGTATTAACCTGGGGACACAGAGGGACAAAGCTCAAGGAGACCTTCAGAGAAGAGCTCAATCTCAGTTAAGGTTAAAGGTGTGACTTGCCTTGTTGAGTCTCAATTTATATCAAACCACGACTTTCTTGAGGTATTATAATGAATTGACCAGTTACGTCAAAAGTTTTGAAATTTTGTCAAAACAAATCCCAATTGTAATTTGTTGTCTTTGTATGATTTATTTGAGCAGGAGGAGTTGAAGGCATGGTGGCGGAGCGCAGGGAAAAGTGCCGAAAGAAGCGGCTGCGAGGGCATCCCATCGGCAGAGGAACTTAGTCGGAAAATTCAGCAGAGAAAGATGTTAAATAGATAATACTTGTTTGAGGAGCAAAGGTTTTTGCTTAATAGGTTTTACGTTTACACGTGTATTTTTTAGTTTTGTTAAAAAAGAGAGTGTACAATTTCTTGCTAATGCAGAGGGCATCGAATGTCTCAAACCAGGCAACAATCTAAAACTGGATGTCCAATCTATTTAGATTTGCGAGTTTTATGTGTATAGTCTATGTGAAGGATCTCAAGTATCATGGAAGAACAAAGTACATTGATATCAAGAGAGATATTGTGGTCAAGAGCAAGTGTTTGCTCATTTTCATGCGGTAGCTATGAGCCTATGAAGATGCAACCTTTGAATCAATTTCTGTATTAAGTCAAGGTTCATGGCATACAAAACTGCCTTCAATGTCTCTAACAACACAGAAGAACTCAGTTTTGGAGAGGTAGTAGTAATGCTTCAAGCACATTAGATGAAACTTGGGGGAATCAAGAAACCAAAAGGATTGGCATTCACATCGTGTGAAAGTAAGTCTCAAACAGAGGAAGAAGATCCTGTGAGTCTACTGGTTCGAAGATTTGATCGAGCACTAAGGAAAGTCGAGCAGGGACAAGGTCAGAAGCGGTTTGGTTAATTTTAAAAGAAATCATAAGAAAACAAACCATCGAGAAAAGCTGATATGCAGTGTCACGAATGCGAAGGTTATGGACACTTTGTTCGTGAATGTCCAACAGTTAAAAGACGTGAAGGTAAGTGTTCATCATGTAAGGGAATGGTTTGTTTGTCTTTTGCGCAGACACTCTTTTGATTGATTGTTAATAGAATTGCTTTTATGTTTTCAGATGGGCAATGAGTCTCTTTTTATTGTGCAAAAAGAGTTTAATTTGTACCAGCCTGGTGACGTTGGTTGCATGACACATTTAACTTTTTGTTTGACGATGTGAACATCTGATATCTTGCTTTTGTTTAAGTTTTTTTGTTGGGTTAAACACTTGATTATATCTTTTTATCTAGAGTTCTTAGTAAACGAAGTGAACCTCAAAACTAGCTTCTCCTCTTTTTGTTGCATCATTCTTTGAGTTATCTCTCAATACACATAACACAACACACAAGAGTGACAAAGATGAGACATTTGAACAAGTGTAATACATGATTCTGATTATATATTGGTTATCTAGCTATATTTTATTTTTTAATCAATAAAATGTATGGTTTATTTTCTACTGGCTTTATTTTCCGAATATAAGGCATGGGTCCGGATAAAATAAAATAAAAAAGTACATTAAAAAAAAATGTTTCTAGGGTTAGGCGGCGTCACCTATTTATTTGGTGTTTAAGTTTAGTTGTTTGTCTTTTACGCAGACACTCTTTTGTTTTGAGGCTTTGTGGATTTTTAGGGTATCATCAATCCAACAATGGTTAGTTCCTCGATTCCTCGATTTCTAAATTTTGTTTCCGTGATTAGGTTTTCGAACATTATTGTGGTTGTAATTCTCTCCTCATGTGAAACTATAGGCGGATGTGGAACCAGAGGTTGCTGCGGCTGGAATTATGAAAAAGAGAACGTTCAAGAAGTTTTCTTTCAGAGGAGTCGATCTCGATGCGCTTCTCGACATGTCCACCGATGATCTTGTCAAGCATTTCAGTGCTCGTGTTCGCAGAAGGTTGGTTTCTTTCTTAGAACCAAGAAAAAGCTTTTGTCTCTTCTTGGTTCTGTGAGACTTATGTGTTTTGTTGTCTTTGAAGGTTCTCTAGAGGATTGACCAGGAAACCTATGGCTTTGATCAAGAAATTGCGCAAAGCGGTAAAAACCCTTATTCTTTCATCACTAATTAGATCTTTGTAAAAACCCTTATTCTTTCATCACTAATTAGATCTTTGTTGAAACATATATACACAATTGTCAAATTACTGTTTTTTATTTTATTTTCCTTAAAATCAAATTACTGATTTTTAGTTTGGCTTATGTGACGATTGCTGCATTGGTTTTTTTTTTTAATGGCTAATAGACTCATTGTTATCATCAGCCTATTTTCGCATGATAATGTTAAGTTTGTATTCCATCTCTATGCATATATATATATTCATTCTTCCCTATGTAATTTTGTGTTTGATCTTGGCTAGGAAATGGCTTTAATAGTAAAGATTATGACTTTAGATTACTCAAATCTCTTGTGTGACGATTATGACGTTGTGTCTTTAGTTTATAATTCATACCTCATTTTTGTGCTAATCCGTGTAATCCATCTATTATAATTTTGTGTTTGTCCTTTGCAACCAAATAGTTTTAAAGACCAAAAGAGTAAATAATTTTTGTGTGTTTGAGCAGAAAATAGAGGCACCAGCTGGTGAGAAGCCAGCAGCAGTGAGAACACACTTGAGGAACATGATCATTGTGCCTGAAATGATTGGAAGTATCATTGGTGTGTACAACGGAAAGACTTTTAACCAAGTCGAGATCAAACCGGAGATGATTGGACATTACTTGGCTGAATTCTCAATCTCCTACAAACCGGTTAAGCATGGTAGGCCTGGTGTTGGTGCTACCAATTCCTCCAGGTTTATTCCTCTCAAGTGAAGAAGCTATCTCCAAATATATCTTCTTTAGATGACTTTTATCTCCTTTTTGAGTTTTGATTTTCGAACTTATCGTTATTATTATTGATGACTTTCTATTTAATACCACCAAGGGGTTTTAAATTTGAGTACTCTATATAAAATTATTGATTTTGCTTCTCATACATTTTACTAATTTCTATGTTTTAAATAGTAATAAGTTTTGGTTCAAGCTAAAAGGAGCTGTTTTCTATTTGGTTCTTTCTCATTTTGACTCGGTAGGTAAAGTTTACTATCCATTTTTGTATTTTTCTTTGACAAATCTATGGTCTTCTTTGACGATTATAAGTAATAAATAATGGACATCATGGTGAACAAGTGTATGCCAATAATATTGTTCTCAATTATTAAGACTGTAACACACTATACACTAGTACCGACCTTAACACTAATATATTAGTAAGTTGAAGAGAAACATAATACAATAATACAGTAGAACCTCTTTAAATTAATACTCGATAAATTAATAAATACGATAAATTAATAAATTTGGCCGGTCCCGAATCGGAGCAGTGTAAAAATTAACCAAATTCGATAAGATAATAAGATAATAATTTTTTTTGAAATCCCTATGTAAAAATATAGTCCCAATAATATCATAAATTAATAATCATGTAAATATGCACATATATATATATATATATATATATATATATATATAATAGTTTTAGTGTTTTTTCATAAAAATAGCTAAAAGTTTTTTTAAGTTTTCAAATTTTGAATATGTATAATTTTTGTTTTAATAGTCGTATAGATTTTTAAAATACAACAATGTATGTCACAATTTGTGAATTTTAGTTTATGTATATCGTTTGTATATGTTAATCTATAATCGTTGTTATTCATTGTCAAAATATATTATTTTCTCTTCAAAATATTAAGTGTTTAAGGCTAAACCTATAAATTTTTTTTTTTTTTTTTGTCAACCACACATTAATTAATAAATAATTCCTTGATTGGTTGTCCAATTAGGAGGAGTAGAGTTTACAAAAGTAACTTCAGAAAATAAAAGTCTAGAAGAACGGGCTAAGCAGTCCGCTTGAACATTGCATAAACGAGAAATAAGAGAAAGCGAGAAGAAAGGGAAAGAGACACGGAGAAAACCAAACTCGTCTAGAAGATTGGAGAAAGCAGGCCATTCATCCGGTGACTGTATCATCGAGACTAACTCCGAGCAGTCTGATTCAAACACCTGACAATCGATCCCTCTTGAAAGGATATTCTTCATAGCCCAAATTAAAGCTTCCATCTCCGAGTGAAGAGGGGAGGGACACCTCCGAAGGCACTTTGCACCGAGCAGTATCGTTTGATCATTTTCTTGAAAACACCACCATCCTATACCCATTGTTGGATCTGAATTTTTCCAAGAACCATCAATACGACATCTTATAGATTGAACCGGTCGTTCCAAAGTTTCCGTAGTAGAACTAGTTTCGATCGGATCCAACTGAGCTTCTTCCCACATTAATTTTTCACTCCAAGCATGATTTAAAATATCTCTGGGTTCAGATTGTAATCCCTTGAAAACCTTTTTATTCCTATCTTTCTAGATGAACCACAAAATCCAAGCATAACTGAAAGTTTTCTCTCCCCCATCTAGATTAGATGGTAACCTCCAATAAAGATAATCTAGATTTGAGAATTCCGAGGTTAGAGGAAAACTACATATTGCCGTAGGTATATCGGATAATTCCCATATTATCTGAGAATGAGTGCACTCAAATAAAGCATGATTTATTGTTTCCTCTGCCATCTCACACCTTTTACAGAGAGAGTCACATTGGTTGTTCAGGGTGTCGGCGGTTGATTCGGATTCATGAAGTCTACTCTGAACACCAGAAAGCTCATCCTGGAGTTTGAAATTTTGGTCGTACTGGTCCTGTAGCTCCCCCTTTATCTTCGCAAGCTCGGATGATAGACCATCAACCTTGTCCTCCAAATCATGCTTGGAGTTGGTAGAAGAACGGAGGTCAGCCTCGAGATTAGAAAACTTGTCCTTCCACGTGTCGATCTCCTTCTCCCGACCAATGACCAACCCTTCGTAATGTTCAATTATGTCATTGAGCTCGCCGTTCGCCTGATATTACACATAAACCCGGAATGACGGATCAGTTCGAAGAAGACAGTAAAGTCAGAAAAATGAAGCAGAACTAACCCGAGATGAATGATGAGCATGAAGTAGGTATCGTTCACGAATTGCAGAGCGCCACTTGTTGAATTCCGGCAGGATCGCACCTGACCGGGTTTTGAAGCACCAAAAAACGTTACCCTCTTTCTCCATGGCTACGAAAGCAAAAGAGGAAAGGTCTTAGAAATTCAAAATAAGTACAAGACGAAAAGAAAAGAATACATGTATATCGTCATACCTGAGAGCGATTTGATCTGAGGAACAAGAGCAGGCTTTGTCTTCGGAGAATCATCTCGAGACTCAGAACTATCCTTCTGAGAAGCTGCACCCAGGTTCGTCTTCTCACCACTACGTTGAGAAGAAGAAGACATATCAGCAGGACGAGGAGGACCCATTGGTTCAGTAGGAGGGGACGATCGAGGAGAACGGTCAGTCCGGGCCCTTGACTTCTCTCTTCGCGGAGAAGAACCACTGCGGGATGACCTGTCCCTCTTTTTGCGAATTAAATCCTTAAGCGGTTCGTTGCTAAAGTCATCCCGGGAAGAACGATGAGAATCACGGTTAGGAGATTGAAGCCTCCGGGGAGGACGGTCATCGTGACGTTCACGTCGAGGTGTCAATCTGAAAACGGCGACGGATCTGGCTCCTTTGGTGCTACCGTCGTCAACCAATAAGGTTTTGCTATAATCTTTTTTGTCAATGGCGGTCGCAAGGAACGCCTTGTTCTCGTCGCAAGCCTCAGCCATCGGCTTGGAGATCATTTTTCGCTGGGCAGTGAGAGCCCGAGCTGACATTCCCTGGGTTGAGGGAGGAGGCGGAAGACGATGAAGTTGATTGGGAGGGCTCATCCTGAGTTTTCGATTGGCTTCTATGAACCGTTCGAGAGTGAAAGAATTCCAAAGGGTTTCCCCTTCGAGGATTATTTTGAAGAAGCCAATGAATTCTTCAGTTGGTAAAGTCGGAGCGACGAAAGCTGCGAAGTGAAAATAACAAGTTTAATCAATAGGAATAATAAAATTGGAGGAATGCATGCGACCCAATTTCTACCAGGTTTCGCGGACCACTTCGATGGAAGTAAATATGATAGACTTCCAATCGAAGCAGGGGTTTTCTTAATCAGGAACCAAGGGTGATGCCAATTTTCATCCTTGTTTGGAAGATGTGAAATGACGTTCCTGTTAGCATTAGGGTATGCCGAGAAATACCCTGTCTTCTTCGATGAACTTCTCACGCTTAGAAGCTCATTCAACTCGGGGACCCCTATAATGTATCCGGCTTCCGCCGCTACTGTTATAATTCCAGGTATGGTTCGGAGAAGATTGGGGGTTAATTGAGGAAGAGCGATCTCGAGAACCGCCAAGTACCAAACCAGGGCTTCGAGAAGCGGGAAGGTTAATCCGCAACCCTTGAAATAAATCTCGTACACACAGAAGTAACCATCGCGATGGTTCTCTGGGGATTCTGTGGGGGCAGCTATTTGTGCTTCCGCCATAATTTCCGGCGGAATCCGGCAAAGCTCTCTCAACCGCTCGAGGGATTGAAGAGTACAAGTGGATCTATAGTGCGGACCGGCAATATCATTAGGGCGAGCGCACTCATCATTATTAGGGCGCCTATCGTCGAATGACGGAGATTCAGGTCTTTCAGAATCAAAAGTCATTGGGGAAAATGAAAGGTTCGAGATCCGACGAAGAGAAATTTGGCGAAGGAAAAGAAGAGAGAAGTTTCGAATAAAGTGCAAATGTAAAAGTAGAAAATGATGATGAAAAGAAGTTACCTTACACAAGCTAAATGATGGAACCGCCTCAGAAGTTGTGTGGGAAGTGGGAAGGTTTTTTCCGTTTTAATAGTAATTAATTAATATACGGTCATAATGATGACAGATGTTACTCGGGTAAAAATGGCTAGTGCCGAAATTAAAGGAGTGATGAGATTTTCGGCGGGAAATCAGAAAGATTCTCGAGCGCAATCTTTGGTCATTTAAGCATTTAAAGTCCTCCGAATTGGAATGGCACTTCGAAGAACTTGGGGGGCTAATTGTTGGTGTCGGATCCCGCACCAGAGGTCCAGGACCAACCAAAGATTGCCACGTAGTCAGGGTAGCGGCCCATAAAGGATAAAGCCCATCAGACCCACGAGTCAGAAGAACAATCGAAGTGGTTATCACCATAAGGAGAATTCGAAGTGACTGCACCTCGACACGAGTCCGGAGACGAGGTCATGGTTAAGTCGGTCCAAGGATATTTGGGTCAAAAGGCGAGGCCCATGAAGATCAGAATCAACTCAAATTCGAACGTTGAGCATTAAAACCAAAGATCAAAACAGACACATTTAAGAGAGAATAATTGTACTTAATTAGCCATTTAAATGTCGTTTTTCTATGTATAAATATAAAGGCCAATGGCCATGTAAGGGATCTCTCTCTCTCTCTTGAGGAAGAAATACTATAGCAATTTTTGTAGCAATTCATAAGCCTTTTACGTTCTTATTTTTTGTCCCTCAAGAATAATCTTTCCTATTAATAAAAATACTTGAGTGTGTGAATCCGACTTCCACATTTTGGCGCCGTCTGTGGGGATAGAGGATTCTTGAGTGGTCAGATTTTTCTTTACTACATTCCCGAGATAAGCAGCAATGTCCGGAGGAGACGCCGTTGAGACATCATTGGCCGAAACCCTCAAAGTTATGCAGCAAACCATGTCGGACATATCACAAAAGTTCTCGGATGTGGATAAGGCTGTCGATACGTTGCAAACATCCCAGGTATCTCTTAGTCAAAACGTCAATACTATACAAACTCGTGTTCGCTCTTTAAGTGCAGGAAATCCTGTGGGAATCCGGAGGAGGATACTCAACTCGCCAAGTTCCGTTGCGCGAAATGAAACCAGCGGACAAACAACTCCTGGTACTACTAATAATGTAGTTCAGCCATTGGATGGAGAGGCACAGCTCGAAGATGAAGCTCAACTTGCAGATCAATTCGAGCAGGAAAACCTCGACCAGTTCGAGACTATGAGGAAGGTTAGCCAAGAACTAAAAGAAATGAAGTCAAAGTTCCATCAGGCTACAAGTTCGGAGCCGGATATCAATCGAGTCATTGAAGAAGCTAGGCGAACACCTTTCATCTCGCGAATTGCGAGTTTGAGAATCAAAGATTCCCGGAAGCTCAAGTTGGACCCTTACAGCGGATTGGAGGATCCAAAGAGCTATCTCGCAGCTTTTTTGATCGCTGCTGGAAGAGTCGAATTGGATGAAGCTGATGAGGATGCAGGTTACTGCAAGCTTTTTCGGAAAATCTATGCGGCCAAGCTTTAATGTGGTTCACCCAATTAGAGCCGGGTTCGATCAGCAATTTCGACGAGCTATCAGCTGTATTCTTAAAGCAATATTCCATCCTTATGGATAAAAGCGTTTCGGATGCCGATCTTTGGAACTTATCACAAGGATCAAATGAATCACTTCGAGTTTTCATCACCAAGTTCAAAGGAGTGCTGTCAAAGCTCCCAAGAATCTCACAACAATCAGCTTTATCTGCCTTACGAAAAGGATTGCGACATGATTCAAGATTTAAAGAAGATTTAATACTTCATAAACCAGACATAATTCAGGATGCACTCTTCCGCGCAAACAACTGGATGGAGGTAGAGGACGAAAAAGAAAATTTTGCCAAAAGAAATAAGCAAGAGAAGCCGGCAATCACCGTCCCTACCAAGAAGTTCGAACCCAGGGAGAACAAAGGACCAAAGAAATTTGGGTCGCAACCCTTCAACAGTACCGTCGGAAAGCAATTCCAAGGGAAAGGAAGATCAAACACTTGGGTCCGTGATGAAAGTTTATATTGCGACATTCATAAAGTGACCGGACATTTAACCAAGGATTGTAGCGTTCTTAAAAGGCACCTCGCAGAGCTTTGGGCCAGTGGAGATCTTTCCAAATTCGATATAAAAGATTTTGTGAAGGAATACCACGAAGCAAAGGAAAATTCCAAAGATCAAAATTCCAAAAGACCAAGGTTAACCAACGAGGAAGAACCAAGGAATTCTAAGGGTAAGATCAATGTTATTCTAGGAGGTTCCAAATTTTATCGAGATTCGATAAGTTCCATCAAGAAACATAGACGAAATGTCCTACTCAAAGCAAGCTTGAGCGAAGAAGTCGATTTTCAAGGTGCGTCAATATCATTTAATGAAGAAGAAACGCGGCACCTCGAAAGACCTCATGATGATGCTCTAGTCATTACCCTTGACGTTGCCAACTTCGAAGTATCAAGGATCCTTATAGATACAGGCAGTTCGGTCGACTTGATCTTTTTAAGTACTTTAGAAAGAATGGCAATTAGTCGGGCGGACATAGTGGGGCCTCCGTCTCCATTAGTTGCATTCACAAGTGAGTCAGCCATGTCTCTCGGGACAATCAAGCTACCGGTCCTTGCCAAAAAGGTATCGAAGATCGTGGACTTCGTTGTCTTCGATAAGCCCGCAACTTACAACATCATCCTCGGGACTCCCTGGATTTATCAAATGAAAGCAGTCCCCTCTACATATCATCAATGTATCAAATTTCCAACATCAAGAGGAGTGGAAACAATTCGGGGAGATCAAGAAGCTTCACGGACGTGTTATCTAGCTAGCCACCGTATGAAGATTCAATAGCAATTAACGAAGCCCGCAAAAGAAGGACTAAGAACAAAATTTCCTAGCGGGCAGAAAAAAGATGATGTAGTAATTGAAGTGGTGTTGGAAGAAGACAAACCGGACCGGAAAATTCGAATTGGGGCAACTTTGACTGGCCAAATAAAAGAAGCTTTGATCGAACTTTTGAGAAAAAACATAACATCATTCCATGGTCAGCGGCAGATATGCCCGGCATAGATCCAAGCATAATTTGTCATGAACTAAACGTGGATCCAAGCTTCAAGCCGGTGAAACAAAAGAGAAGAAAGCTCGGAGTGGAGCGAGCAAAAATAGTAAATGACGAAGTAGATAAACTTTTGAAAATAGGATCCATAAGAGAAGTGCAATACCCGAAGTGGGTAGCAAACACTATCGTTGTCAAGAAGAAGAATGGGAAAGATAGGGTTTGCATCGACTTCACAGACCTCAATAAAGCATGTCCCAAAGACAGTTTCCCGCTCCCGCATATAGATCGACTTGTAGAATCCACCGCTGGAAATGAGCTATTAACATTCATGGACGCTTTCTCGGGTTATAATCAAATAATGATGAACCCCGAAGACCAAGAAAAAACGTCATTTATCACTGATAGAGGTATCTATTGTTATAAGGTAATGCCTTTCGGTTTGAAAAATGCAGGGGCAACTTATCAACGGTTGGTTAATAAAATGTTCCACCATCATCTCGGGAAAACAATGGAAGTCTACATAGATGATATGTTGGTTAAATCGTTAAAGAAAGAGGATCACGTTAAGCATTTAGAGGAATGTTTTGATATTCTCAATAAATATCAAATGAAGCTGAACCCGGCGAAGTGCACATTTAGAGTCCCATCCGGAGAATTTCTTGGCTATATCGTGACATAAAGAGGGATTGAAGCCAATCCAAATCAAATTAACGCCTTTCTGAACATGCCATCTCCAAGAAACTTCAAGGAAGTACAACGGTTGACTGGGCGGATTGCGGCTTTGAATCGTTTTATCTCGAGATCAACAGATAAGTCGTTACCTTTCTACCAAATTCTAAAAGGAAACAAAGGATTCCTTTGGGATGAGAAGTGTGAAGAAGCTTTTGGGCAGCTTAAGGCATACTTAACCACTCCACCTATACTGTCCAAACCAGAAGTGGATGAAAAACTTTATTTGTACGTGTCGGTTTCAAACCACGCGGTTAGTGGAGTCTTGGTTCGGGAAGACCGCGGGGAGCAAAAGCTAATTTACTACGTAAGCAAGTCAATGACGGATCCGGAAACCAGATACACAATGATGGAAAAACTCGCACTCGCAGTGGTGACTTCGGCTCGGAAGCTGCGCCCATATTTTCAATCCCATCCGGTTGAAGTATTAACCAACCAACCACTCCGAACAATACTTCATAGTCCAAGTCAGTCCGGACGTTTGGCGAAATGGGCGGTGGAATTAAGCGAGTACGATATAGAATTCAAAAGCCGGATCAGTATGAAGGCTCAGGTTTTAGCAGACTTCTTGACCGAGCTACCAATACCTGGAACGATAGAGCAACCGGAGAACCAAACTTGGAAATTACATGTAGATGGGTCTTCAACAAAGCAAGGATCCGGAGTGGGAATCAATTTGGAGTCTCCAACATCAGAAATTCTAGAACAGTCATTCCGATTGTTATTCAATGCATCTAATAATGAGGCAGAATATGAAGCCCTGATTGCCGGACTTCGATTGGCACAAGGAGTTGGAGCTAAGGAAATAGTGGCTTATTGTGATTCGCAATTAGTAGTTAACCAGTTTAATGGAGACTATGAAGCCAAAGACTCAAGAATGGAAGCGTACCTCGAAGTGGTGAAGGATCTATCTAAAAATTTCTTGAAATTCGAATTAATCCGCATACTTCGGGGAGAGAATACAACTGCGGACGCACTTGCCGCATTGGCGTCAACATCAGATCTTGAGTTGAAAAGAATTATTCCAGTGGAATGCATTTCAGAGCGAAGCATTCAAGACAACAAAGAAACCCTCGTCGTTACAAGGTCTCGAGCAGCGGCACGTGACCGTGGCGAACCAGAGATCGAACCGCCACCCAACAAACGGAGGAAGTCAAAGGGATCAAACACATCTAACAAGGAACCCGTTTTCTTAGTAGAAGATGTGATTCCAGAAACGATATTAGAAACCGAGCCGTTAATCGAGGAAGATATTCTTGAACCAAACGAACATCCCGAGCCAGAGCCACGAGTATTTCACAAGGTTGACCAAATTCCGGCTAAAGACTGGGGGGCTGACTGGAGGGAGCCAATAAAGCACTACATCATGACAGGTGAGCTCCCAAAGAATAAGTGGCAGGCCAGGAAAATGAAAATCGTTAGCGCGAAATTTTGTCTATCAAAGGATGCGTTATATAGACGAGGTGTCAGTGACCCTTACCTATTATGGATTTTTGGGCCCGAAGTCGAAATCGTCATGAGCGAAGTGCATGAAGGATTATGTGGGAGTCATTCATCAGGAAGAGCTATGGCTTTTAAAGTTAAAAGAATGGGATACTATTGGCCCACTATGATCACGGATTGTGTTAAATTTGCCCAAAAATGTAAGCGCTGCCAACTCCATGCACCATTGATCCATCAACCTTCGGAATTATTCTCTTCCATCTCCGCCCCGTACCCGTTTATGAGGTGGTCAATGGACATCATTGGACCATTGCACAGATCAACTCGAGGTGTACAATACCTTTTGGTCTTGACAGACTACTTTTCAAAATGGATTGAAGCTGAGGCATATGTTGGCATCAAGGATTCGGCGGTAAAGACTTTCATTTGGAAGAATATTATATGTCGACATGGAGTTCCGTATGAAATAGTCACCGATAACGGGCCACAATTCATTTCACAAGAGTTTGATGCCTTTTGTGCGGACTGGGAATCAAAGTCAGTTACTCTACTCCACGATATCCGCAAGGAAACGGTCAAGCTGAAGCCGCGAACAAGACGATATTGAGCAATCTCAAGAAACGTTTGAATCATCTAAAGGGAGGATGGTACGAAGAACTCCAACCCATCCTATGGGCCTATCGTACAACCCCTAGGCGACCTACCGGAGAAACTCCATTCTCTTTGGTTTATGGCATGGAGGCAGTAGTACCAGCTGAACTCAACGTGCCTAGACTTCGCCGAACAGAAGCACCATTAAATGAGGAAGAAAATTCAGCAATGCTTAATGATTCACTAGATACCATAAATGAAAGGCGTGATCAAGCTTTGATTCGGATTCAAAACTACCAGCAGGCAGCAGCCCGATATTACAATTCTAAAGTCAAAAGTAGGCCGTTCTTCGTAGGAGATTATGTGTTAAGACGCGTCTTTGACAATAAAAAAGAAGAAGGTGCCGGTAAACTTGGTATTAATTGGGAAGGACCTTACATTGTTACCGAAGTGGTTCGGAATTGGGAAAGACTTAGAAGACAGGACAGTCAAGCGACCTTGGAATGTGATCAACCTAAAGAAGTATTATATTTAAAGCTAAATGCATTTTATATGTACATGAACTACGGTGTGGCTTGATCCTGAAATGGGTACGTAGGCAGCTCGGAAACGAGTTCAGCTATTAATAAAAATTTGTTTTATTTCTGTATTAAAGGGAAAGGTTCGACTGTGCGAACAAATGAAGCAAATAAAGGTTCGACTATGCGAACATACAAGGGATTGGAAATAGAGCGTTTATTCAAAAAAAAAAAAAAAAGGATGAAATGTCCCTCATCGAACACCTCGGGTTATGGAGATCTTGTTGACGAGCAGAACACTTCAACTCCTTGACCAGCAAGGTCGAGGATTGGCATCATGCAGTCCGGAATTCGAGCGAAGTCAGAGATTCCGAGCTCGACCCATTCTCCAGGGTGAGATTCAAGGATGTGAAGATCTCTTGATACCGTAGTAAGCCTGCGTTTCATCCGGTTAATCTTCTTCCGGAGTCTCCTCTTTTCCAACGTAAGCTTCCGATGTTGAAGCGCAAGTGCCTCTATGAACGCCATCGCTGTTCCTTGGTCTCTGATTGGGAGATCCCTGATCAAAGCACATGGAGCTCGGATCTGGGATCTTAGGAAGCCGCGATGTGGAAGAGGCCGCCTATTTGGCTCATTTCGGGCATCTTCGTGTATCATTCCGATCCTGGAGAATTTGGGCATAGATTCTGAACATCGAAGGTTGAACTCCATACCTGCTAAAATGAAAAAGAGTGGTAAGGAAAAAAGAGAAGTTAATACTGTAATTTATAAGAGTATCATATTCCTAGTAAGCTGCGGATTCTATCCTAATAATGGAATGATTTGCGGAGAGATTTATGCCCTTAAACCAATCCTGCATTGAAAGACGCATCTCCGATAATATTTGAAGAATAAAGAAAATTGCAAAAGTTTCCATAAATAAAAAGGGGGCCGAAGCCCATTACGAGTTCAAAGTAGGAGCAGAGTTAGGGAACATTTAAGGAAGAGGCTCAGGAACAGGCTCCTTCATTGCCGGTTTAACTTTCGAAGTGGACGCCTTGTTCTTGGCATCCACTTCGGGACAATCTCGAACGCGTTTTTGACAGGTGCTGGCCTTCTCCTCGTCTTCTTCTTCGCTGTCAGATGGAACGGTATAGACCGGGGCATTCACGGGACCCGGGACTCCTTTAGCGCGGAGATACATCCGTAGCATCTTCGGGATCTCAGCGACAGAATCAAAGTTCCGCCATTCCCATTGAAATGGATCACTTTCCAAAGCCCGTATCTTCCTCAACACCCGAGCGATGCGAGCCTCGAGTGTTTGCCTTTTGAGGCCCAGCCGCTGCCTCTCTTCACACAAGCGACGGTGTTTGTCGGCAACCTAGTATAAAGATGAATGAATAAGATGAAACAAAAAGTTTTTTTTATCAAAGACGACAGATATTAACCTTATCAATAAAGTCGCAAGCCTCTTTCTTCTCCTTTAAAGGAAAGTGAAAGACGGCGTGAGGGAAAAGAACGCCGGCCGGTTCAAAGCCGTCGTCGGACAAGAAGAGTGGGCTGCCGGGATCAATAGGGGCTACTTTTTCGTTTTCCATTCTCATAATATTTCTCAAGTAAGATTCTAAAATCGTATTTAAAGAAAGCTTAGAAGTAGGTAAGCCTTTATTTATAATGGTTTAGGGTTTGTCTTGGAACCATAAATCCAATAATGGTAGTGTGCCCGAGTGGTTTAAACCATTTTTGGAAATAAAGAAAAGGCAGTTATTGCATTAAAGACGAGCCGTTTTTCCTACTTTTAAGAAATAAGAAGGGAAAGAGCAACCGTCGCATTAACTACAAAAGTTTCTAAGGCCCAAGCCCAATAAATTTATCGAGTTGACTAAACCCGAAGTGGGGAACTCGCTTTAAGCCGAGCTCAGTTCTCGCATTCTTAAGAGAAAGGCCTGATCAGCCTAAAAATCTCAAAAGCATAACCACAAGGCCACAAAGGGTTAAAAGCGGACTTTGCAAACCCGCACTTAATTTTAACCAAACCCCCTTGGGGTCAAAACCTAGAAAGGTTTAAAAGCCTCCTCAGGCAAATATCTTGTTCAAAAGAAATAATAAAGCCTCCTTAGGCAAAAACAAGTTCGAAATTAAGTTTTAAAATAAAAGGGACAATTCCCAATTTAAAGTGGACGCAGCCACTACGAAGTAACAGCCACCTCGGACTCCGGCTCGGCAGTCGAAGTTTCATTCGCCTCCTTGACTGGTGCTTGGTCAGATGGGGCTCCTGGTCCGTCCTCCACAGTACAACCATCCTCCGGGGTGACCTCCGCTGCCACAGGAACTTCGGGTGGGACGACATCTTCCGTCTCACTTGAGCCTGGGAAGGGCAGTCCTAGTCAATTTTAAAAACATAAGGTAAGAAAAAGATAGTAAGTGTCAGGAGCCAAGCGTTACCTGCCCAATCTAGACCCGATTCACTAATAGGAGGCAATTTAGTGAAGAATTCCTCGAAGTCCTGCGGGTTGAAGGTCGAAGTAGGAAGAGCTGCCAAGCGACTCCGCTTTTCAGAAAGATTAGCCGACAGTTCGGTCCTCTCTTGCTCCTCGGAGAAATCTGTATCATGGATTTGATCCAACAAGATCAGGTTGCTCTCGTGCTCCTTGATGTCTGATTCCAAATCTGACCTAGCTTTCTCGGTCTGCATGAAGCGGATGGCCCCTTGGATCAACTCCATCCCGCGTCCCTTAACCTCCTTTCTGGCTTTCGATGCCGACCTCGCCAACTCGGAATCACGCAATTTGGCAATCGCCTTGTACTTCGCGTTAAGCTCAATAAGCTGGTTATTCAGGGTGTCGGCGGTTGATTCGGATTCATGAAGTCTACCCTGAACACCAAAAAGCTCATCCTGGAGTTTGAAATTTTGGTCGTACTGGTCCTGTAGCTCCCCCTTTATCTTCGCAAGCTCGGATGATAGACCATCAACCTTGTCCTCCAAATCATGCTTGGAGTCGGTAGAAGAACGGAGGTCTGCCTCGAGATTAGAAAACTTGTCCTTCCACGTGTCGATCTCCTTCTCTCGACCAATGACCAACCCTTCGTAATGTTCAATTATGTCATTGAGCTCGCCGTTCGCCTGATATTACACATAAACCCGGAATGACGGATCAGTTCGAAGAAGACAGTAAAGTCAGAAAAATGAAGCAGAACTAACTTGAGATGAATGATGAGCATGAAGTAGGTATCGTTCACGAATTGCAGAGCGCCACTTGTTGAATTCCGGCAGGATCGCACCTGACCGGGTTTTGAAGCACCAAAAAACGTTACCCTCTTTCTCCATGGCTACGAAAGCAAAAGAGGAAAGGTCTTAGAAATTCAAAATAAGTACAAGACGAAAAGAAAAGAATACATGTATATCGTCATACCTGAGAGCGATTTGATCTGAGGAACAAGAGCAGGCTTTGTCTTCGGAGAATCATCTCGAGACTCAGAACTATCCTTCTGAGAAGCTGCACCCAGGTTCGTCTTCTCACCACTACGTTGAGAAGAAGAAGACATATCAACAGGACGAGGAGGACCCATTGGTTCAGTAGGAGGGGACGATCGAGGAGAACGGTCAGTCCGGGCCCTTGACTTCTCTCTTCGCGGAGAAGAACCACTGCGGGATGACCTGTCCCTCTTTTTGCGAATTAAATCCTTAAGCGGTTCGTTGCTAAAGTCATCCCGGGAAGAACAATGAGAATCACGGTTAGGAGATTGAAGCCTCCGGGGAGGACGGTCATCGTGACGTTCACGTCGAGGTGTCAATCTGAAAACGGCGACGGATCTGGCTCCTTCGGTGCTACCGTCGTCAACCAATAAGGTTTTGCTATAATCTTTTTTGTCAATGGCGGTCGTAAGGAACGCCTTGTTCTTGTCGCAAGCCTCAGCCATCGGCTTGGAGATCATTTTTCGCTGGGCAGTGAGAGCCCGAGCTGACATTCCCTGGGTTGAGGGAGGAGGCGGAAGACGATGAAGTTGATTGGGAGGGCTCATCCTGAGTTTTCGATTGGCTTCTATGAACCGTTCGAGAGTGAAAGAATTCCAAGGGTTTCCCCTTCGAGGATTATTTTGAAGAAGCCAATGAATTCTTCAGTTGGTAAAGTCGGAGCGACGAAAGCTGCGAAGTGAAAATAACAAGTTTAATCAATAGGAATAATAAAATTGGAGGAATGTATGCGACCTAATTTCTACCAGGTTTCGCAGACCACTTCGATGGGAGTAAATCTGATAGACTTCCAATCGAAGCAGGGGTTTTCTTAATCAGGAACCAAGGGTGATGCCAATTTTCATCCTTGTTTGGAAGATGTGAAATGACGTTCCTGTTAGCATTAGGGTATGCCGAGAAATACCCGTCTTCTTCGATGAACTTCTCACGTTTAGAAGC
>NW_003302548.1:4128479-4131816 GCF_000004255.2 Arabidopsis lyrata subsp. lyrata | reverse complement strand
GGGATTGAAGAGTACAAGTGGATCTATAGTGCAGACCGGCAATATCATTAGGGCGAGTGCACTCGTCATTACTAGGGCGCCTATCGTCGAATGACGGAGATTCAGGTCTTTCAGAATCAAAAGTCATTGGGGAAAATGAAAGGTTCGAGATCCGACGAAGAGAAATTTGGCGAAGGAAAAGAAGAGAGAAGTTTCGAATAAAGTGCAAATGTAAAAGTAGAAAATGATGATGAAAAGAAGTTACCTTACACAAGCTAAATAATGGAACCGCCTCAGAAGTTGTGTGGGAAGTGGGAAAGTTTTTCCCGTTTTAATAGTAATTAATTAATATACGGTCATAATGATGACAGATGTTATTCGGGTAAAAATGCTAGTGCTGAAATTAATGGAGTGATGAGATTTTCGGCGGGAAATCAGAAAGATTCTCGAGCGCAATCTTTGGTCATTTAAGCATTTAAAGTCCTCCGAATTGGAATGGCAGTTCGAAGAACTTGGGGGGCTAATTGTTGGTGTCGGATCCCGCACCAGAGGTCCAGGACCAACCAAAGATTGCCACGTAGTCAGGGTAGCGGCCCATAAAGGATAAAGCCCATCAGACCCACGAGTCAGAAGAACAATCGAAGTGGTTATCACCATAAGGAGAATTCGAAGTGACTGCACCTCGACACGAGTCCGGAGACGAGGTCATGGTTAAGTCGGTCCAAGGATATTTGGGTCAAAAGGCGAGGCCCATGAAGATCAGAATCAACTCAAATTCGAACGTTGAGCATTAAAACCAAAGATCAAAACGGACACATTTAAGAGAGAATAATTGTACTTAATTAGCCATTTAAATGTCGTTTTTCTATGTATAAATATAAAGGCCAATGGCCATGTAAGGGATCTCTCTCTCTCTTGAGGAAGAAATACTATATTAATTTTTGTAGCAATTCATAAGCCTTTTACGTTCTTATTTTTTGTCCCTCAAGAATAATCTTTTCTATTAATAAAAATACTTGAGTGTGTGAATCCGACTTCCACATCGATGTGCTAATTTTGAAGTAACTGCTAGAGATCCCGTAGCAATTTGCCATAAGAAATGTTTTAGTTTTGGAGGGGCTTTGACTTTCCAAGCTTGTGCTTGTAAATTCTTATAATTCGGGCCCCATTCGATCGTTTCTGTCATCTCTCTAGCAACCCGATAGCCTGATTTTACTGTATATCTTCCCGATCTTGTATGATGCCAGATAAGCCTATCTGGCTTATAAACTTTGCTAATAGCCAATCCCCTAATAAACTGAATATCCACTGGATCCAAAAATTCTTGTAAAATAGGATGGTGTCATTCTTTACTAACCGGATTAATTAAATGGTTAACCATCAAACTTGGAAGTAAAGTTTTTCCTCTTCCATTTGCGGGCCATGAGTTAACATCAGGAATCCAAGGATCTCGCCATACCGATAGATTGAAACCCGATCCTAGTGACCATCTAGCTCCCACTTCAACTAATCTTTTAGTAGAAAAAATACTCTTCCATCCAAATGATGGAGAGTTTGGTTTTTTTGCCTGTAAAGGATGAATATTCTTGAAATATCTACTTTGTAGCACCCGAGCTACTAAAGAGTTCGGATATTGGATTAAACGCCAATACTGTTTAGCCAACATGGCATCATTAAAAATGTCTAGGGAATGAAAGCCTAAACCTCCTTCTTCTTTATCCTTACACATTTTTTCCCATGCTATCCAATGGATCCCACGATATCTCCCATTGGAACTCCACCAATAATTAGAAATAGCACTTGTTAACTTAGAAGTTAACTCTTGAGGTAGTTTAAAACAAGACATAACATAGGTTGGTAGTGCCAAAGCCACTGATTTGATCATTGTTTCTTTCCCACCTTTCGACAGAAATTTAGCTGACCAGCCATTAATCCGTTCATTAAGTCTTTCCCGGACATAATTAAAGATTTTACTTTTTGAGCCTCCTAAGCTCTCTGGTATACCCAAATAGGTACCCATGCCACCCTCCTTACTGATTCCAAGGGTGTTTTTAAGTTGATCTCTTTTTTGGTTTGCTACGCGCTTACCAAACATAACCGATGATTTACTGAGATTTATCTCTTGCCCTGAAGCTTTACCATAATTCCCAATAATATCCATCACCGTTTTGCATTGCTCTGAATCCGCTTTACAGAAAAAGAGACTATCATCCGCAAAAAGCAGATGTGAAATTGCTGGGCTTCTTTTCGCTATCTTAATTCCTGTCAGCTTCTTCTCCTTTTCCGCCTTTTTAATATTTGCAATCAGTACCTCCGTACATAAAATAAACAAATAAGGCGATAAGGGATCACCTTGCCGTAAACCTCTACTGGGAATGATATTTCCTCTAGGTTCCCCATTCAATAAAACCTGATACGAGACCGAACTAACACTCCTCATGATCCAAGAAACCCAATTAGAATTGAATCCCAACCGAGTAATAATTGCCTCTAAAAAGTCCCATTCTATCCTATCATACGCTTTGCTCATGTCTGTCTTAATTGCCAAGAAATCCGTTCTACACATTCTATTAGTCCGTAAGCCATGAAACATTTCCTGAGCTAATAAGATGTTGTCTGTAATAAGTCTCCAAGAAACGAATGCCGATTGTGTTTCAGAGACTAACCGAGGTAAAATGTGTTTAAACCTCAAGCAAAGAATTTTTGAAATTATTCGCTAACAGCAATAGCGGAGACTCATGGCCGCAAGATTTTGATTCGCAACTGTCCTGCCAATACACTGGTAAAAACCTATAAAATTTTCACGTAAAAATTTTTAACGCCAAAAAATCCAACGCCAAAAAAATTTTTTGGCGGGAAAAGTGATTCCGCAATTTTTTTTTTTGGCGGGAAAATTTTTGTCGGGAAAAATTTACAAGGTATTTTAAAGGTTTTTTCCAAGGTATTTATAAGGTTTTACAATGTATTTTAAAAGGTTTTACAACGTATTTGCAAGGTATTTATAAGATATTATAAGATTTTACAAGTTATTTTATAAGGTTTTTACAAGTTATAAGGTTTTACAAGTTTTTTATAAGGTTTTACAAGTTATAAATACCTTATAAAACCTTATAAGTACCTTGTAAAACCTTTTAAAATACATTGTAAAACCTTACAAAACACTTGTAAATACTCTGTAAAACCTTTAAAA
Source organism: Arabidopsis lyrata subsp. lyrata (assembly GCF_000004255.2). Classification (NCBI taxonomy): domain Eukaryota; kingdom Viridiplantae; phylum Streptophyta; class Magnoliopsida; order Brassicales; family Brassicaceae; genus Arabidopsis; species Arabidopsis lyrata. The sequence goes on along the minus strand of NW_003302548.1, from coordinate 4,128,647 downwards.
TACCTTGTAAATTTTTCCCGACAAAAATTTTCCCGCCAAAAAAAAAAATTGCGGAATCACTTTTCCCGCAAAAAAATTTTTTTGGCGGGAAAATTTTTTGGCGGGAAAAATTTTTACGGGAAAATTTTACAAGGTTTTTACAAGTGTTTTGGCGGGAAAATGCGATCG
>NW_003302548.1:4120354-4121768 GCF_000004255.2 Arabidopsis lyrata subsp. lyrata | reverse complement strand
AAAAACAACTCTACCAATATGATAAGAAGAAGAAGTTCGCAATGGATCATGCTTGAAGAGAGCTAAGGTATGATCAGAAATGGTGTGGAGCTCCTTCTACTAAAGGGACTGAAAGTTCTAAAAGAAGAAAGGGTGTGGATGGTTCCGCATATTCATCAAGTTCCAAGCCAATTAGTATTGGAGATGATGAAATAATGCGTCGGCTTCCTGGTGTGAAGGCAATAAAAGCGAAAGGCAAAAGGATAGCCATTGTCAAAGATTGTCTGTGAAAGATTTTCAGAGTTTGTGGGCGCTTAAAGAGAAGGATTTTGATCGCAAAGAAAAGCAAAGCAAGAATCAAATGCTTACTTTCGAGAAAAGAGGCTCTATCAGACATAGAATTGGCTCTTAAGAATAAGCTAATAATGGAAATGATGTCCTAAGTTTAATTTTTGAGTGTGTATAAAAAAACAAAATGGTAGTAAGTGGAGACAAAAAAAACATAATAATTACCGAAAAATCCGCAGACATTTCAATGTGATATATATAAAATATATTTCCAAAAAAGAGAGTACAAACATCAAAAGATAGACATGGAAAATATAAAATCACCCGATTCTTTTTTTACGCCAATTCATGAAATTAGAAGATGGCCATGAAAAATAGTCACCACTAAAACCTTGAATATCATACGCGCATGTTCATGGATTTTAATCCGGATTATGTCATGGCAACAAAGGGGAGAAAACCAGATATATACTTGGGAAAAAAAATTATATATGTTCCCAAATATCATTAACAAAGAATAAAAGGAGATATATATCTGGAAATTGGTGGCAATGTTGGGTTAGGTTACAGCAAATGAGCATCATGCATGTGATGAAATTCGAATGTTAGCTTCATATTGCCCACCAACTATAACTTACGATGATGTCTACGTATGATCATGTGTGTATTTATTTTATACCATTTATTGGATCGAACGGTGGATCAATCCAACATCATATAGCATAACCTTTTCAAATTGATTTATATTCCAAATAAAATGAATTTGTAATTATTGCCACGAAACGAACCAAAGAGAATGTCATGAACGGATGAACCGGTTTATTGTTAGATAGATCTCATTTTCAGAATTTAATTTTTAGTTAAGTAAGCTAGTCATGAACTTGAATCTTAAACACCATGCAATGAAACCAACGTTTCAGTTTTCAAATCGAACCCAAAGTCTTGTCGTCTACCGTGTAACAATAAATACCACACTGCCTTTGAAATTCTCCTTTTTGAGACAAATTCTGATAAACCAAAAATCAAAAACTCTGATAAAACCAAAAAATCGGATTTTCCAGTTCTAATCTGTTATCAAACTCTACTCCGTCTATCTTGGCTTGACCACCAATTTTTAATGGTCACACTCCAGAATTGGTCTTATCTA
>NW_003302548.1:4108800-4120254 GCF_000004255.2 Arabidopsis lyrata subsp. lyrata | reverse complement strand
ATGACAAAATAAATAATGAGTAATTACAGTAGATTATATTACTATTGTATCTAGAAGTAGTTGAGGTCTGCGTATAAGGGAATACCCGAGTTTTGTGTAACAACCTCTGCTATATAAGTAATCTCTGGTTTCTTTTTTCAAAATCAACCTCAAATACCACTATCTTCATCTTTGTAATAATCTAATCTACGAGTAAAACAATGGAAAAAATACCAATAAAGTTTGCTTTCGTTATCTTCTTAATTGTTGACATCAGGTAAATTTTATATTTTCTGTTTGAAACAAATAACAAAACTCTACATACAATTTTTTATTTATAATTTCTGATTTTTTAGTGATGAGTATTGTTACAGTTCGAAATGTTGAGGCAAAAAGGTTATTACTTGAAGAAATTCCTCAGATTGTGCAACATCATGAAGGTTCACCACAGGTAGTGCAATTACAAGATGATGACTGCATGGAAGGGTGTCATATGAGATGTATTCCTAATAACAGAATTACTCCTTGTTTATGTGTATGTTAATTTTCGTTTTCTTTTAATTGTTGAATCGGATAATAAGATAAGTTTTCATTAATAATATATAAAACTTTGTTGCATACATTACAATAATAACTTTGTTTCATAGAATATAAGATATTATTGTGTTTATATAAATTGGCACGTATTTGCTAGATCAAAAATTATTCTGATGGATGGCATGCTTTGCCAAGTGTTTTTTGCCTGTGATCTTCCGGTGGCCTAACCGCGGCATTTTCTGCTGGGTTAGGTTACTGCAAATGAATATCATGCATGATGGGAATTCAAATAATATATATTAGCTTCATATATCTACTAACTTTTTTTTTTTTTTTTTTTTTTGATTAAAGAACCTACTAACTTATGATGATTTATATGTATATGATCATGTGGGTAACTATTTTATATCATTTATTACATCCAACGGTGGATTAATCCAACATCATATATATAGACTAACCTTTTCAAATTGATTTAGATTCAAAATAAATTGTTTTTTGCAGTTATGGCCACGACTGCAACATCATATATATGTCATGAACCGGTTTGTTGTTAAACATCTCATTTTCAGTATTTGATTTCTAGCTAAGTAAGCTATCATGAAATTAAACCTACACACCATGCAATCAAACCAAAGTTTCACATTTCAAATCATACCCGAAGTCTTGTCGTCTACCGTGTAACAATAAATAATACACTCACTACCTTTTTAAAATTCTCCTTTTTGAGACAAATTCGGATAAAACCAACAATCTCCAAAAATGTTCACTTCCCAAATGTCGTAATCCATATATCATACTCAAGAAGAAGGTTTTAAACTATTATGAGGTCATGTGCAAAAAGTATATATATATATATATATATATATATATATATATATATCAAATAAATATTTAATGTTTAACGATTCAAACTTTTTCTACAGATAAAGAAAGAATTTTTTTTTTGAAATCGAGACTATTCAAATGCAGCTCACAAGCATATGTAAAAATAGTCTTGAACATAGGTTTTCAAATTTGGTCCTCCAAAAGAGATTAGGTTAGGTTTGGTTTACTTTGGTTCACTAAAGCATGACAAGTACATAAACTGCATTGCTGTAACATGAAACAAATTAAGACAGAGAGATATCAAACCCAAAAACTATAAGACCCCATAGATAATGAACTGTCTAAAGACAAAAACCTTTTGGGAAGATATTTCTTGTCAGTTTGTTTCTGGATTCATTTTATATGAAGATCATTAGAAGTTTCATAGAGACAGAGAGACAAATTGAGTTGGGATTTTTCATGACTAGTAAAGAAAAAGAAATAGTATGATAAGTATCCATGTGGTTTGGTTGTTTTATCAACAAGAGAACAATCACCAAAATTTTAACTCAAAAGTTTAAAACTTTGATATAAAAAAAATACAGTGGATGTGATTGGTAACCCCTTACCCGCTTTCAGTGTAACCAATCACAAAAACAATACCAAAGCGATACAAAAAAAAGTTTGAGTTTATTTTTACCGCTCTTTCTATCCGTTACTTTGTACCATTTTTAACTATTTACATACCGCTAACCATTCTCTCTACTCACTAAAAGAATCGGTAACGTTTTGTACTACCAATCGAACCCAATGAAACTCAAAATCTTATCTTCAAAACACCAAAAAAAAAAAAATTATAAATGTGTTTGACTTTAGACAGCTAGAGTTTCAACTAAATTGACTAGGATGATCTAATCTTGATATCACAAGAACCACAAATAGATGAAAGAGTAAGTTCTTGGCTTTAAGAGAGAGAGGTGACATATGCATATGGCAGACCACATGTACATGTAATGCTTACCCTACAAAACTCAATGCTTGAACAAAAGAAAAAGGTTTTTATATTCTGCACATGAGTGTACCATACTCTACCCCACTTCCTTGAATTAGGGCTACAGAGAAATGAATCTAGACCGTCGTCTAAGATCAAAGAAAGTATTCTTTGTGTTGAAGATGAGAGTGTCCCACAAATGTCCCCAAAATGATGGGACACACTTTGCCTCAAAGTTGCTGCTACTGTTTACTACCCGACAGCTTTAGCTTTTGCCTTTGTCCTTAAATCAAGTTAATCCCATTTTTTCTAAATTACCAAAAAAGTGACTTTTCAATTCCTATAAAACACTCTTCTTCACAAAGCCTCTTATCTCATCAACAAGTCTTTCTCTCTCTAGACAACCATAAGAACACAAAACACACAAAAACAAAGTTTCTTTCTTTGAAGAGAAATGGAAAAAGTTGATGTTTATGATGAGCTTGTTAACCTTAAGGCAACAGAGCTGAGATTGGGATTACCAGGGACAGAAGAAACTGTTTCTTGCGGAAAAAGCAACAAAAGAGCTTTACTTGATGATACTGAGAAAGAGATTGAATCCACTGGAAAAAACGAAACCGCTTCTCCTCCAAAGTAAGTGTTTTGAATCATATACAAGAATAACTTGTCTGAAAATGTGTGTTGATTTGTGGATCTGATCTAATCCATGCAATTTCTTGTTTTGTAGGGCTCAGATTGTTGGATGGCCACCAGTTAGATCTTACAGAAAGAACAATATTCAGACAAAGAAGAATGAATCTGAAGGTCAAGGAAACTATGTGAAAGTGAGTATGGATGGTGCTCCATATCTAAGGAAGATAGATCTAACTATGTATAAACAATACCCAGAGTTGATGAAATCACTTGAAAACATGTTTAAATTCTCTGTGGGAGAATATTTTGAGAGAGAAGGATATAAAGGCTCAGACTTTGTTCCTACTTATGAAGATAAAGATGGTGATTGGATGCTTGTTGGTGATGTTCCTTGGGAGTAAGTACAATGTTTCAATCATCTCTCAAAATAGTAACTTATAACACAATCTTGTTTATGTACTTATGCTGTTTTTGTTGTTGTTGTTGTTGTTGTTTCAGGATGTTTGTCTCGTCTTGTAAGAGGTTAAGGATCATGAAAGGATCAGAAGTTAAAGGGTTAGGTTCTGGTGTTTGATACACCTAATTGAGAGACAAAATATCAAAGAGAAAGATTCAAAAACAGAGTTTTTTTGTTCTGTTTCTTGAAACAGAGTAAATATAGCTCTGAAACTGCTCGGGTTCTCGGGGAGAGATGATGTTTCATACAATCATAGTTTGTGAATTTTTACCTCATAGGTAAAAAACATTCACTTCTTGTGGTGTTCTTGATTCTCTGATGGTAACAAAATGTAACAGAGAGATGCTTAAAATGGTCTTAAGCATATAAGTGTGAGAAAGATCTAAATCTAAACTTTAGCTATAACTCTGTCTCCTTAAAGGAAAAGGTTTTGTGGTGTTAGAAAGATCATTATGTTTGTGTTTTTTGTAAAGTTCTAATCGAAAAAATTATGTAATTACCCATGTTTCTGTTCTGTTTCTCTTTAAATTAAGATCTGTGTTAACAAATTCTGCAAAATGCAATCAAATCAAGAATTTACAAAAGAGTAAAACAGAACATTAAGATCATTCACATATGATGCTCTGTTTTATTGACCTAACTTGCAGATGAACACAACAAACAAATCATTTAAACCAAAGCTGGTTTATGGCACAAAAAAATGAACCAGCTTTCAAGGAACTTCATTGGATTCTAGAGACTTTTAACTTAGATTATAGATGTTTAATCACCAAGAGATAGAGAGATTAAAGAAATGAGAAATCTAATCGAGCAGTGGGAATATTTTTGGGGCTTTGGAAATGTTTATATTATCTTTTGTTGTTAGTTTGATACCTACTGTGACTTTGGTCCCCCATACCTTCAACAAGTAAATCTACCCAACTGTGCTAATTTGTCTCCACTATCACTTAAAATAATCTATCACATATTCTAATATTTATGAAACTTGGAACTAGAGTATTATTCAAAAATGGTATATTATGTTCATTGAATTTGGGGTTTTCCTTAGTGCTCAAACAATTTTTACATTCAAACCTAATGTTCTTGATGCTAGATGATTATAAGTCAAGAACTTTACCAACACTTACACCTAATTGCCTCAATTAATTAAATCTAAAAAAAAACTGTTAAACAATCTTGTATCAAAAATGGAGGATGATGATGATGATTATGATTACAGAGAAATCTTTGAGAGTCATTATCGAACACCTTTCGGGTATGAACATTGTCTAGGGATGAGGCAACAATCGATCAACACAAGACGGATTCAAGATTCTTGATGAGATTGTATAACTGAATATTAATCTATATTCCTAAATAAAGGTTTTGTAATCTTCTTTTTGAAACATATAAATAAATGAGAGAGTTAAGAAGAGTATAATCTTTGATCATCAGTTTCTGACTCTAACAAGGTTAACTCTTGACCTGTTTGGTCGTTGCTACTACCACCAGAGATTGTCATTATTGGTTCAGACTGAGAAGTAAATCCTTCTTCTTCCTGTGGTTTCTTTCCCACTCTTTGATCCGTGATCAGCACAATTGAACTGCTAGTAACTACCGGTTTAGCTTCGTCAACATCTTCACGATCTGTCTTCTCCGGTAGAACATAAGACAAACCGTATTTCTGAGCATGTGTCAGTCCTGGGCATAAACCCTACAAAACCCAAACCAGAAGAAGGTTTCAAAACCTTTAAGTAACTGAGTCTGCTGCAATTTTTGGAAGGAACTCCAAAAGAAAGAAATAATCTTTTTTTTTTACTGACCTTTATCAAACCGGTAATTGGAAACGATTCGTGGTAAGGATAGATGTTACTGCGATCATCGTTATTACTCTCTTCTTCAAGGACTTCTTGTTCCAGTTTTGTGGAATTGCTTGGACAATATCCGCCAAAGTAAGAGCAACGTTCCCGAGCTAGAGATATTTGCGGTGTTAATGGTAAAAGATGACCTTCCGTGCTAAAGATATACCTGAATATTAAGAGAAGTTAACAAGATTAGTCAAATGTTGTAGTACTTGTGAAAGTCAAGAGGTTAGTGTACGGAGATTTTGTACTTGTAAGGGCCATTGTCAACGAGGTTATCTGAGTCAACAGCTAAGTCAAAGAGTAGCCATAAGTACTTTACCTGAAATATTTGTGAAATACAAAAACATGTCAAGGCTTTACGTACATGCAATATTGAGAAACAGATTTTTGTTTGTTTTTTTACAGTTTCTGCGAGGAAAAAGCTCTCCATGTGATCTTCTTGTTTATGAAGTTCTACATCTGTGATGTGACAATAACCGCAAGGACATTTTGCCCCGTATTGCAAACTAGCCACAAAGTCACGTCCTGCATCAAGATACCTATCGACGAGCAAATTGCATTGCAATTCAGTAGTGCAATCATCTTTGGATGAAGAATTGAAAAATCTAACGAATTAATTTGGTGACCTGGGATCTCTGGTAGCTTTGTACAACCAATATGTGCTCTCGATTAGTTCCGGCCTTAGGGGATAACTCTTTTGCCCATACTGTAAGGAAAATGAAGAATAGATATGAAGTTCTAACATCATAGTGCCATCAGAAAATGAAACCTAATAAGTGAAAAGTGATCACAGAGACACTTAAAATCAAGATAGAGTACCTGGACACTAAGAGTAGCAAGATTAAAACCCTCAGGGGTGAAACCATATCGTTTCCAGACGCTAAAGAAGGCAGTGTGAGTTCTAATTGCCGGATCAACATCTCCAGCTAAAACCTTTTGAGAGAAACATAGATACAAAACAGTATAGTCTAATTTTTCAACCTGAAATATATTTTAACATTCAAACATAGAATCACTATTTACTTGAAGTCCTGGCCAGAAAGCTTGAAGGCTGTTAAATACTGGCCAGACAATAGCTGCGGAATCCATATTGACTTCTACATACCTACGACAAAGCTAGAAAAAACAATAAGTCGAAACAAAGGAATTGTTTGTTCATGTTTCTCATAACACAAGATACAGAAAGCTTACCAAGGATCCTTGTGAAGGTACTGCATTGCAGATCTATAAGCTTCTTGAAAAATGTATAGATATTCCTCATCCCCAAATAGTATATAAGCCTGGAATTGTCGAATCAAACAAAAGTAAAGCGAGGACAATATCAATGCCGCTCAAGTCTTATGCAAAGTTGAGAACAGAAATTAAAATTATATGGATTTCTGGACTTCGGGGACTTGGCCATTATATCTTGTCAAGGGCTACGCTTACTAACCTTGAGGAGATACTCATAAAAGGAATCAATGCTTGTTCCTATACCAGCATCCTGCCAAGTACCGTTTTAGAATTTGGGTGACAAAAAAAGACCAATTAGTTTGTAGAAGCAAAGTTCCTCAACAAAATGAAGAATAGCCTTAATAACTGAAGTATGCCAAAAACCATAGTTCTTCTGACATATACAGAAGCCATTTTTGTTACCTTCTGTGTCCATTCACCTGTAAAGACATTGATGTGAGCACCAACCAAGTCGAGATTTGAACGACGTGCCCATAGTCCCCTCACCGCATTCTTTGCAACTTGTTCGAAAACTTCAATTTTAACAAAGTTGGACCACCAAGTGAGAGCACGTAAAAAACAAAACAAACTATAAAAATCAACATTACATCTCTTAGAAATCCAAATGAATATGATAAAAGAATAAAGAGAGTTAAAGAGAAGTATTTCTCAGTGACTAAACTGATTTACCCACCAGGATCATTTGTTAAACGACTAAGCACGCCAAACTCTAAAGACAAAGTACCACCACCCGCAGTTGATGTTATCTGAACAAATAAAACAAAGATGTATGAAAACATGAGCTCCAATATATGAATCAAAAGATAAGATCAGCAAGCAGAAAATGAGTAGCTGAATCTCAATACTATTTAACTCGTTGAGAACTATCAAAGCTAGGCAAACCAAGCCTATTAGTATCATTTATATTAATGTGCACTCCAGTCAGTCACCAAAAGCACAGATCAACAAATTAAATATGTCAGAATCAGATGTGAAAGCTATGAGAAGGGAAAAGAAGATGGCTTGCCTTGCTTTCATGTTTGTCAACACCGTACATCAAATTCACAGATCCAAATGGGATTCCTGTAGAAAAAAGAAAAAAAAGAAGATGGAGATGACAAGGCAATTCCTCGCTTTCACATATGCATGTCAGCTTATTAACAAGTGATAACTAAAAGAGTATACCAGTCGGTGTATCAAATGCAGGAAGCATTCTCCGTGTCAAATCCTCAGCCAAAACTAGTAATTCATTGTTGTAAGATGGAATTCTCATGCCCTGTCATCAGGTTAGAATCAATAAGGAGATTTTTATAATTTAGAATCCAACAAAATAGTTAAGACAAGCAGGAATCATAAGATTATTTGCACGATAAGCTCATATATAGCCACACACTATAGAGGGGGCGCAAGAAAAACTACTTCGGTTTTCTAGCTGAAGAATGTACACATATCCTCGTATAAGATCACGACAAAAGAATAGCTAAGCAGAAGAAAAGTACCGTAGCATAATCACTTGCAATCAGATGAGCAGAAAGTAAACCCCCAAGGACTCGGATAGTTGTCTCGAACACAGAGACAGTTTTATTCTGCAGTTAAAAAGACATATATCATTGCATCAACTTCACTGCCAGCCAGGTTACATCTTACAAAAAATCTGAAAGGAGTACTTGAGAAAATAACAATTAAAACATGGTCTTGCTAGAGAAGCCAAAACCAATCATTACTCACTATATTAAACTGAAGGTTTTTACCAATCCATTCAACAGAAGAAGTGAAGCGCTCTCGGTCACCAAGTAAAGCTAATGTATCCAAGGAGTCAATCTACACAAATGCCACCAAAACCACTGTCAGGTTTTACATAATACTGAGCCTTACACAAGACAAGGTTAAAACATAAAAGGTTACCAGGGTCAACGCATAGCCTCCAAGAGTATCTTCTCCTTGGCAAGATAATGGTCTCAATTCATCGAGCGGAAACGCATTGTTCATATATCCATCAAAAGCATGATAAAACATCCCACGTACCTACACTCAATGTGATCAAACCCATCTTTTAGGTAATTGGCAAACAACAAGGAGCTAAACCACCATCAAACTAAATGATCTCACCTAAACTATTAAATGTTCTGGTCAAAAGGCTAAAGAAGTTACCTTTACGACATAATTAACATCAATGAGTAATTACAACATCCAAAGATCAAGACTTTAAGTGTCCCACAAAACTAAATAGCTCTAATACTCAATTTGGGGATAACTGATAAACCAATCGATGACCAAAATCGAAATCCAGATCTGTTGAGGAATGTTACCTCGTCTCTAAGCTGTTTAGCTTCATCAGGCTTAACACTTTCGGCGAGAGCTCCATGGTCAAGGACAAAACTTGAAAATGTCAGAGAGATCAAGATGGCAAACACAAGCCACCTGATATTTGATTCCATCAATAAACTATTTTGGTGAGTTTCTTCTGATTTCAGTTGTGTCTGTGTGTTGAATGAATCTTCTCAGACATCACTCTGGATCTCCTCTTGTCCGAGGAGTTTTATTTCAACTGTGTCACTCGGTGGCTCGTCCTTCAATCACGATTCAACAGAGCAATAAATCTTTGGGTTTTTCTTCAAACATTTATTTCTGTTTTTTTTCAGGAACAAATTCTCAGGGGCTCCTCAAGCTCCAAATTTGGTCTCAAATACTCCTCAATGGTAAAAAGACAAAATTATCCTTAATGAGGGTTGATTTCGGGTGATAAAGGTTAAATACAATTAAATCGGTAAGTGTTCAACTAAAAACACAATAGCTCAGTGGTTGCGAGCTCCATGTGCACGCGTGCGCCCCCAGGGTTCGAATCCTTTTATACGGGTTGTAACTGGTACAACTAGGGAATATTCGGGTACAACTAGTAGCTGGTACAAATAGGTGGTACAACTAGGAGGAGGTACAACTAAGGTCTAGTACAACTAGGAGGGTACAACTAAGGTCTGGTATAACTAGGAAGGTACAACTAGGAGGTAGTACAACTAGGATACCAGTTGTACCACGTATACCTAGTAAAGGGGTAGTTTCGTCCTTTCATTAAAAGGAGGAGAGTATGTGGATTAGAGGAGAGTATATAGATTAATTCTTTGACTCTGAGGAGCAATTGAGATTAGTCTCCTTTTTTTCAGCCATTAATTACACAAAATTGAATTACGGGTTCTCGGTTTGACTTAGTTTCGGTTTGGCTTGGTTTCGGTTTAGTTTTCCGGTTTTACGATTTTTTGGTTTTACAAAAACTAAAACCATATGTAATTCGGTTTGCCTACGGTTGGGTTTATACTGTTTTTACGATTTATTGGTTTATTAAAAAATAAAACCATATGAATATCATATGTATCTCGGTTCGATTCGGTTTCGGTTTGGTTCCGGTTTTTAAAGGTTATTTCAAGTTTTTTACAAAAAACTATAGGTTTGGTGCATATATAAAAGTAAACACAGAATAAAAAAAAAAAAAAAAAATATAAGTTTGCTGCTCTATGTTTTGAGTTGATTTGTTTCTATACATAATCTCAAAGATGTGGATTAGAAAAACCAAACCTTTGCTAACAACTGTGTCTTAATGTATATGTGCACTTTTGTTCAAAAAAAAATGTACATGTGCACTCGAACATATTCTTCTCATATCTTAATGTATTTGTGCAGTCAAAAATTTAGGATTTAGAATAAGATTTGATTATTTTATTTTATTTTGGTGAGAACATATAAATGGGATCACTTATTTGTTTGCCTCAAGAACTAGTTAATTCGTACAATCAGGGTTTCAATACTTTATAAATAAAGAAAAGTATCTTTACTGAAGAAACTGATTCGAGAAAAGCAACAGACACATATCCAAAGTATCTTTACTATGCAAGATATGTGTCAATTGTGTTTTAAGTAAAAAAGCTCCAAGAAAGATTCAAATGGGAGTTTATACCCAAAAATTTTAGATATTCATTTCAAAAGCTAAAAGCAACAGACACATATCTCTCTGAATTCCATGACCACACCAAAATCTATATAAATATATATATATCTGCATTAGATCCCAGTCGAGAGACCATTGCAACGAGTAACTGGAACTGATGAAGAGTGTGTAGTGTGTGTTTGGAGAAGCCGAGTACCCAATCACTGCAAAAACAGCAAAGAGAAGAATCAAACATTATGGTCACAACTCACAAGATATATTTGATAAAAGATGCTATTCAAAGATCTTTTTCCTACAAATTAACTCGTAGTTAAGTAAACCGACCTGTTGCTTCTTCTTCTTAGGCCGTCTCTTCCTTTTGGGTTTATGAGCATCAGAATTGGAGCTCAAGTTGCTACTTTGACTGCTATATGAACTCGCCGCAGCAGCCCTTGCATTATATGAAGGCTCACTTCTTCTGTTTGAAGTGTTGTTTCTCGAGGATGATGGCATCTCATTCCTCTGTACATATGAATTCTTTCTATAATTTGATTCAAACCTTGCTTGTGGTGGAGGCATTAAAGCCCTATCAGAGTTTTGCTTCTACAAGATTTCACAACATTCAAATTCTTAAATCAGAGTTTGTCATAGAAACCATGTCTGTAGTAAAAAGTGGCATCACCATTCATCGTACCTGATTCCTTTCATCACTAGACATGCCAGAAGTTGCTCTACCAGAAGCACTAGAAGCAGCCTCCCTAAGAAATTTAGTCAGAAATTCTCTTTATTAGTAAGCTTCAATTAAAAGTATTAACGTCTAAAAGAAAGTATTCCACATTTAACTAGGCCTACTTTGCGCTTTTATCGGTCAATTCATCATCTGCGTCTGCTTCATCGCTTGAACTCCCTTTATCAAAGAAATCATCATCACTAAGGTCCAGAAGACCATCGTCTTCACTCCCTGTCTCTGTTTGTCGACAACCATAACATAAATTATCAATTATTAGCTATGATACTTCATAGTTGGGAAATAAGCATCTCTAAATATCATGTGTTACCTTCTACTCTTTCCCAC
>NW_003302548.1:4069789-4108700 GCF_000004255.2 Arabidopsis lyrata subsp. lyrata | reverse complement strand
GAGAAACTTAGAGACAGTCAAATGAGGTATGAAAGGTGAAACTGGGAGAAAGTCAAGTGACGTACTTTGGCAACACAAAAGTAAACATTATGTGACGCGTAATGTTGCACCAAGAATAATAAAATGTGACGTGTAAAAGCTATAACTATTATTTCTCCCTTTTTTTGTTCCAAAAGTCTATTATGTGGTTAACAAGTTTATAAAACATTAAAACTTAATAGATAAATAGCACTAGTTGACTTACTACTAAGTTTTTGTTGTAAAAGTATTATCACTAGTTTATTTTTTCAATATAACCATAATTTTTATATCAAAACTATTCAACCAAAATAAATTAGAAATAAATTTAAAATATTATATTTGGGTTCTCTATTTCCAATTTAGAATATATATTTCTATCATTTAAAAGAGATTTTGATTCATTTTAATATTAGTTTATGGTATTATATTTGGGTTCCCTATTTCCAATTTAGGGTATATATTTCCACCATTTAAAATAGATTTTTATTTAATATTAGTTTGTGGTGTAATATTTGAGTTCCATATTTCTAATTTAAGGTATATATTTCCACTATTTAAAAGAAATTTTGATTCAATTTAATATTAGTTTAGTGTTTGCTCTCATTTTTATTTTTTATTTTATATTTTAATTAAGTTTAATTGAAGTTTATGGTGCTATTTGTGAAATTTTAGAAATGTTGTGCTAATTTTGGAAAAAAAAACTTTTTTTGGTGCTATTTTTGTCAATTGCCCAACTTAATAATAGGGAGAATCCCAGACAAAAATATCTAAGTTTAAACATTATTCTAACTAAAACCTCCAATCTTTTTTGGTTTTTATATCAAATCTCTAAATTGAAATATTTTTCTAACTAAAGCCTCTAATTATTTTTTTTTCATATAAAAGTTTCCACTAATTAACTTTGCCTAAATAAACTTTGGAATCGTCAAATTTGAACTCGAAAAATGGTTTATTGGTGAACAATAATTCCGTTTGGAACAATAACTAATCGATCATGACATGTTTTTCTCTGTTCAGGCCATGAATGGATGCTGCTTTCTAATTCAATTTTCGGATTTGGTTTTTAGTTGGATTTTAGATTTTAGTCTTAGATTTTGCTATTATATTTTTGTCTTAAAAACAAAAAATTGGATTTCTGTTTTTAGAAAAATAATGTAGATAAAATATAACCTATAGTTTCCTTAAAGTATAAGAGAATTAAAAATCTAAATTTTTGAATGGGAGATTATATATAGCTTGGAGATTCCCCAAAATGTTTTCCTAAATTCTAGGGAAATCAAAAGTTTTAAAAACTTGGTATGAAAATGAGTTTTTAACAACATACGATCGAAAACACATTTTTATGGTGTAATAAATAAGTTTATCAACCAAAGGTCGATTAGTTGACTAGAATGTATCCTAAACTAATTTAAGAAATCACAAAATCGAATGACAACTGGTACCGAGTAAATTGTTAAAGATTAGTCCGAGCTTAAAGAGATGTATATACTGAGTCCCCACTCATAACTAGTTATCAAAAAGAAATTATTCGTCTATAATTGTAAGTTTATCATGTGTGGCATTAGTTAATTATTCGTCTATTATTGTAAGCTGATCATGTGTGGCATTAGTGTGTGTTTGGCATTAGTTTATTATTCGTCTATTATTGTAAGTTAGTCTCTGATTTTCTTTTGACGTGTCCATAACTCTTGGGTAGATTTCATCGTGTGAACGACTTGACTAAAACAAATTGACCAACTTTGATTACTTTTATATTTTGATAAGAGATATTATCTTTTTACTACACTCAGGTTATTAGATAATTGACCACTTCGATTCTTTTTGTTTTTTTTTTCTTTCACACTACCGACTTCGATTCTAGAAAACGAATTTGTGATACTCAATTTAATGGGCTTTATAATATGGGCTTTGGGCTTTCTTAACCTCTCATGAATCAGTTCTAATGTAGATGGTGTTACTGATAATGGCGGCGCTCGTGGTGATTAATTGACTATGAGCTTTTAGTTTGTGTAGTAGGTTCATCTGAAATTTGTGGATTTATTAGGTTTTTTTTTTTTCTGGATTCTTCTCTGTGTAAATCGGATTCGTTGATAAAAAAACTAACCGGTTTGGTCGGAATTGCACAAATGAATTGGTTCACAATATTGATTCCATATAATAAACCAAATCATACATTTCAAAAAAGGCTGACACTGTTTCGTATTGAAATAATAATGAGGCAACAAACCGGTGAAGCCTCCCTCAATAGAGCAATTAAGGATTACTAAACCGGTTTTCATGAGTCAACCCGAATGGTGGAAAAAGATTGTGAACATGATCTGGTTACGTATCAATGTAATTTTTAGTTAACTTTTTTTTTTGAATTGAATGTAAAATTTATTCAACCAAAAATCTTTTTACAATAGATGCATCAGTTTGTTGATAGTTCTAGAAGAAAACAGAGGGGAACTTTGAGAGTAAAAGGCAGGAAAAGAAACTTGCTCAAAGAGGAGATCGTGTAGACAACCATAACATGAGGCAGTCGTCATATTTATGGTCCCCTGAATCTCGAATTGAGCTAATTCTGTTCCGCACATTCTTGTCGATTAACTTGATGAGTCGAGCCGTTGGTGAACTGATTTCTCCGTGCAGGGCCGGCCCAAACTATTTGAGTGCCTAAAGCAAAAAAAAATTTGGCCCATTAGCAAAAGCTGTTATAAAAAAAAAATACAAGTTTTAACATGTATGGGATTCGAAACCATTACCTGTACAACAAAAAACTTCAATCTAACCACTAGTCCACAGTAACATTTTAAAAATTGATGCCCCTAAAACTACTTATAATTATTTGATGCCTAAAGCCCTTGCTTCATGGGCTTTACCCATGGGCCGGCCCTGTCTCCGTGTCTTCTTGCGTTTCTCTCTCGCCAGATATGGTAAAGAGTAGCTTGGAAGATATACCGGAACAGGAAGAGAAGGTCCTTGGTCATAGTTGAGCTGCAGAGCAGATTTATGACATGGTTCCAATCGGTTGAAAAGGCATGAGACAAGAGCCGACGCGTGAGGTTGCTCCAAATTTCAGAAGCGTATTTGCAGGAGAAGAATAGATGATTCCTGGACTCCTCAACATGTCTGCAAAGGATGCAGGCGACCGGTTGGCCAGAGTTCCATGTTTTGATACGGTCTCCGGTGGATAACCTGTTTTGGATAGCTAGCCACGAGAGGAACGAGTATTTGGGTGTGTGATGGGAGAACCAAATGCCCTTATACCAGTCCCTTTGTGGATGATGCTCAAGGATGTTATGCCAAGTCTGTTTTGTTGTGAACTGTTGTCTGAACTTGTCCCCTGAGAACTTCTATAAAGAGACATCCTTACCATTGTCACTATCTTTTTGTCGCAAAGTCTGAATTTCTGCCTCAATTTTGTTGAAAATCTCAGCTCGGTGTCAACGGCTTCGGTGAGTTTTCAAAACAGTTTCCAGAGTTGCCTCCAACGGAATCCCCAAGTCTATGACCCGACGATTATTTGTTTCATCAAAAAACCTTCCAAGTTGTGACCAGTAATCATACCAAAAGGATGTGGAGCTGCCACTTTTAACATTAATCCTATGCATTGTTTTAGCCACTTCTCTATACTTCAGCAATTTCTTCCACATCCATGATCCCAAGCTAGATTTTTCATTCGCAGACCAGAACGATCCCTTCCTTATTAAGTATGTCCAGATCCAAGTAACCCACAGTGATGACTGTCGAGAAATGATCCTCCAAATCAGCTTCAAGCAACTGACTTTATTTGTTTCCAGGAGAGATTTGATACCCAAACCACCTTCTTGCTTCGGTTGACAGATTGAAGACCATGCTATCTTTGCCTTCTTGGGGTTGAGGTCAGGTCCAGACCACAGGAAAGCAGAGCATAGCTTCTCGATTTCTTTTATGCAGCTCACTGGTAGACGATAGGCTGACATCCAAAAATTCGATATGCTGACAATTACTGAATTAATAAGTGCGAGCCTTCCAGCATAAGAGAGGGAACGAGCTGTCCATAAACTTATCTTTGATCTCACCATTTCTATGAGAGGAGAATAATCTACAGTGGTCATCCTTTTCGTTAATAATGGAAGGCCCAAATAACGAACAGGAAGCTCACCAGCTGCGAAAGGGAAGCTAGAGAGGATTTGTTCTTTTTCCGGAGCAGAGACGCCTGCAAGATAGATGGTTGATTTCTCTAAGCTTATTTGCAGCCCAGATTTACCTGCAAACTCGTGGAATATGTTTATGATCCCTTCAATCGATCGCTTCTGACCATCAACAAACACCATCAAGTCATCGGCGAAGCATAGATGAGTTAGGCTAATGTTTTTGCATTTAGGATGAAAACCAATGCTTATGCGGATTGCTGCTTCATCAATCATGTGTGATAACACATTCATACAGATCACAAATAAATACGGTGAGAGAGCACAACCCTGTCTCAACCCTCTCGAGCTATTAAAAAATCCCGCAAGTTCTCCATTGACTTGGACTGAGAATGTGGCTGTGGAAATGCATAGCTTTATCCAATGCTTGAACTGTTCCGGAAAATTCAGAGCTTCAAGAGTGTTCAATAAGAACTGCCATTGCACAGAGTCAAAAGCTTTGGAGATGTCTATCTTCATAGAACATCTAGGAGATACCGATTCCTTGTGATAATCTTTGACTATTTCTGTGGCTAGTAGTACATTCTCCATCAAGAGCCTTTCTTTAATAAAAGCAAACTGGTTTTGGAGAATAAATCTTGGCAGTAGCATTTTAAGACGATTAGCTATGATCTTAGAGATTACCTTGTATAGCACGTTACAACATGATATAGGCCGGTAGTCCTTCATCTCAGTAGCTTCTTCTTTTTTCGGGATAAGTGCTAGAATTGTTGTATTTAGCCCTTTAGGTAGGAAACCTGTGACGAAGAATGATTAAATAGCAGCTACAAAATCTCTACCGATTATTGGCCATGTCGCTTTGTAGAATTCACTTGTGTAACCATCGGGTCCTGGTGACTTGTTATTTGGCATCGCAAATAAAACCTTTTGAATTTCCTCTGTAGATACCTCTTTCGTGAGCATTTCTTGATCAGATTCTGAACACCGAAACGACATTAGACCTCTCAAATCTTCAACAGACATTCCCTGAAAATTATTTGGCTTGCGGTTAAGGAATTCATTGAAAAACCTCTCTGCCTCGCCTTTTATCTCTTCACTTGTCTGCAACAGCTCATTGTTTGGACCCCTTATCTCTCTTATTGAATTCTGCATTTTACGAATCTGCGCAGCTTAATGGAAATAGGAATTTTTTCTGTCACCAACATTCAGCCAGTTTGATTTTTGTTTCATATATCCTTCCTCCAATTCAGCTAGATAGTGCCACTCTGTATATGCCTTTAATTCTTCCGCTATTACTTGTTGTGACACATTTGCTAATGTGTTATTTTGCTTTTCACAAAGTAACTCATGTGCCTCACGCGTCCGTCTTGGTAAATCCCCTAGTTTCTCCTTCCCCAGAGCTCTCAGATGCGGTTTTAAATTCTTGAGTTTCTTTGAAAAACGATACAAATCAGAGGTAGAGATGAACAAAGGAGCATAATCAGTCCAATGGCTCTCCACAACCGGCTGAAACTGAGACATCTTTGTCAGAACGTTTACGAATTTAAATGGTGTTCGGCCTCCCACTGCTACATCCTCTAGCATTATTCTTCCCCTAGCATGATCTGAACAACCACCAGCCTCAAAGACACTATAAGAATGTGGATAAGCCGTGCACCAAGAATCATTCACCAGAAATCTATCAAGCTTTTTACAAACCATTCCTTCCTCGCGTTTGTTACACCATGTGAAGCAAGGTCCATGATAACCAAGATCAGTAAAAGAACAATGTCTTACAGTCTCTTGGAAATCTCTCATCCCGAGGGGAATGAGTAGGGAGTTGTCATAATTTGAGTGTTCTCCACCTTCAAGAATTTCATTAAAATCACCACAAAGCATCCATGGTTTGTTACGAAACAATGGCGAATCATGATGACATATGATGTCTTCCCACAAGAGTTTCCTTTCCTCCACAAAATTAGAAGCATATATATAAAGGAGCAGAAAAATTCTTCCTCCTTACCTTCCAACAAAATTGAATAGGTTATCATTTGACTACTCTTGAAAACAGGGGTTAGCCGTACATTATCCCTCCATACTACCCAAATGCAGCCTAACCGATGCGATTCATAATTAGAAAATGATGACCAACAGTTGAAAATAGACGAGATTATACGAGGTGATCTTCTCTCTTTGACTTGAGTCTCCAGAAGACAACCAAACTGCATAGAACTTTGATTTACCCAATTACGAATAATGGAATGTTTTGAAGATTTATTTAGACCACGGACATTCCAAAAGAAACCCGACATCTGATTATTTCTTTTTGGTAACTCTGTTACTCGAAGCACTTGGGTTTCCCCTTGTGTTCTGATTAGCAGAGCCTTTAACGACTTTATGCATTGCCTTGGATGCACGTGGGATAGAAGGACGAGTCCCCTGAGTCCCAACCAAATCCAATGCGTCTGAATTCTCATATGATTGTTGCTGACCAATAATCTCACCCTCTTCTCGAGCCTCTGTTACAGTTATATCATCATCCACCGCAAGAACATTAAATCGAGAATGAGAAACATGATCCTAAATCTCTTGATTTCTAGGACTCCTCTGTCTTCCTACCTTAGCAGGTGAGACTGAGTGCCAAGTGTCCTCATCTTGCATCTTTTCCGCTATAGTATCCAAAATATCTTTTACCTTGTTTGGTATGGAGACCGGGTCCTGTGCTGAAATATTCCGAGCTACTGTTGCAGCCTTCTCTTTTGGCAGTAGATTTATCACCAAAGGAATCTCTGATGAAACTTCTTTTTGTTGGTTGGATTGCTGAGTAAGCTCTGTAGTGTCTCCGGCTTCCTTCTCCACCTCCTTAGAATGTTGGTTTGACAAGTTTCTTGCTAAACAAACATCTTGCAAATGTCCCCATTTAGAGCATGAGGAGCATCTTGGCGGTAGCCAAGTAAACTTGTACTCAACCATTGCATCAACACCGGTATCAGACTTGAAACGGAACTGTTTTGGCAGATTCTTTGTTAAGTCAGCCTCTACAAATATTTTGGCTTCTTCAAAACTGTTGCAGAGAACTGTATCAGGATGTAGTCTCTTTGGTTCCCCCACTGGGCTTGCAAGGAAACTCAGGCCCTTCCAAGTAAACATTGAGTGTGGAATGTTTTTGATCGTTATCCACATGGGCATTACTCTGATTTCAGGTTGAGCATCCTCGATCACCGGAGTCCACTTTGATACAATCATTGGCATGTCGGCTATGTTCCACATTCCTCGACGAAGAACCCTAGCTCGTATTGAACTATCTCTGATACGAAACTTGATTGTTTTTGAATCCATTGCATAAGCCTCTATCTTCACAGTTTTGTCCCCGAGAGGCCAAATTTTGTTCACAATGACATGAACTTTAGCAACATGCGGAGCAGTTTGCGGGAAACGTCCTATGAGTAAGTCGTCCCACAACGGAGTTGAATCTTCGAAGATTTCATTTGGAACTTGGAGAAACGGATCTCCATTCTCCATGTTTACACTGATATCATGTTTCGAATGTGTTGGTCTGTTCTGAATGATTGATGAGTACGATGGTTTACGGATCGCCTCAGGAGAGGCTTCTAAACTAGATTGCGAGTTCTCCATCACTATCGGCGGCTATAGTGTTGGTGTCGGATCCCGCACCAGTAGTCCGGGACCAACCAAAGATTGCCACGTAATCAAGGTAACGGCCTACGAAGGATAAAGCCCATTAGATCCGTGAGTCGGAGAAACAGCCGAAGTGGTTATCACTACGAGGAGAATCCGAAGTGATTACACCTCGACATGAGTCCAGAGATGAAGTCGCAGTTAAGTCGGTCCAAGGACATTTTGGGCCAAAAAGGCGAGGCCCATGAAGATCGGAGTCAACTCAAATTCGAACGTTGAGAATTAAAATCAAAGATCAAAACAGACGCATTTAAGAGAGAATAATTGTATTTAATTAGCCATTTAAATGTCGTTTTTCTATGTATAAATATAGGGGCCAATGGCCATGTAAAAGGGGACTTTTTTCGAAGCAAGAAATACTATAACAATTTTTGTAGCAATTCATAAGCTTTTTACATTCTTATTTTTTGTCCCTCAAGAATAATCTTCCCTATTAATAAAAATACTTGAGTGTGTGAATCCGACATCCACATTTTGGCGCCGTCTGTGGGGAGAGAGAGTTCTTGAGTGGTCAGATTTTTTTTTTACTACACTTCCGAGATAAGCAGCAATGTCCGGAGGAGACGCCGTTGAGACATCATTGGCCGAAACCCTCAAAGCTATGCAGCAAACCATGTCGGACATATCACAAAAGTTCTCGGATGTGGAAAAGGCCGTCGATACGTTGCAAACATCCCAGGTATCTCTTAGTCAAAACGTCAATACTATACAAACTCGTGTTCGCTCTTTAAGTGCAGGAAATCCTGTGGGAATCCGAAGGAGGATATTCAACTCGCCAAGTTCCGTTGCGCGAAATGAAACCAGCGGACAAACAACTCCTGGTGCTACTAATAATGTAGTTCAGCCATTGGATGGAGAGGCACAGCTCGAAGATGAAGCTCAACTTGCAGATCAATATGAGCAGGAAAACCTCGACCAGTTCGAGACTATGAGGAAGGTTAGCCAGGAACTAAAAGAAATGAAGTCAAAGTTCCATCAAGCTACAAGTTCGGAGCCAGACATCAATCGAGTCATTGAAGAAGCTAGGCGAACACCTTTCATCTCGCGAATTGCGAGTTTAAGAATCAAAGATTCCCGGAAACTCAAGTTGGACCCTTACAGCGGATTGGAGGACCCAAAGAGCTATCTCGCAGCTTTCCTGATAGCTGCCGGAAGAGTCGAATTGGATGAAGCTGATGAGGACGCAGGTTACTACAAGCTTTTTTTCGGAAAATCTATGCGGCCAATCTTTAATGTGGTTCACCCAATTAGAGCCGGGTTCGATCAGCAATTTCGACGAGCTATCAGCTGTATTCTTAAAGCAATATTCCATCCTTATGGATAAAAGCGTTTTGGATGCCGATCTTTGGAACCTATCACAAGGATCAAATGAATCACTTCGATTTTTCATCACCAAGTTCAAAGGAGTGCTATCAAAGCTCCCAAGAATCTCACAACAATCAGCTTTATCTGCCTTACGAAAAGGATTGCGACATGATTCAAGATTTAAAGAAGATTTAATACTTCATAAACCAGACACAATTCAGGATGCACTCTTCCGCGCAAACAACTGGATGGAGGTAGAGGACGAAAAAGAAAATTTTGCCAAAAGAAATAAGCAAGGAAAGCCGGCAATCACCGTCCCTACCAAGAAGTTCGAACCCAAGGAGAATAAAGGACCAAAGAAATTTGGGTCGCAACCCTTCAACAGTACCGTCGGAAAGCAATTCCAAGGGAAATGAAGATCAAACACTTGGGTCCGTGATGAAAGTTTATATTGCGACATTCATAAAGTGACCGGACATTTAACCAAGGATTGTAGCGTTCTTAAAAGGCACCTCGCAGAGCTTTGGGCCAGTGGATATCTTTCCAAATTCGATATAAAAGATTTTGTGAAGGAATACCACGAAGCAAAGAAAAATTCCGAAGATCAAAATTCCAAAAGACCAAGGTTAACCAACGAGGAAGAACCAAGGAATTCTAAGGGTAAGATCAATGTTATTCTAGGAGGTTCCAAATTTTGTCGAGATTCGATAAGCTCTATCAAGAAACATAGACGAAATGTCCTACTCAAGGCAAGCTTGAGCGAAGAAGTCGATTTTCAAGGTGCATCAATATCATTTAATGAAGAAGAAACGCGGCACCTCAAAAGACCTCATGATGATGCTCTAGTCATTACCCTTGACGTTGCCAACTTCGAAGTATCAAGGATCCTTATAGATACAGGCAGTTCGGTCGATCTAATCTTTTTAAGTACATTAGAAAGAATGGGAATTAGTCAGGCAGACATAATAGGGCCTCCATCTCCGTTAGTGGCATTCACAAGTGAATCAGCCATGTCCCTCGGAACCATCAAGCTACCAGTCCTTGCCAAACGGGTGTCAAAGATCGTGGATTTTGTTGTCTTCGATAAACCCGCGGCTTACAACATCATCCTCGGAACTCCCTGAATTTATCAAATGAAAGCAGTCCCCTCTACATATCATCAATGTATCAAATTTCCAACATCAAGAGGAGTGGAAACAATTCGGGGAGATCAAGAAGCTTCACGGACGTGTTATCTAGCTAGCCACTGTATGAAGATTCAATAGCAATTAACGAAGCCCGCAAAAGAGGGACTAAGATGAAAATTTCCTAGCGGACAGAAAAAAGATGATGTAGTAATCGAAGTGGTGTTGGAAGAAGACAAACCGGACTGGAAAATTCGAATTGGAGCAACTTTGACTGGCCAAATAAAATAAGCTTTGATCGAACTCTTGAGGAAAAACAAAACATCGTTTGCGTGGTCAGCGGCGGACATGCCTGGCATAAATCCAAGTATAATTTGTCATGAACTAAACGTGGATCCGAGCTTCAAACCGGTGAAACAAAAAAGAAGAAAGCTTGGAGTAGAGCGAGCAAAAATAGTAAATGACGAAGTGGATAAACTTTTGAAGATAGGGTCCATAAGAGAAGTGCAATACCCAGAGTGGGTAGCAAACACTGTCGTTGTCAAGAAGAAGAATGGGAAAGATAGGGTTTGCATCGACTTCACAGACCTAAATAAAGCATGTCCCAAAGACAGTTTCCCGCTCCTACATATAGATCGACTTGTAGAGTCCACCACTGGGAACGAGCTGTTAACATTCATGGACGCCTTCTCGGGTTATAATCAAATAATGATGAACCCCGAAGACCAAGAAAAAACGTCATTTATCACTGATAGAGGTATCTATTGTTACAAGGTAATGCCTTTTGGTTTGAAAAATGCAGGAGCAACTTATCAACGGTTGGTTAACAAAATGTTCCACAATCATCTCGGGAAGACAATGGAAGTCTAAATAGATGATATGTTGGTTAAATCGTTAAGAAAAGAAGATCACGTTAAGCATTTAGAGGAATGTTTTGATATTCTCAATAAATATCAAATGAAGCTGAACCCGGCAAAGTGCACATTCGGAGTCCCATCCGGAGAATTTCTTGGCTATATTGTGACAGAAAGAGGGATTGAAGCCAATCCAAATGAAATTAACGCTTTTCTAAACATGCCATCTCCAAGAAACTTCAAAGAAGTACAACGGTTGACTGGGCGGATCGCGGCTTTGAATCGTTTTATCTCGAGATCAACAGATAAGTCGTTACCTTTCTACCAAATTCTAAAAGGAAACAAAGGATTCCATTGGGACGAGAAGTGTGAAGAAGCTTTTGGGCAGCTTAAGGTATACTTAACCACTCCACCTATACTCTCCAAACCAGAAGTGGATGAAAAACTTTATTTGTACGTGTCGGTTTCAAACCATGCGGTTAGTGGAGTCTTGGTTCGGGAAGACCTCGGGGAACAGAAACCAATTTATTACGTAAGTAAGTCAATGACAGATCCAGAAACCAGATACACAATGATGGAAAAACTCGCACTCGCGGTGGTGACTTCGGCTTGGAAGTTGCGCCCATATTTTCAATCCCATCCGGTTGAAGTATTAACCAACCAGCCACTCCGAGCAATACTTCATAGTCCAAGTCAGTCCGGACGTTTGGCGAAATGGGCGGTGAAATTAAGCGAGTACGATATAGAATACAAAAGCCGGATCAGTATGAAGGCTCAGGTTTTAGCAGACTTCCTGACCGAGCTACCAATACCTGGAACGATAGAGCAACCGGAGAACCAAACTTGGAAATTACATGTAGATGGGTCTTCAACAAAACAAGGATCCGGAGTGGGAATCAAGTTGGAGTCTCCAACATCAGAAATTCTAGAACAGTCATTCCGATTGTTATTCAATGCCTCCAACAACGAGGCGGAATACGAAGCCCTGATTGCCGGACTTCGATTGGCACAAGGAGTTGGAGCTAAGGAAATAGTGGCTTATTGTGATTCGCAATTAGTAGTTAACCAGTTTAATGGAGATTATGAGGCCAAGGACTCAAGAATGGAAGCGTACCTCGAAGTGGTGAAGGATCTATCTAAAAATTTCTCGAAATTCAAATTAATTCGCATATCTCGGGGGGAGAATACAACTGCGGACGCACTTGCCGCATTGGCGTCAACATCAGATCCTGAGTTAAAAAGAGTTATTCCAGTGGAATGCATTTCGGAGCGAAGCATTCAAGACAACAAAGAAACCCTCGTCGTTACAAGGTCTCGAGCAGCGGCACGTGACCGTGGCGAACCAGAGATCGAACCGCCACCCAACAAGCGGAGGAAATCAAAGGGATCAAACACATCTAACAAGGAACCCGTTTTCTTAGCAGGAGATGCGATTCCAGAAACAATATTAGAGCCCGAGCCATTAATCGAGGAGGATATTCTAGAACCAAATGAGCATCCCAAACCAGAGCCGCGAGTATTTAACAAGGTCGACCAAATTCCGGCTAAAGACTGGGGGGGCTGACTGGAGGGAGCCAATAAAGCGCTACATCATGACAGGCGAGCTCCCAAAGAATAAGTGGCAGGCCAGAAAAATGAAAATCGTTAGCGCGAAATTTTGTCTATCAAAGGATGCATTATATAGACGGGGTGTCAGTGACCCTTACCTATTATGCATTTTTGGGCCCGAAGTCGAAATCGTCATGAGCGAAGTACATGAAGGTTTATGTGTGAGTCATTCATCAGGAAGAGCTATGGCTTTTAAAGTTAAAAGAATGGGATACTACTGGCCCACTATGATCACGGATTGTGTTAAATTCGCCCAAAAATGTAAGCGCTGCCAACTCCATGCGCCATTGATCCATCAACCTTCGGAATTATTCTCTTCCATCTCCGCCCCATACCCGTTTATGAGGTGGTCAATGGACATCATTGGACCATTGCACAGGTCAACTCGAGGTGTACAATACCTTTTGGTCTTGACGGACTACTTTTCGAAGTGGATTGAAGCTGAGGCATATGTTGGTATCAAGGATTCGGTGGTGAAGACTTTCATTTGGAAAAACATTATATGTCGACATGGAGTCATGTACGAAATAGTCACTGATAACGGGCCACAATTCATTTCACAAGAGTTTGATGCCTTTTGTGCGGACTCGGGAATCAAAGTCAGTTACTCTACTCCACGATATCCGCAAGGAAACGGTCAAGCCGAAGCCACGAACAAGATGATACTAAGCAATCTCAAGAAACGTCTGAATCATCTAAAGGGAGGATGGTATGAAGAACTCCAACCCGTCCTATGGGCCTATCGTACAACTCCTAGGCGACCTACCGGAGAAACGCCATTCTCTTTGGTTTATGGCATGGAGGCAGTAGTACCAGCTGAACTCAACGTGCCCAGAATTCGCCGAATAGAAGCACCATTAAATGAGGAAGAAAATTCAGCAATGCTTAATGATTCACTAGATACCATAAATGAAAGGTGTGATCAAGCTTTGATTCGGATACAGAATTACCAGCAGGCAGCAGCCCGGTATTACAACTCTAAAGTCAAAAGTAGGCCGTTCTTCGTGGGAGATTATGTGTTAAGGCGCATTTTTGACAATAGAAAAGAAGAAGGCGCCGGTAAACTTGGTATTAATTGGGAAGGACCTTACATTGTTACCGAAGTGGTTCGAAACGGTGTTTATAGGCTGAAAGACTTAGAAGACATGCCAGTCAAGCGACCTTGGAATGTGATCAACCTAAAGAAACTTTATGTTTAAAGCTACACGCATTTTATATGTACATGAACTACGGTGTGGCTTGATCCCGAAATGGGTACGTAGGCAGCTCGGAAACGAGTTCAGCTATTAATAAAATTTTATTTTATTTCTTTATTAAAAGTAAAGGTTCGGCTATGCGAACATACAAGAGATTGGAAGCAAAACATTTATTCAAACGAACAAGACAAAGTGTCGATCTTCGCACACTTCGAGTTAGGAAAACCCTCCCGGAGAGCAGAACACTTGAACTCCTTGACCAGCAAGATCAAGAACTAGCATCATACAATCCGGGATACGAGCAAATTCGGAGATTTCGAGCTCAATCCACTCTCCGGGGTGAGAACTAAGGATGTGAAGATCCCTTGATATCGCAGTGACCCTGCGCTGCATTCGATGAATCTTCTTCCGAAGTTTTTTCTTTTCCAGCGATAGCTTCCTGTGTTGAATTGCGAGCGCTTTGTTAAAGGCCATCGCAATCTCCCGGTGCCTATCTGGAAGGTTCTTGATCAAAGCGCATGGAGCTCGGATCCGAGATCTGAAAAAGCCGCGAAGTGGAGAAGATCGTCTACTTGGAACATCTGGAACATCTTCATCCATCATTCCAATCCTAGAGAAGTCCGACATAGACTCTGAACATCGAAGGTTAAGATCCATAT
The DNA here is from genome assembly GCF_000004255.2 of Arabidopsis lyrata subsp. lyrata. Lineage (NCBI taxonomy): Eukaryota > Viridiplantae > Streptophyta > Magnoliopsida > Brassicales > Brassicaceae > Arabidopsis > Arabidopsis lyrata. The sequence continues at coordinate 4,094,140 of NW_003302548.1, read as the reverse complement.
CTGCAGAAGTAAGAAGAATAGTGAGAAGTAAAGGGAAGTTGAAGCTGTAATTTATAGGGACTTCATATCCCTAGCAAGCAGTAGATTCAGCCCGGAAATGGAGTGATTCGCGGCGAGATTTATGTCCTTAAACCAATCCTGCATTAAAAGACGCATCTCCGAGAATATTTGAAGAGAAAGGAAAGTTGCAAATGTTTCCATAAATAAAAAAGGGCCGAAGCCCATTATGAGTTCAAAGTAAGTGGAGAGGTTAGAGAACATTTATGGAAGAGGCTCAGGAACAGGCTCCTTCATCGCCGTTTTAGTTTTCGAAGTGGACGCCTTGTTCTTGGCGTCCACCTCGGAATAATCCCGAACGCGTTTCCGACTGGTACTGGCCTCCTCCTCGTCTTCTTCCTCGCTATCAGATGGAACGGTATGGACCGGAGCATTCACAGGACCCGGAACTCCTCTAGCACGGAGATACATCCGAAGCATCTTCGGGATCTCAGCAACAGAATCGAAGTTCTGCCATTCCCATTGAAATGGATCACTTTCCAGGGCCCTTATCTTCCTCTCTACCCGAGCAATGCGAGCCTCGAGTGTTTACCTTTTAAGACCTAGGCGCTGCCTTTCCTCACACAAGTGACAGTGTTTGTCGGCAACCTAGCATAAAGATGAATGAATAAAACGAAACAAAAAGTTTTTAATCAAGGACCACGGATATTAACCTTGTCAATGAATTCGCAAGCCTCTTTCTTCTCCTTTGAAGGAAAATGAAAGACGGCATGAGGGAAAAGAACGCCGGCCGGTTCAAGCCATCGCCGGACAAGAAAAGTGGGCTGCCGGGATCAACGGGGGCTACGTTTTCGTTTTCCATTAATGTGGTGTTTATCGAATGAACTATGGAGTTTCTTGAGGAAAGATCAAAGGCGAACAAACTCCTATTTATAATAGGGTTAAGGTTTGTCTTGGGAATGAAAATTCAATAATGGTTGCGTGCCCTAATGGTTTAAACCATTTTTGGAAATCGAAAAAAAGGCAATTATTGCATTAAAGACGAGCCGCTTTTCCTACTTTCAAGAAATAGGAAGGAAAAGAGAAACCGTCGCATTAATTACAAAAGTGTCTAAGGCCCAAGCCCAATAAATTTAACGAGTTGACTAAACCCGAAGTGGGGAACTCGCTTTAAGCCGAGCTCAGTTCTCGCATTCTTAAGAGAAAGGTCTGATCAGCCTAAAAATCTCGAAAGCATAACCACAAGGCCACAAAGGGTTAAAAGCGGACTTTGCAAACCCGCACATAATTTTAACCAAACCCCCTTGGGGTCAAAACCTAGAAAGGTTTAAAAGCCTCCTCATGCCAATATCTTGTTCAAAAGAAATAATAAGGCCTCCTTAGGCAAAAACAAGTTCGAAATTAAGTTTTAAAATAAATGGGACAATTCCCAATTTAAAGTGGACACAGCCACTACGGAGTGACAGCCACATCGGACTCCGGCTCGGCAGTCGAAATTTCATTCGCCTCCTTGGCTGGTGCTTGGTCAGATGGAGCTCCTGATCCGCCCTCCACAGTACAACCATCCTCCGGAGTGACCTCCGGTGCAGCAGGAACTTCGGGTGGGACGACATCCTCCGCCTCACTTGAGCCTGGGAAGGACAGTTCCAGTCAATTTTAAAAAAAAAACACATAAGGTGAGAAAAGGTAGTAAGTGTCAGGAGCCAAGCATTACCTGCCCAGTCTAGACCCGATTCACTTATAGGAGGCGATTCAGTGAAGAATTCCTCGAAGTCCTGCGGGTTGAAGGTCGAAGTGGGAAGAGCTGCCAAGCGACTCCGCTATTCAGAAAGATTAGCTGACAGTTCGGTCCTTTCTTGCTCCACGGAGAAATCTGTATCATGGATTTGATCCAACAGAATCAGGTTGCTCTCGTGCTCCTTGATGTCTGATTCCAAATCTGACCTAGCTTTCTCGGTCTGCATGAAGCGGATGGCCCCTTGGATCAACTCCATCCCGCGTCCCTTAACTTCCTTTCTGGCTTTCGATGCTGACTTTGCCAACTCAGAATCATGCAATTTGGCAATCGCCTTGTACTTCGCGTTAAGCTCAATGAGTTGGTTATTCAGGGTATCGGCGGTTGATTTGGATTCGTGAAGCCTACCCTGAACACCAGAAAGCTCATCCTGGAGTTTGAAATTTTGGTCATACTGGTTCTGCAGCTCCCCCTTAATCTTCACCAGCTCGGATGTTAGACTGTCGACCTTGTCCTCCAGATCGTGCTTGGAGCCGGTAGAAGAGCTTAGTTCAGCCTCAAGAGCAGAAATTTTTTTCTTCCACGCGTCGATCTACTTTTCCCGACCAAGGACCAGCCCCTCATAATGTTCAATCATGTCATTAAGCTCACCGTTAGCCTGCCATTATGCATGAAATCGAGATGGTGAGGTATTTCGATAAACGGCAGCACAATTGGAAAAATAAAGCGGAACTAACCCGAGATGAATGATGAGCATGAAGCAAATAGCGTTCACGAATCGTAGGGCGCCACTTGTCGAAGTCTAGCAAGATCGAACCCGATCGGGTCTTGAAGCATCGGAAGACGCTGCCTTCTTTCTCCATAGCTGCGAAGGGGGAAGAGTTGACTTGAGGAACAAGAACAGGCTTTGACCTCGAGGAAGCATCTCGAGATTCAGAATCTCCCTTTTTAGGAGATGCGCTCCGGACAGTCTTTTCGCTGTCAGGCTGGGAAGAGAAAGACATATCAACCGGTCGAGGAGGACCCATTGGTTTAGTAGAAGGGGATGATTGAGGTGAACGGTCAGTCCGGGCCCTTGACTTCTCCCTTCGCGGGGAAGAATCACTACGAGAAGACTTGTCTCTCTTCCTGCGAACCAAATTCTTAAGTGGTTCATTGCTAAAATCATCTCGGGGAGGACGAGGTGAATCACGGCGAGGAGATCGGTCCCTCCGAGGAGAACGTGCGTCACGACGATCGCGACGAGGAGTTAACCTAAAAGAAGCGACGGATCTGGCTCCTTCGGAGCTGCCGTCATCAACCAGCAGGGTTCTACTATAGTCCTTCTTATCTATAGAAGCCGCAAGAAACTCTTTCTTCCCCTCACAAGCCTCAGCTATCGGCTTGGAGAGCACCTTACGCTTGGCCGCAAGGGCCCGAGATGACATTCCCTGAGTTGAGGGAGGAGGCGGAAGTTGGTGAAGTTGACCTGGGGGGCTCATCCTGAGCCTGTGGTTGGCTTCTAAAAATCGTTCAAGAGTGAAAGAATTCCAAAGGGTTTCCCCTTCGAGAATTATTTTGAAGAATTCAACGAATGCGTCAGACGGGAGAGTCGGAGCGACGAAAGCTGCGAAATGAAACAACGGTTTTAGTCAATAAAGATAATGAAACAACCGGGAAAGATATGGGCGACCTAATCTATACCAGGTTTCGCAGACCACTTCGAAGGGAGAAAATCTGCAAGATTTCCAATCGAAGCGGGAGTTTTCTTAATCAGAAACCAAGGATGATGCCAATTTTCATCCTTGTTCGGAAGATGCAAAATGATGTTCCTGTTGGCGTTAGGATATGCTGAGAAATACCCCGTTTTCTTCGATGAACTTCTCACGCTTAGAAGCTCATTTAGCTCAGTGACTCCGATAACGTATCCGGCCTCCGCCGCGATTGTTATAATTCCAAGGATAATACGAAGAAGATTGGGGGTTAATTGAGGAAGAGCGATTTCAAGAGCCGCTAGGTATCAAACTAGGGCTTCGGGAAGAGGAAAAGTCAGCCCGCAACCTTTAAAATAGATCTCATATACACATAAATAGCCGTCGCGGTGGCTTTCTGGGGACTCTGTGGGATCGGCTATCCGCGCCTCCGCCATAATTCCCGGTGGAATTCGGCAGAGCTCCCTCAATCGTTTGAGAGATTGAAGGGTGCAGGTGGTTCTGTAGTGCGGACCAGCAATATCATTAGGGCGGGTGCATTCATCATTACTAGAACGCCTCTCATCGAAAGACGGAGACTCGGGTCTATCAGAATCAGAAGTCATTGGGAGGAATGAAAAATTCAAGTTTTGGCAAAGAGAAAATCGGCGAGGAAAGAGAAGAGAGGAGTTTCGATTAAAGCGTAAAAGTAAAAGTGATGATGAAAAGAAGTTACCTTACACAAGCTAAATGATGGAACCGCCTCAGAAGTTGTGTGGGGAGTGGGAGGGTTTTTTCCCGTTTTAATAGTAATTAATCAATATACGGTCATAATGATGACAGATGTCACTCGGTTAAAAATGGCTAGTGCCGAAATTAAAGGAGTGATGAGATTTTCGGCGGGAAAATCAGAAAGATTCTCGAGCGTAATCTTTGGTCATTTAAGCATTTAAAGTCCTCCGAATTGGAATGGCACTTCGAAGAACTTTGGGGGCTAATTGTTGGTGTCGGATCCCGCACCAGTAGTCCGGGACCCACCAAAGATTGCCACGTAATCAAGGTAACGGCCTACGAAGGATAAAGCCCATTAGATCCGTGAGTCGGAGAAACAGCCGAAGTGGTTATCACTACGAGGAGAATCCGAAGTGATTACACCTCGACATGAGTCCAGAGATGAAGTTGCAGTTAAGTCGGTCCAAGGACAGTTTGGGCAAAAAAGGCGAGGCCCATGAAGATCGGAGTCAACTCAAATTCGAACGTTGAGCATTAAAATCAAAGATCAAAACGGATGCATTTAAGAGAGAATAATTGTATTTAATTAGCCATTTAAATGTCGTTTTTCTATGTATAAATATAGGGGCCAATGGCCATGTAAAAAGGAACTTTTTTCGAAGCAAGAAATACTATAGCAATTTTTGTAGCAATTCATAAGATTTTTACATTCTTATTTTTTGTCCCTCAAGAATAATCTTCCCTATTAATAAAAATACTTGAGTGTGTGAATCCGACATCCACATATAGGATGGAGGAGACCGGTGGCTGATCCGGTTGGGACTCACGTAACGAAAACCCTAGATCGCCTTTAAAGTCTCCCTGCCACGTCAGCCCTCCCTAATTATTAATTCTCTTCTTTTCTTTTTTTGTCATCCAAAATTAATTCGAGCTCAAAAGAGTCATTCCTGAGGAATGTTGTTTACATATGTGATATGAAGCGGTTCTGTACGAACTTTTCGTGCCAGTTTATCCGCTTTGACATTAGCCCTACGAGAAATTAAAGATAAAAAAAAGATGAAAACTCCTCCTTGTCGCTGTGAAATTCCTCCAAATACACTGAAAACGCTGGCCATTCGGTTGGAGAAGACACCATCTTCACCAGGTCTGAACAGTCTGTAAAGAACGCTACCTCTTGATTATCTGCACCAATCATACACTTCATCGCCCAGAGAAGGGCCTCGACTTCGGCATGTAGTGGAGATAGACTTTTACGGAGGTTCGCAGCTCCCATGGTTGGCGGCTCTCCATTTGACGATGCACAGAACCATCCTGTACCGGAGAACTTATCACTTCCTTTCCATGATCCATCCACAAAACAACGGTATCCAGAATAATTCGACTCAAGTGAAGTATCCCTCACTCGAGTTTGATTTACCAAGTCCAGAGAACCATGACTTTTAGTTAATTCTCTTCTTTCTATTTCAATTTTAGTTAACTTTTCTCCAGCTCCTGGGATTCTTCTGCTCATTTGAGTAGAGCACCCAAATTGTTACACTTTGATTTTAAGTCAAACTTTAACAATTACGTTATTTATTAAAAGATGGATCAAGATTTCTTTCTCTCTCTCTCTCTTTTGCTTCAAAGTGATGATGTCAATGAATACTGCAAGTTGAGTTGTGCATCATCGATGTGTTGTGCCTTAACCCCTCTCAAGCCATTTTAATTTTCTTTTGGTAACTAGCCGTGTAAGTGAAATTGTGAATGGAACGGTACAACGATGTGTCCTGGCATGTTCTACTGTTTGCACCAAGGGCTCTAAAACCGCAAGTCAAACAGCCTACTCAAGCATATCCACGATCTAAGTGTTGTGTTTCCAATAATTGTTGTGTATGTGCCCAAAATGCTAAACTCTCGTGCTACTATATTTCCTGGTTTTAACATGTATAACTGGTAACTTTCATGTAAGAAAATCGAAGATGCAAAGACCTATTTACATCAAATGATTCTACATATACTCAGTTTTTCTTTTTCAAGTAAAGAGTCAATATTCAAAGCATAAACTTCAGTTTTTTCATCGAGCTTCGGCTTCACTCTATTATCCTAATCATCTCCTGCAATAAGGACCCCCACAGGTTCATAACCATGCTCAAACCAAACATCTTACTGTATATAAACTTTTCCAAAATCATGTCTTTTCTTTTTTTTAACCTTTCTTTTGGCAGCAAGACACTGGCTTTCCTTTTCTTTCTTTTCATGGACGCATTGACCGCACCAGTCTCGGAATTCCTTCTCATAAGTTTGCATCTCTCTGAACAAAGAGCTGCAAATGGAAAAGCAGAAGAAAAGGTGATTTAGTTGTGCTCTGAAATCCTGAGGCAAGCTTCATGATTGCTTACTTTCTGCACCAAAGAATCATATTGGCCCGACGACCAGATGTTGTGGCTGCTCTGGCACCATGGACGTGGCAGCCACGGTGAAGTATAGCTTGACCCGGTATATGACAGTAATCAAAACGTTCCTGCGTCAGTGAGAAATAATTGGTTCCTTTATTACTTAACCATTTTGCCATTTACTGAATATAGGAATGTAACAGGACAAAAAAAAAGTACTCAAAAGGACTCACATACCTCTGGCTTTGGATCTATATCCATATGTTTCTTGCATCGTGTGCCTTCGAAAAATATTTCCCCTCCCTCACCTTGTTTACTTAAACAAACATTCAATGTTATTTCTGAATCTTCCACATGTAAGCCTGCAGATTTAAAAGATCACTACTTATACTAAACCAGTTTAATGTTTGCTATTGAAGAATTCACTCTGGTTTTCTCAAGTAATATCAGAAACCTCACCTAATTCAGCATTCCTATCTTCACCATTTTCAATAAAAGATCCACGTTGAGAGTCAAACATTGCTCCACACTCTTTAGGGAAGAATACTGCAAAACAACAGAGTGAAGTTAATAAAAGTCTTTCTAATGGGTTTTAAGTAAAATATATCCTTGCCTTTGCAAATAGGAAAGATAAAATCCTCCATGAGTTGTTTAAGCATGATATGCAGGCCAAAGTCGTCAAGCACAACACCGAATTTACTCATTTTGTTTGGTCTCATGATCTTCAACTTTGTCTCATGAGCCCACTTTCTGAAATTCTCTACCTGATAAAATCAAACAGTAGCAAATGAACAAAACGTAAACAAAGAGGTAAGAGCACCGCAGAGAATAAATGGCAAGTTATTATTACCTCAGCTAGCAATTTCTCAAAGAAGTCAGGCTGAAACATTTCAAAGACGAAAACACCAGGAAACGGTTCAGAAATGATACGTCTGAAGCTTTCCTCTGTGTTTTCGCTGATCGCCTTCCGGAAAGTAGGAAGCAAAAACGATTCGGGATCAAGTTTATACAACTCCCTGAAACGTGGCTGCAGAAAAAGGAAACATTTCAAACAATTGCATCAAGAAAACAAAATAAGAGACGAGCAAAAGCTCCTCACCTGATAATTGGATATTATCTTCTCCCTATAGTTCTTGTACTGTTTAGCCTGCAACATTTTACAGACATGAAACTATTCTATGTCTTCACAAGATCATCATCGTAATTTCAAGAAACTAACAAGAATCAATTCCGATTTCAATTCTCACAGATTGGGATCAAAAAGAGAGAAATTAGAAATTACTTTGGAACACTTTTTGCGCAAAATGTCTGATATGAATTTAGCCTTCTCTTCTCTGTTCGCTGTGAGCTTATCCATCCGCAAGTACTTCTCTATCGATCTTAATACGGAAGAGGTAAATTCCAGTTCCAGATCTTCGTAGCTATCAGAAATGTGGTCGTTGTTAGGAAGAAGACTCAGCCTCGGGATAGGCATCTCTGTTGTCGCCGCCGCAGTAGTCACCGGTGGTTGATTATCTCCACCTCCAACAGTTCCGTCACCGTCCACCGTCATCTCTTGCCGATCACTTCAAGAAAAGATCAAAATCGAAGTTTCTTTAACCTCTCGATTTGGGGATTCTGGAATTTGGGGTTTCCGTTGAAGTTCACCAATTTTCCCCCGAGAATTTATTGGCTTTTTGTGTCATCGGCGCGTTTCGAACACGCGATATGGTTCTCGGCCCATTATAACGGCCCAAAAATGCTTCGAACCGGTTACTTAAAATTATCGGTACTTTCCGGTTGAGATCCCTTTTCATATTTCCCGGTTACTAGCGACCACGACCGTAATGGAGAATTATTTTTAGGCTTATTTTTATGGCTAGCTTGCGCTAAAACAATTACAGTAGTGTTCACAAAGATCAAAACATTTCTGTATAATAAATCAGGTCCAAACCAAATCATACATTTCGAATTTCCATTTCAATCTAAAAAGATTCAGAAAACCTAACAATAACAGGTGTAGATGATGACTAAAATACCAATATCAATTGTTCGTGAAACCCAACTAGTCAAAACCATTACCAGTACCGATTCAAAACCAAACCAATTTACAGGTTTGCTGCCACATTTCTCAGCCTTTTACTGCCAGAGATTGCAAATCTTCTAGGAAATCTTGAAGACTCAAATCATCAGTGAGAACAATATCTGAACCACCGGTATGATCTGTTTTCTGAGTTACCGAAGGATTGAGCTTGGCAAGAAGAAACCGAGCTTGACTACCGTGCTGGTCACACCGTACAATCCGTGGCATTGGAATCCTATCAGTCACTAACTGCGCCGCATCGATTTCGGGTGCTTCCAGAAGGTTCCGGAAAGTCTCGTGGCTCGGGTCTTTATGATACTCGAGTTTCCTCCATTGGGCGATTTTTGATCCATGGTGGATAACCACGTAGAAGTATGAATCGAATAGCAAAATCACGTCTGCAGTCACTGACCGGATATCGAGGAGGACTGGAACTGGCGGTCCGTCGAATGAATACCGGAGAAGCGTTGGTTGAATCATGATGATTGAGTTTACCACTCCTTCCCGGTTTAACATTAACCGGAAAAAACCGGTTTCATCCGGGGAATTGTTGAAGACGTCAAGAAACTGTGATCTTCGTAGATAGAACATGAACTGAGGATAAAGGGAGAAGTTTGGAGTCAACCTGAAAGAAGATGGATCTTCTTGAATATAATCTCCAAACCGTGAAGCAAAGCGGATTAAACCATCATCTAACCACCTAATAACGTCTCTTGCGTAACACTCCTCTGCTCGGTTAATTGCAAGCCGCGCCATAACTGAAGCAGCTGTTTCTTGATCAAAACCTGACGAGATTTCTGGCGATTTTCCAGCAACCCATCTTCTAGCAACAGTTGTAACCCGTTTCCTCATTCCTCCATTTCCATACCGATACCGAGTAATGAACTGAATGAAGAACGCGGAACCAGGCTGCGGTTTTCGATTCTGTTCGTTGCTCACATGAAACAAGAATGACACACATGTCTTATTCGTGACAGTGCTCGTTTTCCACATATATGTTCCGCCTTCACCAATCTCTGTTTCGCTCACTATATCGTTCTTCTGTCTTAGCGACACAACTGGACCGAGTGCACCGCAGATTCTCATATCCTTAGTCGTCACAACTTCTAAAGACACATCAAAGTACATACTCAGGTTCCCATCTGCATCGCGGATGAATATATGTCTGAGACATTTTTTGAATTGCTCGGACTCAAATGTTTCTCCCAGTAAGAGAAATCCACCAGACATTTCCACTGCATATCTCATTTCCGCTGCTCCAACTTGGTCAAGAGAGCAAGCGAACACATCTAGAGCAGCAGACGTATCGCATAGCCTTTTTGCTAGTTTCTTGTAAAACCCGCAAGATTTATCGTAATAAGACACCTGACCAGTGATAATATCTCTGTGAGTTCTGATCGAATTACTTAAATCAGAGTCCACAATGATCCCAGGGCCTCTTGTAGTAAGCCCCGATGTGAAAACCATAATCCGAGAACCCGTGGTTACAGAACATCCCTCGAGCAGTCCCAATGCTGTTGAGATCGCAGCACCGGTTGACCTATGAGGCCGATGACCCGGTTTGACATCAACCAAGGGAACAATTTCTTCAAACGCACATGTTAAGTTAAACTCACATTCCACCAACGGAAGCAAGAAACTTTGCTTCCGAATCCCTGACATCTTTCCATGATGAAGCTGCTTCAAATATCCAAGTCCCAGAAATTGTTGTATCTGATGAATGTTTTTCCATTAAAAAAGAAAGAAACTTTGTCAAATTCAATACATCTAAGAAGAACAATCTATTGACACATGAAGCATACGAAGATGACGAAGCCTAGAAAGAGTACTTGTTTAACGCATAGAGCTAAATCACAACTGGATCGACTCTAAAGTAACGCGTAGAAGCGAAGTCTATCGCCACAACAATCAACCAACAACACATGAACAATGCAACACACTTATAATCATCAAACGATATGATTTAACACTACTCATAAGGAGAGAACACAATCCTCAAAATGAACACAAAGGAACTGATTCTCAAGCATTTGCATTCTCCTATCGAATCTAACTAAATCAAATCCCACCATTTGTGCAAGAAATGTTAAGCAGAGTTCCAAATCTCAAGGGTTTTTACCTGGTCTGGAGAAAGATCACGCTCACCATGAAAAACAACAACTTTAGAGCAATCAGAGAAACCCAAATCATAAACCCTAACCATAGAATCAAAAGTAATCAAAGCCACCAAACAATTCTCAGGCAACTGCTCAATCACAAACAAAAGCTCACTTCTCACAGCTCTTAACTCATCCTCCACCATAGACGCATCAACAACAAACACAAACGCAGGTCCAAGCTCACTAATCACACCACCACCACCTCCAACAGAAGAAGCAAGAGACGAAAATGACGAATTCGAAGACATTGATCTAAGCCCTTGATTAAACCCATTACTCCAACTCCCACCAGCAGTCGGAGTCGTCGTCGCTGAACCCGACTTACGCGGCAGCGGCGGAGAGTATTCAACAGCGCTATAAGTCGGAAAAAGCTCCGCCGGGAGATTAGTTTCAGTGATTCCAGAGTAAGAACGAGGGAAAAGGTTTTTGTGAAAGCAAAAGGGACAAGACCAGATTCGAGATTGATAATCAACACGAGCGTAAGGGTTTAACACAGCTCCACAACGAGAACAAATCAATGGATCATAAGGAATCGTTGGAAGCTCAGAGAATTGCATCAATGGAGTATACATGATACTTAATGGAACAACGAGAGATTCGCAATCGGATTTTGTAGTTGGCCATGAGTTCCATGACCATCTTAATCCTTCGATCGCTTCTAGCTCTAAGAAATCCATAACTAGATCTTCGATTTTACTGATTGTGGATTTTCAAATCCGTTTTCATGGATCTGAAAGTGGTGATGAAGATTCTCAGATCAAGTTTGTTTTTGGTTTCTCAGGGTAGTGAAGGAAAATCGGAGTAAAGGGTTTCACCGGAGTTTGTAGAATTTTTTCCGGCCGGCGAAGAATCAGAAAACATTCTTTGATTTTTACGCTTTCAGAGTCTGTCCATGAGAAGTAGATTCGTTCTTCTCTTAAAAGGCTATATCATTATATAAACTTATTTTCTATTTCAGGAAATTTGCAAACAAGACTTCGAACTTTTGATTGTTTGTAAATCTACTCTCTTTCTTTAAAAAAAAGTATTGACAGTTTTTTTTGTTCTAATTAAAGGCCAAAATGCAAGTACAGAAGGCCCACTAAAGAAATACAAGCGAAAATATAAGGGCCTAATCAAAATTATAATTAAAATTAACAGATAAACATGTAAAAGTCGTGTTCTTCTCAACCCACACGCGTCAATCAGCCATAGAGCGATAAATATCCTCTTCCCTTTTACCGATCTCCAATCCAATCGAAAGTTGCATCGAAATCTGTCGAAATTTAAATGAAAATTGCTTCAACATTTCTTCGGAAAGCGCCAACATCGGGGAAGCTTCACCACCAGTTACACCCAATTTGATATAGACTTGAATCCATCTTTGTTCATGCATCTTCAGCAAAAGGAGAGTGACGAAGATATTATTCCTCGAATAATTAGAGGAACAAAGAGAATTTGGAAGAAAGCGGAGACATCGATGGTCAAAAGCAAGGATGGAAAGAGAACCGGACTACTCTCTACGAATTTCTCCAAATATAAAGAAAAAGTTGGCCAATCTATTAGTAGTAAGTTAGAACAGTTAGTTGCAAATGTCACAATCATCTTCTGTTGGTCTATCATACGATGCATGGCTTAAATGAGTGTTTCTAATTTGGGATGTAGCTGAGAGAAGCGTTAGAACATGTTAGATGGAATCGGTCCTACAAGATTGTTGTTTGTGAGATTCCTACATGGTAAAATTACATCAACAAGCTTATCATATATAATTTAAATTAAAGCATACTCAAGGATAAAAACTCACAGTTAGAACAATTGTTCTAGCTTCCCAAGCTTAGGTGGGATGGTTTCCATTAGGGCATATGCAACGCCAAAACAGTTGGTGTGATCTTAGTAATTTAAAATTAAGAAATAATGGGACTAGTGCGTTTAGTTCTTGGGTTTAGTTCTTGCTCAAGACCTGTTCCTGGCCCTGTTCTTGGGTTTGGGTCTTATTTTTTTTTTTTTTATTCTAAGCACACCATTAAGATGATCTTCCGATAATTATGGTCTTAGTTCATTATCATTTAGTTTCCTGTGAAATGATAAGCATACGTTTTGAATAGAACAGATATTGGAGTTCAAGTTTTAATCTTACAAATATGTGAGTTGTGACATATTGCCAAGCTCATGTGGGATTGGTCCGGTGAGCTTGTAGCCATGAAGATACCTATATTGATGAAGAATATATTATCCGTATAAATGAAGATTTGAATGTACATATGACACATAGTGAAAAGAAAGCAAGAGACTCAACAATTTTCTAGTAAATGAGAGATTCCAGAATCTTAATTAAATCAATCTGATTCGACATGTCTAATATTATAATATTGGTGGTGTTAACAAAATAATAAAATGTTAACTTTGGATAGAAGAAAACGTCAATTTCGATTTGATAAAAGATGGGTTGGAAAGGATGGCCTTACTGAAGCCATAAATTCAGGTTGGAATCGAACAAGAAATTTTAGAATTCCTGTTTTTGTGGATAAAATAAAGAATTGTAGAAATTCCATTTCATGGTGGAGGAAAAATAATATTCCCACGGGTCAGGCTAATATCTATTCGCTTAAGAGGGCTTTGGAAGAAGCAAAGAATGATGACTCGATTCCACAAGAGGAAATAAAAAGAATCGAAAGTAAATTAAAGGAAGCTTATCATGAGGAAGAAATTTATTGGAAACAAAAGAGCAGAAATTTTTGGTTAAAAGTGGGGGATAAAAATACCAAATACTTTCATGCTTCTACAAAAAAAAAGAAGGGCAAGAAATAAGATATCAGGTCTATATGGACCTAATGATGTTTGGGAGGAATCAGAAAGAGGGATGGAGGAGATAGCAACTAATTATTTTAAAGAACTTTTTAAGGTCTCCAATACAAATGGAATTGCTGAGATGGTAAATGAAGTGTCTCCAATTATTACGGAAAGTATGAATAGGGAACTAACCAAAGAGGTTACCGAAGCAGAAGTTAGGAAAGCTTTATTTTCAATGCATCCAGAAAAGACACCAGGTCCAGATGGTATGACAGCATTATTTTATCAAAGGTTTTGGCATTCTTTAAAGGAAGATTTGGTAGGATTGGTCAGAGATTTTTTCTGAACTGGACGTTTTGATAAGAGAATAAATGAAACAAATATTTGTTTAATTCCAAAGACGGAAAGGCCACAGAAGATGGCAGAGTTTAGGCCAATAAGTCTTTGCAATGTGAGTTACAAAATAATTTCAAAAATTCTTTGCTTGAGGCTTAAACACATTTTACCTCGGCTAGTCTCTGAAACACAATCGGCATTCGTTTCTGGGAGACTTATTACAGACAACATCTTATTAGCTCAGGAAATGTTTCATGGCTTACGGACTAATAGAATGTGTAGAACGGATTTCCTGGCAATTAAGACAGACATGAGCAAAGCGTATGATAGGATAGAATGGGACTTTTTAGAGGCAATTATGACACGGTTGGGATTCAATTCTAATTGGGTTTCTTGGATCATGTGGAGTGTTAGTTCGGTCTCGTATCAGGTTTTATTGAATGGGGAACCAAGAGGAAATATCATTCCCAGTAGAGGTTTACGGCAAGGTGATCCCTTATCGCCTTATTTGTTTATTTTATGTACGGAGGTACTGATTGCAAATATTAAAAAGGCGGAAAGGGAGAAGAAGCTGACAGGAATTAAGATAGCGAAAAGAAGCCCAGCAATTTCACATCTCCTTTTTGCGGATGATAGTCTCTTTTTCTGTAAAGCGGATTCAGAGCAATGCAAAACGGTGATGGATATTATTGGGAATTATGGTAAAGCTTCAGGGCAAGAGATAAATCTCAGTAAATCATCGGTTATGTTTGGTAAGCGCGTAGCAAACCAAAAAAGAGATCAACTTAAAAACACCCTTGGAATCAGTAAGAAGGGTGGCATGGGTACCTATTTGGGTATACCAGAGAGCTTAGGAGGCTCAAAAAGTAAAATCTTTAATTATGTCCGGGAAAGACTTAATGAACGGATTAATGGCTGGTCAGCTAAATTTCTGTCGAAAGGTGGGAAAGAAACAATGATCAAATCAGTGGCTTTGGCACTACCAACCTATGTTATGTCTTGTTTTAAACTACCTCAAGAGTTAACTTCTAAGTTAACAAGTGCTATTTCTAATTATTGGTGGAGTTCCAATGGGAGAGATCGTGGGATCCATTGGATAGCATGGGAAAAAATGTGTAAGGATAAATAAGAAGGAGGTTTAGGATTTCATTCCCTAGACATTTTTAATGATGCCATGTTGGCTAAACAATATTGGCGTTTAATCCAATATCCGAACTCTTTAGTAGCTCGGGTGCTACAAAGCAGATATTTCAGGAATATTCATCCTTTACAGGCAAAAAAACCAAACTCTCCATCATTTGGATGGAAGAGTATTTTTTCTACTAAAAGATTAGTTGAAGTGGGAGCTAGATGGTCACTAGGATCGGGTTTCAATCTATCGGTATGGCGAGATCTTTGGATTCCTGATGTTAACCCACGGCCCGCAAATGGAAGAGGAAAAACATTACTTCCAAGTTTGATGGTTAACCATTTAATTAATCCGGTTACTAAAGAATGGCATCTTCCTATTTTACAAGAATTTTTGGATCCAGTGGATATTCAGTTTATTAGGGGATTGGCTATTAGCAAAGTTTATAAGCCAGATAGGCATATCTGGCATCATACAAGATCGGGAAGATATACAGTAAAATCAGGCTATCGGGTTGCTAGAGAGATGACAGAAACGATCGAATGGGGCCCGAATTATAAGAATTTACAAGCACAAGCTTGGAAAGTCAAAGCCCCTCCAAAACTAAAACATTTCTTATGGCAAATTGCTACGGGATCTCTAGCAGTTACTTCAAAATTAGCACATCGAGGGATCCAATGTGACTTTCTCTGTAAAAGGTGTGAGATGGCAGAGGAAACAATAAATCATGCTTTATTTGAGTGCACTCATTCTCAGAAAATATGGGAATTATCAGATATACCTACGGCAATAGGTAGTTTTCCTCTAACCTCGGAATTCTCAAATCTAGATTATCTTTATTGGAGGTTACCATCTAATCTAGATGGGGGAGAGAAAACTTTCAGTTATGCTTGGATTTTGTGGTTCATCTGGAAAGATAGGAATAAAAAGGTTTTCAAGGGATTACAATCTGAACCCAGAGATATTTTAAATCATGCTTTGAGTGAAAAATTAATGTGGGAAGAATCAGTTGGATCCGATCGAAACTAGTTCTACTACGGAAACTTTGGAACGACCGGTTCAATCTATAAGATGTCGGATTGATGGTTCTTGGAAAAATTCAGATCCAACAATGGGTATAGGATGGTGGTGTTTTCAAGGAAATGATCAAACGATACTGCTCGGTGCAAAGTGCCTTCGGAGGTGTCCCTCCCCTCTTCACTCGGAGATGGAAGCTTTAATTTGGGCTATGAAGAATATCCTTTCAAGAGGGATCGATTGTCAGGTGTTTGAATCAGACTGCTCGGAGTTAGTCTCGATGATACACTCACCGGATGAATGGCCTGCTTTCTCCAATCTTCTAGACGAGTTTGGTTTTCTCCGTCTCTCTTTCCCTTTCTTCTCGCTTTCTCTTATTTCTCGTTTATGTAATGTTCAAGCGGACTGCTTAGCCCGTTCTTCTAGACTTTTATTTTCTGAAGTTACTTTTGTAAACTCTACTCCTCCTAATTGGGCAACCAATCAAGGAATTATTTATTAATTAATGTGTGGTTGACAAAAAAAAAAAGAACATTACTTAACCTATGTTGTAGCGCCGTGTTTTTTGATATTTTATATTTTTTATTAATATCTATTCAAACTCAACCCGCCATATAACTCGTCCCATATTATTTTAATTTTTTATACGTTTAAATATTCATAATATTTTAAAATTTTTATTAAGTAGAAATATATCAATAATAATATTTTAAACTTTTAAGATTTTAAATTATATTATACCCAGTATATATAAATAGTTCAACTAATGAATCGAATAAACTGAATACAATTTTTTTAATTTAGATACTTGTTAAGTTAATCTGTTCATTCAGATTTAGATTTATTTTGGTCTTATTTATAATATGACTCTAAATCATTGTCTAAACATTTTAGCCAATGTGGGACGTTGAACACACAATTTGTTATTTATTTGTCTTGTTCGAAAAATATATGCAGAAACAAAATTCGAAATATATGTATATGTTCGTCTTGTAAAATTCGAAAAATATATGCAGAAACAAAATTTAGATTTTATTAACTTTATGTTTTATATGAGATTCAAAGCAATAAAAAATAAGTTAAACTAATATGATATAAAAATCAAAATTTTAAATTTTAACAAAATCTTCTAAAAATCTATATTATTATTTGTGGAACATTATATATATATTTCTAATTTTATAATTAATGTTAAAATCTTTTAATTGTGTTTGGTTATATGGATTATAGAGAATTAGTTGTAAGAGTTATTTGGATACATGGATATAAGTATTTTTCTATTACATATATATACCCTTAATTATATGTGTTTAGTTGTTTTGCCTTATAACTAATGGCATTTTTTGTAATATATTCATCAACAAAGTTTGTTTTTCAAATGTACTTCAAAAATACAAATATTTTCAAATGTATACTGGGTATTATCGATTTAATAAAAAAACATTTAATTTTTTTTTAAAAGCAAATTGACAATTTCGTTAATATAATTAAAAAAAAGGTTAGAATGTCTTTTACAAAAGACGAGATCATTCTAGTTATGCGTTTTAAAACAGAGTCAATCTAGTTATTTGACATAAGATATGTGTTATTCTGAATAATTTGCACGTACGAAATATGTGATTTATTCTTTAAGTTCACTTGCTAATGTATCTCCAATAAAAAGAAAATATAGTTTCCAAATGGAAGCAATTATAAGAATATAAGATGCATTTTTAGTTTATATGAATGTAGTAGACATAAATCAACATAGTCAATTAGAGTAAAAAAAAATTAGTTGGAAAAATTATCACTTTAGGTTATTTTATTTTATTTCCCGATCAAGTTAAAATAACAAAAAATTTAAATTCAGATCATTTTTTTTATATCGAATCTTATATAATAAAGTAAAGTTACTTCCTGTATATAGCAAAACTCACATTCCACTATCCATCATATTTTAAGTATTACGTTTTGTAAATTCTATGACAATATTTTTATATAGCTATTGAAGTTCTAACTTTTTTCTTATTCAATTTTGTGGGTGTTGAAGGTAATATACATGCAATTTACCATTTATAAGAAGTCTATTAGATTCATATAATAGTAATATATGATATATATTTTACCTTTTTAACCTTTTAGTTGTCTTCTTTTTCTAATGTTTATGTTTTTGTATATAAATATTATATTGTTAAACATGATTATATATTATTTTGATTTCTTTGTTTCAAGTATATAACAAGTTTTTTAGAATTTTAAAATCATCAATCATGTGTTATGGGGGACAACATGAGAATAGAGAATGCTTATGCGTTTACTTTGAGTTTAAAGGTTACTTTTATTTCATAATAACATAAGTAAATAATATTTTGTATATAGTATCATATCAAACATTAATTTATAATTAACTATTAAAATGTATATATTTAATATTTAAATATATATAATTTGAGTGATGGAGGATATCTTTTGTATTTAGTATCACATTAAATTATTATCGTGTATTTTTAGTGGAAATTTTAATGATATTTTTTAGTCTGATTTGTTTCCGGAATGGAAGATCATTGCTATTGGACCTCGTGGATCTAGAGCTCGAACTAATGGTCTAAACAATGATTTCAAATACAAAGAAATTCTAACAGAAAACATGGAGTGTGATAGCCCAACCTTTGATGAGCTTGTTTTACATCCTAATAAGTCCTCCCAAGGTAAAAATTTCTTATCTTCTCCCTCATCTCTACATTTGTAGAGATATTCCTATATCGGTTAAAGTTATTTTTGAATTACGGAATCTAAAAGATAAGGTTATTTAGGTGTTCAATTAACTTCTTTACAAATAAGCTAAGAAATAAGATAGTTCATATGAAGCTTTATCGAAGGAAAGAGATCACCAGAACTAACAACAACAACAATTGAACATTTGTTTCTCCTGATTTTCTGATAAACTAATTATAATTATATAAGATTTTTTTTTCAATGACATGTGACATATTTCTTATGATTATTTTCTCTTTTTTCTTTTACTTACATTATTCTTAAAATGTTCCAGTATCATTATTCTCTTTATTTCTACATTCTAAAACAAATAATTCACTTGACCTAATTATTAAGTATATTGCAATGTACTTTTGGTAATTAAATATTTTCTACAATATTTTATATATTATCATTAACTTATCAAAAACCAATTTGCGTTTAACAGGTATAATCGATAAGTTGGTTTTGCTCTCACTTTATTGGAGCATTTGCCATCATATATATAAAAATAAAGAATTCGCTCTCTTTCTAATAGGCTACTAAACCCAAGGCAAGTGTTTATAATTGACTTATTATGATAATTATATGTCATATTTTGCTTATTAAGGTCTATAATCTATAGGAGTGACCATCATTATTTTCCTTTCAATTTGATGAGCTAATCTGGCTTACTTATTTTATAATGAAGTAAGGGGAGACTATCCATACGCCACTTAACCAAGACTACATCTCGATGAAAATGACATGGATGAGGGTGATATAGAGCCTACAAAATCTGATGAATGACGTGCTTATACAAATTTTACTCTGATGAGGGAATTTATGTCAATTTTAAATTAATTTGTGTGTTGATTTGCATTCATGTGTTAATATTTGCATTCATGTGACAAATTTTAAACACAATAGATAATAATTCATAAGACGTAATAGATGCTTTGTTTACAATATATATCTTAGTCACAATATTTATATTAATTATATATTTGAAAACTAACTAACAATATTTACATATTTTACTATATTAATTTTACCCACGCATTGCGTGGAACTTTTCCTAGTTATCGATATAGAAGAGTGTCAAAGCAAATCCAAACAAAACAAGGTAACATTTGATATCATCATTTCAGCCTCTATCAATGTCTTCCAAATTCAAACAAAAGACAACTAAGTTATGTTATTTGTCATTAACAATACTTTTTCCATCCATATATGAGAAAAACTTTTGACATTAATATTGATTTTTGTTGCTCTAACTTTTTAACCTTTTTTCCTACTTTTCTTTTCTTCATTTTGTAACAGCAACGTAGTTTACTGGTTTATTAAGATGGGAGATAAATGTTAAGAATTCTGAAAATTCCAAGCCATTTTTGCAAATTTCTCATCAGCTTTTAAAATATCAATATATGGGCTTCAAGGCCCACATAATTGAAGCCCAAATAAGCCTTGTAAGGAATAATCGAGAAGATCTCTCTTCTTCCCTGAGACGGCGAGAGGAACACGGAGGACGATCGGAGTACGAAGCAATGCTTGGGCTTTCTTACGGTGAGCTCTTACTCATCCTCGGTGCCACAGCTGCTGTTGTAGGTTAGTCTCTCTTCAATCGAAAAACATTACTAGCTTCGATCTTTGTGTTCCCCAAATTTCTCTGGAATTCGAATGATTTGAGTGTGAATTTCGGATATTTTCAGGACCCAAAGATCTTCCGATTATTGCTAGAGCAGGAGGAAGATTATTCGGACGAGCCATTGGTTACATCAATATGGCTCGTGGTCACTTGGATGGTGTCATGAAACAACCTCAGATGCAAGAGGTTTGATTTATTTGTGATCAACATTGTTTTAGCTCAACATTATTGTTGTTCTTCATGAATCTTGAATCTTAAGGAACTTGTGTAGTGAATTTGAATGGTAGCTTTACATGTTCCTTGAAGTCTTGTTGTCTTACAATACTCTAGTACTTGGTTTAGATATCGAAAGAAGTTCAAGATTTACGAGCACAAGTAGACGCGATTAGCCATGGAGCTAGGTTTTCTCTATTTGATTCTAGTCCTTTGACTCGAAGAGTAGACAACCAAACTCCAGAACCTAGTCCAAGCACCACCAATGGTATATAAAACACTCACTAGTCACTATTTTTTTTCTTCTTGTTGTTGTTCATTATCTGGTTTTGTTCTATTGTAGGGAATGTTACATCGGTTAATGTTGAAGAAAGAAAGAAGCCTGTAGATCATTATACAAAGGTCTTTTTTTTTTTTGGTATAATCCTTCTTGATCCATTTGTTTTGTATTGAATTGTGCAATTCACACTTTTCTCTTTTTATGTTCATAAAAGGCGCAAGAATTTAGTGGCTCGTCTTCGGCTTCTGTTAACCTGCACGCTCAAGCAACATCATTTGCACGATTATCTGAGACGGTCAGTGGAAAAACCAACACTCTAAGCAGTGATTCACCTGTTCTTCCTGTTTCAGCTGAGATGGCAAAGTTGCTTCCTCAACGCAAAGGTAGAAAGCATTTATGTGTTTTCGTTATGAAATGTTTTGTTTCGTTCTGGACCATTTTTGTTTATAGCTTGAGTTTAGAAACAGAAGCTGCTCACTTTTTATCCAAATGTTTGGTTGCAGAGAGTGCAAAAGGATCTGATTTAATGTTGGAGGCAGTTCTTGAAGCGGAAGTAGCACACAAGGCAAAAAGCTTTTTCGCACAAGCCGAAAAGGAAACTCCAGCTTTAAAAGGTGAGGCAAAACAATCTCTTTAGTCTACTCTGTTCTACAAGCAATGAACTCAAACTCAAACTACAAGCTATAATAGATTAAACTCTTGTATGTAATCTTGTGAGTGTTGCAGGGAAGTTTTTCAGTGACGGGAAAGGAGAAAGTTGAAGGCAAGTTTTGGGGATCTTCTCTTCGATCACAAGACACCGGGGCTACGTAGCGTCAGATGAGTGGGCCTTGTTATTTAAGTGGGCTTTATGTTAAATGGGCTGAGCCGGACCTTGGCTTTTGCTGCGGCAACAAGTGATCTTAACTTGGTCGAAATCAGTGCACTCTTTGATCTTGTAATTAGTGCTGCGACATCATAGGTTTTAGGAATAAATATTCTAAAAGTTGAGAGTGAAATCCGATGTTATAATTATTTTTTTTTGTTACAAAATCTCGACGAATTATTTGTATTATCTGTTCTTGCGTTTCGGTTTTGTTTGAGAGTGAAGGAGACTTGGTAGGAAATGGATTTACATGAGTTGGTTGGCTTTAGAAGTTGATAAATATATTAAATTTGTAGAGGTTTTGTGTATTTTATAAGTTTAGTTATCAATATTTTAAATCCAATGGACATCCATGATTTTCTCAAAGGTTTTGCTTTATGAGGAAATCTGTACAGAATTTATATATGTTAGTAACAGCATTTTAATTGAGTTGTAGAATCAATGATAACTAAAAATTTCACATTGCAAGAAATTTTGAATAGAATTTTAAAATTTTTACATTATAAGAAATTTTGAATAGAATTTAAAAGTCATCAAACTAAAAACGATGAATTTTACTAAGAATATTAATGGTCTACATCTTAGTATATATTAACAAAAAAAATTCTAGTAATGGTGAACATGCAATAAAAGAATTTTCGGAATATTAATTAGGCCTTATTTAGAAAATTTTTTATTTTAAATATCACGGGAATATAATTTTATCGGATAAAAAATAAAAGTTAGAGTCGATATGTTTTGTTTTTAAAATTGTGTGGTGGATTGGTGGTGATCCGTTGTTTTGGGTTACATTTTGTCTTGGTTTTCATTCAGTCGATCTACAACTTTTACATTTACGTGATAGATGAAGTGGTTGTGCGACTTTTCAAGTTTCCTCCACTCGAGTTTAACACCAGTCGAGGTATAATTAAGTTTTGCTTTCTTTCAATCGAACCTTAGTTGAGTATATATCGACGTTATCAATGTAGACGAATAACAGATGGTTCCAAAATCTCAAGAGAAAGGTCTATCAAGCCGGAGTAACTAAATATATATTTCAATTTTAGAATTCTACCAACTACCAAGCAAAGGACGTGAAGAACATAAATTTTTGGTGCGGTTTGTGATTTTCATTGACATGAAAACAATGATCTTGGAAAAGAATTATTGAATAAGATTAAGATTTAATTGGTAAAAATTTGGATTTAACAGTTTTGATTCAAGTTTTTCTAGGATTTTTTTTTTTTTAAGTTTTCTTTTTTAAACCTGTTGTTTCCGATAATTTTAATAGTATTTTCTGGCTTAGTTCCATAGATATTATTTTCTACTAACATATGTATTTTCAATAATTTTTAATAAATTTCCGATGACAAAAAAGAGCAAAAGCAATTAGAACCAATTTGGTAAATAACATGATTTTTGAGAAAAAGGTAAATAACAATTAGATAAAAAATAATTTAAGTAAATAAAAGTAAAGACATAAAAGTTAATTATTTCAATTTTTCATATATAAAACTTGGATATTTCATTATTCTAAATTTTATATTCACAATATGATAATAGAAGATGAATGAGATGGGTACACTCAGTTTGATGTTTTGAAATTCATACGAGTTGAAGCAAACCGAACTTCACAAGTGGATTTCACGTATTCTACATATATGCCTACAAATCTCGGGAATATGATGGGCATTCGAAATCGAGTTCGTGATCGAGATATGCATCAACAATTGAAAGCTGATTTGGTTGAGCATATATGGCAAAATTTCGCAACAATCAATTTGGAGGTTTTGTGTTTGTTATTTGGTATGATTGAACATTAATTTTGTCATAGATTGTTTAATTTAGGGTTGATAGTTTTGGATATTCACATTATGGTTATTTTAATAATTTGGGGGCTATGATATAGTTACTTGGTATGATTGAAGACGAAATATGGAATAGCTTGTTTGATTTTGTTTTATAGTTTTGGATAATCATACTCTGTTTTTGAATCATAAAGCATAATCAGATGGTTTACAAAAAAAAAAAAAAAGCATAATCAGATTTTTTGTAGTCTTTAAGTAGTTTTTATATTGATTTGTATATCTCTATTATTTGCTTGAATATCATTTTGTAGTCTTAAATGTGTAATATTAATTCTAATCAGATTTCTTTATCTATGTTTTTGGTGAGTGTAAATGGAGTCTTTGCAAGTGGAGAAGGCAATGGTGTTGTCGTTTAACTGAAGGTAAATGTTCAGAATTAAGTAAACTGAGCATTGATTACATTTTTTTTTTCAGTGTTCATACATTGAGGGTAAATGGTGTCTCGTCAATTGGAGAAGGCAAGTGGAGAAGGCAATGGGAGTGTAGTTTAGGAGAGTCTACTAGTTAATCAAGGTAAAGGTCAATGTGTTTGTTGTATCGTTGATTGCTGCTTTATGTTAGGTATAGAGTTAAGTGCAGAGTTAAGTAAACTGAGCATCAAACTAATTGTTTTTATTGTTCTCTTCTTTCTCGTTTTAACACCCACAACCATTACCAAATGGATGATATGAATCCATTTTGTCAGTCTTCTGGTTTCATAGACCTGTTACATAGTCAACAAGAAGACACCAATCCGTATGCGAGTGTTTCACCGAATACTCTCATTAGATATCCCAAGTCCATGTTATTAGTACACAATGATCCGATA
>NW_003302548.1:4064678-4069689 GCF_000004255.2 Arabidopsis lyrata subsp. lyrata | reverse complement strand
AGCAGCAACAATAATATTGGCTTTGATCTGCTTCCGCATTTGACCTCTCTTCTCAATTACTTCTGAATCCTCAGCTCCAGTAAAAAGAGATACATACTTCTCATTTTTCGGGAAGAACTGCAATTTCACATTTAAGAAGAACAGAGATTCTCAACTAAGCTCATTCTAAATCATATAACTAACAAGCAGAAGGATGAGAGATAGTAAAAAAAGAAGGAAGGTAGAGTAAGTAAAAGTGAATTTACCCGAACATACTCAAGGTCTTCTTTGAGTTTACTTAGTTGCTCAGCTATATCTGTATCGCCCACATGAGCAGATGAAGTACGTTGTAACTTCTCAAGACGTCTAATACTCCTTTCGATCTTTCTCCGCTCTAATCAAGAAAATAAAAAGCTCTAACTTCTCAGGCATCATTACTAACTAAATCATGACTAAATATTAGACGACAGGTAAAAGCTCTTCTTACCAAAGAACTTAATCTTTCTGTTCCTAAGGAATATTTTACGTTCAACAGCAAGACGGGTATGAGCGTCTTGCTGCTTCTTCAAATCTTCCAACTTCTCTACTAAAGACTCTCTTACTTCAGGAGGCAAATCCTACAGAGTATCAAAAATACATCAACATTCAAAATTCTCAAATGGGTTTGGTTCTAATTGACCATAGATAATCAAATTCTCTACAAGAACACAACCTAGGAATAACATTGTAAACCCTTAAGCTCTACACCACACAAGCTAACTAAATCGCCAGAAAGGCTGGAACTTTAAGAGAGATTCTATCAAAGGAACCCTAATTTCAGAGAGAGAAAAGGAGCTGACTTTACGAAGAAAGCGTTCAACGGAACGCATCTGATTCTTGATGGAGACAGTCTTAGGTTTCTTCTCTACACGCAATACTTTCGACCTCCGACTACTTCCCGCCGCCTGATTAGGTTCCGAAACTCTTCTCTTGGCATAACCTCCGTGCGCCATGACTAAAGGATTTTGCCAAAGCTTTTGAAGTAGTTGAAGAAGGAGGAAGAGTTGAGACTTGAGAGAGCAACAGACAAAAATTAGGGGTTGTGTTTTTTTCTTTGTTCGGCGTTAGAACGCAGCGTATTAGGGGATACACAACTAGGTTGAACCGGATTATTTTCCGGTTAAACCGGTCTGTCGGATTGTGCTCTTCGTATTTTATGGCTTAGTAAATTTCACATTTGTGGATATCAAACTTCTGACTTTTCTTGAAGCTACCACTACTCAAACTTCTGACTTTTCTTGAAGCTACCACTACTTTTAATAAACTGTTTCAGTTTCTCAATAAACTAATAGACATTGCTCTCTTGACTTATAATTTCTTGATACAGTCAGTACAGGAATGCACGATTGTATTCCTTTTCTCTCCACCATTCATCATTTTCTCTTGTGTTGTTTCTTGCATCGCCTTGGCAGTAATCAACACAAGAGAAATGGCGGACTTGCTTCTACTAATACCCTGGAATAAAATCTTCACTGCTGCATGTGGCTGCTTTTTAAGCGATAGAAACTACATTCACTTGATGGAGTCAAATCTCGATGCTCTGGAGACAACTATGGAAAACTTAAGAATAGACGAGATGATCTGTTAGCAAGAGTTTCCATAGAAGAAGATAAAGGTTTGCAACGGCTTGCTCAAGTCAACGGATGGCTTTCAAGGGTAAAAAGTGTTGAATCCCAATTCAATGATATGCTTGCGGCTAGATCAACTGAAACTGGAAGATTGTGTTTGTTTGGATATTGCTCCGAGGATTGCATATCAAGCTACAATTATGGTGAAAAGGTATCGAAGATGTTGGAAGAAGTTGAAGAACTTCTATCTAAAAAAGATTTTGTAGAGGTGGCGCAGAAAATTATACGTAAGGCGGAGAAGAAGCATATCCAAACCACAGTGGGTTTGGATACATTGGTTGAAATGGCATGGGAAAGCGTCATGAACGATGAAATAAGAACCTTGGGTCTTTATGGTATGGGGGGAGTAGGAAAAACCACCCTCTTAGCTTGTATCAACAACAAATTTGTTGAATTGGAGAGTGAATTTGATGTTGTGATATGGGTTGTGGTATCTAACGACTTTCAGTATGAGGGCATTCAAGATCAGATTCTGGGAAGATTACGTCTTGACAAGGAATGGAAACAAGAAACAGAAAAGGAGAAAGCTTTGTGCATAGACAATATCCTTAATAGAAAGAAATTTGTGCTGTTGTTGGATGATCTCTGGAGCGAAATGGATCTGAACAAGATAGGAGTTCCACCTCCAACTCGAGCAAATGGATCGAAGATTGTTTTCACCACTCGTTCGAAGGAAGTTTGCAAGCACATGAAAGTTGACAAGCAGATAGAAGTTGATTGTTTGTCACCAGATAAAGCGTGGGAATTGTTTCGAATTACTGTTGGAGATGTCATATTCAGCGGCCATCAGGATATTCCCGCACTTGCAAGAAGAGTTGCTGCAAAATGTCATGGCTTGCCACTTGCACTTAATGTCATTGGCAAAGCCATGGCATGTAAAGAGACTTTACAAGAATGGTATCTTGCGATTAATGTTCTGAATTCGCTTGGCCACGAGTTTCCAGGTATGAAAGAAAGAATTCTTGGCGTTTTGAAGTTCAGTTATGATAGCTTGAAGAATGGTGAAATCAAATCGTGCTTCCTATATTGTTCTTTGTTTCCTGAAGATTTTGAAATAAAGAAGGAGGAGTTGATAGAATACTGGATATGCGAAGGATTTATAAATCCGAACAGATATGAAGATGGAGGTACCAACCAAGGTTATGATATAATTGGCTTGTTAGTTCGTGCACATTTGTTGATTGATTGTGGTGTCAAAGTTAAAATGCATGATGTGATACGTGAGATGGCTCTGTGGATAAATTCTGACTTCGGAAAACAGCAAGAAACAATTTGTGTGAAATCTGGGGATCATGTACGTATGATACCAAATGACATCAATTGGGAGATTGTGAGACAGATGTCTTTAATTCGTACTCACATTTGGCAGATATCTTGCAGTCCCAACTGCCCCAACCTTTCAACCCTATTACTCCGAGATAACATTCAGTTGGTGGATATTTCAGTTGGATTCTTTCGGTTTATGCCAAAACTTGTGGTCTTGGATCTTTCTAACGGGGGGCTTACTGGATTGCCGGAAGAAATTTCTAACTTAGGTTCCCTGCAATATCTCAATTTATCACGCACAAGGATAAAATCGAGTTGGTGGATATTTCAGTTGGATTCTTTCGGTTTATACCAAAACTTGTGGTCTTGGATCATGTACATGAGATCAGTCTTGTTGGGATAGCAACAACCTTACCAAATCTGCAAGTGTTGAAATTATTTTTTTCCCGTGTTTGTGTTGATGACATATTAATGGAGGAATTACAACACTTGGAGCACTTGAAGATTTTAACGGCAAACATAAAGGATGCCACGATTTTGGAAAGGATACAAGGAATTGACCGATTGGCGAGTTGTATTCGAGGTTTATGTCTACTAGGAATGTCAGCACCTCGTGTAATATTAAGCACGATAGCTCTGGGAGGTCTTCAACGCCTTGAAATTGGGAGCTGCAACATATCTGAGATAAAGATAGATTGGGAAAGCAAAGAAAGAAGGGAGCTTTCACCAATGGAGATTCTCCCATCTACAAGTTCTCCAGGCTTCAAGCAACTCTCCACTGTTTTTATATTCAATTTGGAAGGGCAAAGGGATTTGTCATGGCTGTTATTTGCTCAAAATCTAAAGAAGCTAGAAGTGGGCTATTCACCAGAAATAGAAGAAATAATAAATAAGGAGAAAGGAATGAGTATTACCAAAGTGCATCCAGATATTGTTCTTCCCTTTGGGAACCTGGAAATCCTTGAGCTAGAAGAATTGCCTGAACTTACGGAAATCTGCTGGAATTATCGGACTCTTCCTAACCTTAGAAACTTCAATGTCAGAGATTGTCCAATGCTACCTGAAGATGTCGCTAAATTTCTCAAGCTTGCAGAGTAATAACGGGTGGAAGGGTGATGACAAGTGGTCAATTGCTAAAGTGATGAAATCGAATTAGAGTACCAATTGTTTCCTTTGTTTCTTTGTTTGATTTGCTTCTGCTTCCAGAAAAGAAGGAACACAAGAGAGTCCTTCAAGTTTCTTTCATCTTTCACGTTTCTTTTGCTTCCTTGTGTGTAGGAACGTGTAGTTCCAAGACTGTTTCCTAAAATATAAATGAAAAAGCCAAAAAAAAGAGGCAGAGAAATTTGCCTGAAGAATTTTTGTTCTTGTGTTTTTTATTCATGATTTTGACTGGGACCTTATCATCGGGGATTAATAATGGGAGAAATATGTTTCTACGCAAAGGAATGGTCTCTACTGTATAAACTTTGCTCCCACTTTGTGTAACTGCACTGTATCCTCTCAGTTCTTAATTTGGTTTTGTATTTATATGTACTGTTTTTGTTTCAATTACCTCTTGTTTCTCAAAGTTTAAACTTTCCTCTCTTCACAGTGTGAATTCAAAGATTCGTTGGCGTGTTTTTGTCATGTTTGTGATGTCTCCTAAGAACATCAGCAATGCGGCACTCAAGAAGATAGATGTGAGGCAAATTAAATTAGTAAAATAAAGTTAGAGAGGAGAGAGGAGAGATGAGGAACAGAGGAGGAACACAGAGGAAAGATGAAAAATTGTTTTCATCGAAGGAACAGAGAGGAGAGATGAAAACAATTTTTTAATATAAAAAAAATCAGAACCAACCAAACAAAGACACCTGCCCCTCACACTCGGTTGTAAACTAACACTCGCATACGCATTCCAAGTGCACTGTTCTCTTACTTTTGAATATTTTAATACTCACACCCATACACAAAGTTTACCATTGTGTATGCTCTAAGTAACGAACCAGAGTTTGTCAAGGAGAGCATAGATAGCGTTTATGTTTCTGGATTGAGCTAGTTTTAGATCCATGTACCAGATTGTTCTTAGAAGTTAGAACGTTCATTGATTTCTAAGTGAG
>NW_003302548.1:4062385-4064578 GCF_000004255.2 Arabidopsis lyrata subsp. lyrata | reverse complement strand
TTTATACAAATTCAACGACTTATTTGAAGCTTGCATTTGTGAGTCAGTCTGCTTGCCCAAAGTCGCTTGGTATGTAATATATTTTCATAGTGCGATGGGTTGGTCTCCTTCAAGCTCTGATATAACAATCAATGAGTCATTCTTTTCAAGGGAGAGAGGTTCTGTCTTTGGAACCGGATTGATTATCTGCAACAACAAAAATGAGTTGCCGATGTCCGTGAAGAGGAAGAGGTTTTAAATGTATGTTGCAGAGTAATAAAACACAAACCTTTTTACCGCCTTTTATGTAGCCTATGGCGACTTCTCTCCTTAGCCAAGCTCGCTCTGAGAGCTCAGTGAATGAAGGGCTCTCGCCCTCTTTCATGTACAGCTCAATGTCCTGTGTGTCTCAAAGCAAACTCTGAGGTTTTCAGACCGCAACTATTTTAAATTTTGTGAAAGTTACTGGCAAAAATATTCAAAGGAAAAGTGTTTATCATTTTTAACCTTTACGTATATCTCATCACCATCTGCGTCTAGAATGTCCTTCCACACCTCGTTCAGTTCGCTGTTCTCAGCAACTAATTATAAAGAAAATAATATTACTGGTGTTTGGATTGCGGGTGGATAAACAAGAAACAAAATCGAATTTAAGAAATGCAACCTTGTGCTGTTACAAGGCTCATAACTTCCTCTGCCGCTATGAAAGTTAACGATGGCTTGAGTCCTGTTATCTGTATGGTTGTGTATAATGTTTCAGCAACTTATCCGTAAAAGTAGCTAACCAGAAAAAGAAAAACGCCTTTCAATACCTGCTTGCCAAGTTTTGAGTCAACGATTTCAGAGGCTAGATTATGTACCTAGAGAAACAGCAAGAGTAAGATGAATTTTACCCATGCAATGTGGTTAGGATTCGATGAAAAGTTTAAAGATTACCTTTACTCCAAGCTTGTTGCAGATGCTTTTAGCCTCCGGATATGAAATTTACCTTATGTGAAACTTGGATGTTCTTAATTTTCACTGAACCCATACTATCTCCCACTCTTCTTCTGTCCTCTAACGGTACATCCGATAATATTTCCTGTGAACAGAAACTTATAAGTAACTCATTATGTGAGAGCCAGCCGGAGAGAGATAATGAATGGTATATGATCATACCATTGAACTGCCTGGACCAAGATAGTTATCAAACTCCTCGATCATTTGCACAACGTCTCCACGCCAACCAAGTAAAAGTATAGATTCTGTGGGTCCTTTGATGGAATCTGATCCCTGTGTAAACCATAGAAATGAAAATCAGAGGTCTCAAAATTTTCGAAAGCCAGTATAAATCAAGCATTACAGGGGCCAGTTGGGAGTCAGACCTTTGATAAGGACTTACGAGGACGCATTATAATTTTTGCTAGCCGTGATCTTTTTTTCTCAAACACTTGCTTCCGAGTATCAGTCGCAACTGTAATGTTCTCAAGTTTCATGTCTGCATATAATAGTTGCTTCTTTTTCCAATTCAGAGGTGCGATAAACAATAGTTTGTCGGTTTCCATGAGCTCTTCGTTATCATTTGGGTGGAAATTTACTTTCCCATCTCGTAAAAGGCCACAGACCACAACCTGAAAGGAATACATGTAGAGAATGAAATTCGTAACAACTATCAAAAGGTACTGATTCGAAGAACGAAAAAACATTCTCCCAAGAGTCAATCCTACCTCCTGGAACCCCAGTCTTAATTGTCTATACTTCGTCCCAGCTAGATTGGGGAAGCTGCAAAGATTAAATACATTTTCTGCAACGAGTAGACTTGGTATTAATTAGTCTTGAATACATACATAATACAAACATGAAATAAAATTCTTAACATAGATAGCAGTAATGAAAGATGAAAGCACACCGTACTTGAGTAATTTAGTAGGTGCCTGTAGATCTTTATCAGGTCTTTTTGACGTGAGCATTGGACAAACAATTTCGACGTAACATTTTCAACCGGCTCCACTTTCAATCCCGAAATAGACTTGAGAAGATCATACGTATTAGGGCTTGATACCTGCATTCATTTCCAGAAGCAAGAAAGGTAAAAGATAAGCATTATAAACAGAACCATTACTGCACAATATATAGTTACCTAATTTACCTCTACAATGGTTGGGATCGATTCCATCTTTTGTATAGGTTGAAGGGCTAATACAGAAAGAAATGCGTCTGTATCAACTTCATACC
>NW_003302548.1:4055772-4062285 GCF_000004255.2 Arabidopsis lyrata subsp. lyrata | reverse complement strand
ATCTGAACAAGATAGGAGTCCACCTCCAACTCGAGAATGGGGCTCGCAGTATTGTATCACCATTCGTTTGAAGGAAATTGTGCAAGCCCTTAAAATATAACAAGCAGATAAAATTGAATGGTTTGTCCCCAGAATAAAGCGTGGGCAATGTTTCGAATTACTGTTGGAGATGTCATATTCGGAGGCCATCAGGATATCCCCGCACTTGCAAGAATAGTTGCTGCAAAATGTCATGGCTTGCCACTTGCACTCAATGTCATTGGCAAAGCCATGGCATGTAAAGAGTCTATACAAGAATGGCGTCATGCGATTAATGTTCTGAATTCGCTTGGCCACGAGTTTCCAGGTATGAAAGAAAGAATTCTTGGCGTTTTGAAGTTCAGTTATGATAGCTTGAAGAATGGTGAAATCAAATCGTGCTTCCTATATTGTTCTTTGTTTCCTGAAGATTTTGAAATAAAGAAGGAGGAGTTGATAGAATACTGGATATGCGAAGGATTTATAAATCCGAACAGATATGAAGATGGAGGTACCAACCAAGGTTATGATATAATTGGCTTGTTAGTTCGTGCACATTTGTTGATTGATTGTGGTGTCAAAGTTAAAATGCATGATGTGATACGTGAGATGGCTCTGTGGATAAATTCTGACTTCGGAAAACAGCAAGAAACAATTTGTGTGAAATCTGGGGATCATGTACGTATGATACCAAATGACATCAATTGGGAGATTGTGAGACAGATGTCTTTAATTCGTACTCACATTTGGCAGATATCTTGCAGTCCCAACTGCCCCAACCTTTCAACCCTATTACTCCGAGATAACATTCAGTTGGTGGATATTTCAGTTGGATTCTTTCGGTTTATGCCAAAACTTGTGGTCTTGGATCTTTCTAACGGGGGGCTTACTGGATTGCCGGAAGAAATTTCTAACTTAGGTTCCCTGCAATATCTCAATTTATCACGCACAAGGATAAAATCGCTACCAGTTGGTCTGAAGAAGTTGAGGAAACTAATCTACTTGAATCTGGAGTACACTCGTGTACTTGAGATCAGTCTTGTTGGGATAGCAACAACCTTACCAAATCTGCAAGTGTTGAAATTAATTTATTCCCGAGTTTATGTTGATGACATATTAATGGAGGAATTACAGCACTTGGAGCACTTGAAGATTTTAACGGCAAACATAAAGGATGCCACGATTTTGGAAAGGATACAAGGAATTGACCGATTGGCGAGTTGTATTCGAGGTTTATGTCTACAAGGAATGTCAGCACCTCGTGTAATATTAAGCACGATAGCTCTGGGAGGTCTTCAACGCCTTGCAATTGAGAGTTGCAACATATCAATTGAGATAAAGATAGATTGGGAAAGCAAAGAAAGAAGGGAGCTTTCACCAATGGAGATTCATCCAGGCTTCAAGCAACTCTCCACTGTTTTTATATTCAATTTGGAAGGGCAAAGGGATTTGTCATGGCTGTTATTTGCTCAAAATCTAAAGAATCTACGAGTGGGCATTTCACGAGAAATAGAAGAAATAATAAATAAGGAGAAAGGAATGAGTATTACCAAAGTGCATCCAGATATTGTTCTTCCCTTTGGGAACCTGGAATCCCTTGAGCTATATAAATTGGATGAACTTAAGGAAATCTGCTGGAATTTTCGGACTCTTCCTAACCTTAGAAAATTCTATGTCAGTGATTGTCCAAAGCTACCTGAAGATATCGCTAATTTTCTCAAGCTTGCAGAGGAATAACGGGTGGAAGGGTGATGACAAGTGGTCAATTGCTAAAGTGATGAAATCGAATTAGAGTACCAATTGTTTCCTTTGTTTCTTTGTTTTCATTTGCTTCTGTAAATAACAGAGAACGTGTCTCTTCTTCCTGAAAAGAAGGAACACAAGAGAGTCCTTCACGGGTTTTTTTTCCCTTTAACTCTATGTATGCATTTGCTTCCTTGTGTAGGAACCAAGAGAGTTCCAAGACTGTTTCCTAATATAAATATATAAATGAAAAAGCCAAAAAAAAAAAAGGCAGAGAAATTTGCCTGAAGAATTTTTGTTCTTGTGTTTTTTATTCATGCTTTGATTTGTTGAAAGATGTTTCTAGGCAAATTGTCTCTATATCTCTCCCCTGCTTGCTTTGCTACCACTTTGTGTAACTGCACTGCATCCTCTCAGTTCTTAATTTGGTTTTGTATTTATATGTACTGCTTTTGTTTCAATGACCTCTTGTTATCCAGTTAACATTTCTCAAAGTTTAAACTTTCCTCTCTTCACAGTGTGAAATGAATTCTAAGATTTGGTGCTGTGTTTTTGTCATGTTCTGTTTTGTCTCCTAAGTAACGAACTAGAGAGTTTGTCAAGGAGAGCATAGATTGAGCTAGTTTAGATCCATGTACAAGATTGTTATTAGAAATTAGATCGTTCATTGAAATTTAAGACCAATGAACAAAAGAGGGGCTTCGATGTAAAAGAATTTTGGTTCTTTGTACAAATTCAACGACTTATTTAATGTTTGCATTTGTGAGTCAGTCTCCTTGCCCAATGTCGCTTGGTGTGTGAGAAACTATAACATATGTGGTATATGAGATTGTATATATTTTCATAGTGTGATGGGTTGGTCTCCTTCAAGCTCTGATATAACAATCAATGAGTCAGTCTCCTTGCCCAAAGTCGCTTGGTATGTAATAAACTATAACATATGTGGTATATGAGATTGTATATATTTTCATAGTGCGATGGGTTGGTCTCCTTCAAGCTCTGATATAACAATCAATGAGTCTTCCATTTCGAGGGAGAGAGGTTCTGTCTTTGGAACCGGATTGATTATCTGCAACAACAAATCTGGGTTGCCGATGTTCGTGAAGAGGAAGAGGTTTTAAATGTATGTTGCAGAGTAATAAAACACAAACCTTTTTACCGCCCTTTATGTAGCCTATGGCGACTTCTCTCCTTAGCCAAGCTCGCTCTGAAAGCTCAGTGAATGAAGGGTTCTCGCCCTCTTTCATGTACAGTTCAATGTCCTGTGTGTTTCAAAGGAAACTCGAGATTCTCAGACCGCAATTATTTTGAAATTTGTGAAAGTCGCTGGCAAAAATATTTGAAGGAAGAGTGTTTTTCTTTTTTTAACCTTTACGTATATCTCGTCACCATCTGCGTCTAGAATGTCCTTCCATACCTCGTTCAGTTCGCTATTTTCAGCAACTGATTATAAAGAGTATTACTATTGTTCAGATTGTGGATAGATAACCAAGAAACAAAATCGAATTGATGAAATGTAACCTTGTGCTGTTACAAGGCTCATAACTTCCTCTGCTGCTATGAAAGTTAGGGACGGCTTGAGTCCTGTTATCTGTATGGTTTTGTATAATGTTTCACCAACTTAACCATAAAAAGTAGCTAACAGAAAAAAAAAACGCCTTTGAATACCTGCTTCCCGAGTTTTGAGTCGACGATTTCAGAGGCTAGATTATGTACCTAAAGAAACAACAAAAGTAAGACGAATTCTACCTACGCAATGTGGTTAGGATTCGATGAAAAGTTCAAAGATTACCTTTACTCCAAGCTTGTTGCAGATGCTTTCAGCAAGTAGAAGAGAGTAAGCGGATTGTTTGTCTGCTCTAGATGGATCTAAAAGACATCAAATATTTGTAAGTGTTACCATTATTGCAAAAGACGGAACTAAGAAGAACTAGTCGCGAATGCTTACCTCCAAGAAGCCAGTCTCGATCCGATATGACAAGGATGGTCAAAGGAATATTTTTGCTTTTTCTATATTTACTTTTCATACGGATTATAGTTTGCTTTAATGTATCATAGTTCAGAGGATTCCCAACGATGAAAAGTTTAAAGATTACCTTTACTCCAAGCTTGTTGCAGATGCTTTTAGCCTCCGGATATGAAATTTACCTTATGTGAAACTTGGATGTTCTTAATTTTCACTGAACCCATACTATCTCCCACTCTTCTTCTGTCCTCTAACGGTACATCCGATAATATTTCCTGTGAACAGAAACTTATAAGTAACTCATTATGTGAGAGCCAGCCGGAGAGAGATAATGAATGGTATATGATCATACCATTGAACTGCCTGGACCAAGATAGTTATCAAACTCCTCGATCATTTGCACAACGTCTCCACGCCAACCAAGTAAAAGTATAGATTCTGTGGGTCCTTTGATGGAATCTGATCCCTGTGTAAACCATAGAAATGAAAATCAGAGGTCTCAAAATTTTCGAAAGCCAGTATAAATCAAGCATTACAGGGGCCAGTTGGGAGTCAGACCTTTGATAAGGACTTACGAGGACGCATTATAATTTTTGCTAGCCGTGATCTTTTTTTCTCAAACACTTGCTTCCGAGTATCAGTCGCAACTGTAATGTTCTCAAGTTTCATGTCTGCATATAATAGTTGCTTCTTTTTCCAATTCAGAGGTGCGATAAACAATAGTTTGTCGGTTTCCATGAGCTCTTCGTTATCATTTGGGTGGAAATTTACTTTCCCATCTCGTAAAAGGCCACAGACCACAACCTGAAAGGAATACATGTAGAGAATGAAATTAGTAACAACGATCAAAAGGTACTGATCCGAAGAACGAAAAAACATTCTCCCAAGAGTCAATCCTACCTCCTGGAACCCCAGTCTTAATTGTCTATACTTCGTCCCAGCTAGATTGGGGAAGCTGCAAAGATTAAATACATTTTCTGCAACGAGTAGACTTGGTATTAATTAGTCTTGAATACATACATAATACAAACATGAAATAAAATTCTTAACATAGATAGCAGTAATGAAAGATGAAAGCACACCGTACTTGAGTAATTTAGTAGGTGCCTGTAGATCTTTATCAGGTCTTTTTGACGTGAGCATTGGACAAACAATTTGGACGTAACATTTTCAACCGGCTCCACTTTCAATCCCGAAATAGACTTGAGAAGATCATACGTATTAGGGCTTGATACCTGCATTCATTTCCAGAAGCAAGAAAGGTAAAAGATAAGCATTATAAACAGAACCATTACTGCACAATATATAGTTACCTAATTTACCTCTACAATGGTTGGGATCGATTCAATCTTTTGTATAGGTTGAAGGGCTAATACAGAAAGAAATGCATCTGTATCAACTTCATACCTGAAACAATGTTTAACTTAATTGATTCCTCTTTTACAAAGTAGTGAGATTCCATACATTTTACCACTAGCATATACACATAACTCTCTTAACCGCGCCCTATATATATCCCAATTGTTAAGCTAGCTTAGTAAACATATCGATATGTATTTTACTATGGAAAAGCTAACATGAAAGAGTTACGACACTAAAAACATTACTACTCAAATATCTACCCGGAACTTCTCAGTTTCCATAATCTTTTTTCTCAAAGCTGACACACATATACTTTCCGAGAGTTGAATTTTTCTTACCTATCACCTTTCGTTGGTAGTATGATAATAGCACGTGCCATAGAGGCAGCAGCCCTCTCAAATGATTTCGTCATGTTAAGACTACAACTGCACTGGTAGAAAGCATGAAATCAGCACTGTAAATGTATGCAAACCAACAAGAACATGAATTAATATGGCATGTCAACCACTTTAGGTTCACTTTTGCTTAATAGGTAGCATGTCAACCACTTTACCTCTTTGTAAGGATATCAATATGATTAAAATCTCTGGAGTACGCCTCAGCTAGCTTGTCCATCTGCTTCCTTGGAGTATCAGACATGAGCAGAAGTCTCTGCTTCCTGAAAGCATGTAACAAGGAAAAGTAAGTATCCCAGTCAACATAAGCCGAGAAATAAATTGTAGATATATAGAGAGACCAAAATACCTAGCTGTAGCGGTACCTAAGCGGACAGCATGCTCATGGTAGCTGTTCAGTTGCTTTAGTATGAAAGGTAGATGACTGTTTATTCCACAAATGATGATATGATCAGCTTCTAGGACTTGCATCTGTGCCCCTTCCCTCAGTTTTGTCATATTATACTGCCAGCCAAAGCGATTACGAATTTGTACCAATTAACAGTCATTTTTCACCAGTAGCGTTTATCTCAAGAACTTACCCGAAATTGTTCTGTCATTGTGCTTAAAAGCCGAGAGTAAAACAATATTCCCCAAATGGCTAGGACAAATCCAATGACTCTTTCAATGCGTGTCTTTTGCTGCATTTTTCAGTAGACATATATGCATTTAGTTTCAAGAACTCCATAGAAATATCTTGAAGCTTGTACTTTGAAATTATCTTTGGATCGGTGAAGAAGCAAATCATGACCTTCAGATGAGTAGAAGAGGAAATGAGGCATGCCCAGGCTTCCCAAAGGCAGTCTTCTAATGGTAGGTCTTTCCTTCACATAAGTAAGAAATCATGGCATGGAAATTCATACGTTAGAGTTAAGTTCATTTACAAGGGTCTTCACTTAATATATAACATACCTTAGATTATTTTGCTTTTCTACAATTTCTTCATCAGACTAAAACCAAGATTGTGTTTATCATTCATGTATAGAGTTT
>NW_003302548.1:4053937-4055672 GCF_000004255.2 Arabidopsis lyrata subsp. lyrata | reverse complement strand
TGTTTACTTAATTGATTCCTCTTTTACAAAGTAGTGAGATTCCATACATTTTACCACTAGCATATACACATAACTCTCTTAACCGCGCCCTATATATATCCCAATTGTTAAGCTAGCTTAGTAAACATATCGATATGTATTTTACTATGGAAAAGCTAACATGAAAGAGTTACGACACTAAAAACATTACTACTCAAATATCTACCCGGAACTTCTCAGTTTCCATAATCTTTTTTCTCAAAGCTGACACACATATACTTTCCGAGAGTTGAATTTTTCTTACCTATCACCTTTCGTTGGTAGTATGATAATAGCACGTGCCATAGAGGCAGCAGCCCTCTCAAATGATTTCGTCATGTTAAGACTACAACTGCACTGGTAGAAGCATGAAATCAGCACTGTAAATGTATGCAAACCAACAAGAACATGAATTAATATGGCATGTCAACCACTTTAGGTTCACTTTTGCTTAATAGGTAGCATGTCAACCACTTTACCTCTTTGTAAGGATATCAATATGATTAAAATCTCTGGAGTACGTCTCAGCTAGCTTGTCCATCTGCTTCCTTGGAGTATCAGACATGAGCAGAAGTCTCTGCTTCCTGAAAGCATGTAACAAGGAAAAGTAAGTATCCCAGTCAACATAAGCCGAGAAATAAATTGTAGATATATAGAGAGACCAAAATACCTAGCTGTAGCGGTACCTAAGCGGACAGCATGCTCATGGTAGCTGTTCAGTTGCTTTAGTATGAAAGGTAGATGACTGTTTATTCCACAAATGATGATATGATCAGCTTCTAGGACTTGCATCTGTGCCCCTTCCCTCAGTTTTGTCATATTATACTGCCAGCCAAAGCGATTACGAATTTGTACCAATTAACATTCATTTTTCACCAGTAGCGTTTATCTCAAGAACTTACCCGAAATTGTTCTGTCATTGTGCTTAAAAGCCGAGAGTAAAACAATATTCCCCAAATGGCTAGGACAAATCCAATGACTCTTTCAATGCGTGTCTTTTGCTGCATTTTTCAGTAGACATATATGCATTTAGTTTCAAGAACTCCATAGAAATATCTTGAGGCTTGTAATTTGAAATTATCTTTGGATCAGTGAAGAAGCAAATCATGACCTTCAGATGAGTAGAAGAGGATATGAGGCATGCCCAGGCTTCCCAAAGGCAGTCTTCTAATGGTAGGTCTTTCCTTCACATAAGTAAGAAATCATGCAATGGAAATTCATACGTTAGAGTTAAGTCCATTTACAAGGGTCTTCACTTAATACATAACATACATTAGATTATTTTGCTTTTCTACAATTTCTTCATCAGACTAAAACCAAGAATTGTGTTTTATCATTCATGTATAGAGTTTCAGAAAACTTCATCATATAACCACACTAAGACGATCTTGAGAAGGCTTTAAATCGATAAGCTAAGGTAAATAAAGTTGTGTTACCTGAATTTGAAAAATAGGAGTCCCCCAATGATAACAAACGATACACATGCTATCATGAGCGCCACAAGGAACCTAAAATAGCCACGACAAGGGATCAAAACGGATGTCATAGTCACACAAAAAAATAGAATGTACTACATATGAACAATGCTAATTTCAAGGACAGTGATACTAACAATAATACTCAGTATGAATCTGATATTACTTAGGTGATCCTCAAACTCTATGTCCACACTATTGGAAGCCGAAAGATTTAAGTCAATTTTTACACTATTTCCATG
>NW_003302548.1:4043599-4053661 GCF_000004255.2 Arabidopsis lyrata subsp. lyrata | reverse complement strand
TTTGCGCTATCCTGAACACCACATACAGTGGGATGCATCCTACCACCAGTTTATATGGAAGACTCTGCAGATTAAGAAGATATATCTTAAGGATACGAAATATTTAAGCGCGAGAACTATCCAAGAAGCAAACACATTGAAAGACATTACATACACCAGTAAACACAATTACCTAAGACTCATCCTTCAAACCAAAAAAACGGGTGTATATAAGATATCAGAATAATCATCAGATGGAAAAAGAAAAAAAAAAAAACGGAACGTTGTGCAGTCTAGAACTTCTTAAACACGAAAGGAACAGATTATTCGACTTGTTCTGCACAGTACAGGACCAAGAAAAAAAGGATAAAGACATGACACTGGACATGGTTTAGCTTCACCTTAAGGAATTTGGAATTAAAATCATTCAGGTTAACACTAGACTGCTCTGTGTCTCCTGTCCTCTGAGATTTGACTTTGAAGGTCCCTGTAGTATAGGAAGAACATGAAAAATGAGACCCTAAAGAATTGCATTAAAATCCTTTATTGTAGTAAAACCTCACCTGGGCATCTAAAAGACTGAATCCCACCTAAAGGTAGAGACTTTAAACTCGAGCTCCTGCAAAAATAAAAAATTGTAAGCATTAAATACACAATCCGACTAAAACTCAGTTTTGGATTATAGTCCCAAATTCAATTCCAACTTAAACCCTAAACCCAGATTCAGAACTTCCATTAAAACTCCAAAAATTAAGAACCATCGTCATTTCTAATCAAAACCCATTAAACTCTACTACATTTTATACAGTAAACAAACATAAAACAGCTTCACCGGAAAAAGAAACAAAAACCCAAATAAAAAGTTGAAATCTTTGACAATCACAAATTTCATAACCATAATCTTATGGATAAGTCACACCCACCATGATTCATGAAAGCAAGCAAATTGAATTATAAGAAAAAACCTGTTAAAAGACGCGAATCGATCTACTCGTGAAGGGAGAATCAATGGCTTCCAGGTAAATAACTGAACAGCCACCATAATTTCTCTCTTCTCCTTCGCTCTCTTTGTTTCTCCGCTTGAATATATATAAGACTGATCTTTTAGAATTTGCACCTTTTCTTTTTTGTTTTCGAGGGAAATGTGTATTTTAATTAGAGTCAATGATCGACTTTTTTGTTGTTGTTAATGACTTTTAATATTTTGGATCATCTTCTGAAATTAGTATTCACTCAAATAAGTTGAGTTCGAATATTGTGGTCACAACTTATCACACAGTACTAAAGCAAACAAAAATTGTGGTCACAACCAAAAGTGTTAATGACTTTATGTTTTGGATCATTAAAAAATCGGGTCTAATTTTTTTATGATTAGAAAGTTTTGGATCCGTGGAGACGTCTATTTCCATTTCCAAGACGGTGTTCAGACCATGTAATTTAATTCATTTTTGAAGAGCAAATGCAAAATTTTCATAACTCACAAAACGAACCACCGACTTTTCAGATTTTTACGCTTTCTGTAACCTAACTTAACCGCTACACCAACTCGTCGTTGGTATCTAAAGAAAAAAATTATAATGGCACAGATTTCCTTTAAAGACTTAAACAACCTAAATATCCATTTAGAAAAGAAAAAAAAACAACAACAACCCAAATGAATCAATGTACGTTCCATTAAGCTAGCTTAAAAAAAAAATTAGTACAAAACACATACCGTTTTATATCTTACAACTTTCACTCGCCCTTAATTAGTTTCTCTATACAAAGTAGACATTTGGATTTGTATACAATCGTTTTGCTAAGTCAACTAGTCATTGTTTTTTAATTGTTACTTTTGGTCACCACTTTAATTATTAAAGATGGACTACGAGTCTTTAATATTGACGCAAACACTCGTATAAGTATAATTTAATTTATTTATGGTAAAACCTAAGCTGCATGGAATCGGAAGCGGGTACGTGGAAGCGGAAGCGTTTGGAAGCGTAGAAGCGAGTTTTTGAAAAAAATTAGGAAACGGGTACGTGTTGGAAGCGTATATATATATATATATATAATATTATATATATTTTTATATACTTTATATATTCATATAATAGATTGTTGATATTTTAGTTGAATTGGTCTAAAAATTAAAAGATTAAAGTATATAAATTACAAATCAGAATCACAATTAAAACATAATAAGAAAAGTAAATTTTATAATTTTAGTGGTTTGAACAAATGGGCTGTTGAAAAATAAGAAACTTGGGCCAAGCCCAGTAAAATTCTTTTAAAAATCTGCCTTTAGTGAAACGTTGCGTTTCACTCATCTTCCACCTTTGATACAAAACCCTAAAAACCCTTGTTCAAAAAATCATTAGGCGTTAGTCGGGCGCTCAAGCTGGGCCTAGCGCCTAGCCGAAAAATCGGAGATTAAGCGGGGATTAATCGAGGATTAGTTTTTAATATTTTTTACTTATATATTGTATATATATTATTCTGGCGGATTGAAATTAATAATGTTAGATAGTCCAGTGGTTGAAAGCGTTTTTCCTCATTTTCGGGTGGCGAGTTCGAGTAGACGTAGTTACATTTATGTTTATTTTAGGTTTAATTGATAGTGAATGACCAAATACCCTCGTCTTCAACCTTTGAAAAACGAGATCTGTAACTTTAAATCCGCCGCCACCTAACTTTTTCTTCATTTTTCATCGTTTCTTTTTGTTTCTTCTATTGTTTATTGCTAGATATGCTAGATCCATCAACTATATATGAATTAAAACCTTCAAAAGAACAAAAAATCAAGTTTTTTCAAAAGTTCCGATTTTTAAGCCGATTATACCATAATCCCGGCGGTGCCTTGCCGCCGAGCGACTAGCCGCCGCGAAATCGGCCGCCTTGGCCGCGTTTTTGAACAAGGCTAAAAACCATATGAAGCTTGACGGCCGCCGATTCCAACTCAGAATCCAAAACGAATCCAAAACGCTTCCACCTCAGAATCGACGATTCCAAAACGATTCTAATCGGCCCTTTTTGAGAATCGCGCTTCCCTTGCGATTCCTGGCGCTTCCTACCGCTCCCGTTTCTGATTCCGATTCCGAAGCGGGAATCGGAGCTCCACCGACGCTTCCATGCAACGTAGGGTAAAACCACACAAAGTATCTTATTCATAACTTCAATAATACAATCTTGTACATCTCCTTAGAGAACGTGCTGCATAAAATTGAAACCAACATAGTAACTAACAAACAAAATTTTAAGATATACTATTCGACTTAAATATTTTTTTGTTGTTGTTTAAATTAGGTATGACTTATGAGTTATGAGATGAGATCGAAGAGGAAGAAGTGGAACACAAAGCGCGTGGGTACACACAATGTGAATCTCAATGGAAACCTCAAATTTTTTGGTTATCATTGCCAATTCTATCACGCTTTCAATTTTTGCTACATCACTCTCTTTTAGTGACTTTTTTGTATTTTTTCTTCTTCCACTCAGTGCCGGTCCGAGCATTTGTGAGGCCCTACACGAAAAATAAAATGAAGCCCAATATATTTATAAGTTTTAGGGCTAAAATTTTTTTTTGACCTATTTTTAATAAATTATACAAAAATAATGATATTTTGAATATTATTACATTCAAATTTAATTGTTTGGGCCCTATTTTATTTATTTTTTTCGAAAAAGACTTTAGTTTTTACAAAATATTTTCATTTTATGGACCTTTTTACCAAAAAAAAAAAAAAAAAAAAAAACCTTATAAAAAAAAAAAAAATTGTGGTGCCCCAAGCCACCGCTTGGGTAGCCTGTCCTGCGGGCCGGCCCTGCTTCCACTTACTTTTCTCGTTTTTATATACATTTTGAAAGAGATATAACGAATACTAATTAAACAAATACTTTTAATTTTGTTTCTATCGTTAAAATCTCTTCCGCAATATGGAACTCGGACGTAATTGGCTCTTGAAATATCATTTTCAATGTGTTGTTAGTAAGACAACATATATAGTTTAAAACTTTAAATACATATCAGAAACACAAAGAAAATATCTAGTATTCTGTGATGAAACTTAAACATACAAAAAATTTTCTTACAAAAATATCATTGTTAAAGTATACCATGATTAACAATATAATGTGTACATTTCAGAATAAACGAGTTAGACTTCTTTGTGGATAAAATATGAATTTGTAATTGTGGACAAAAAAATGAATTTTCTAACTAAGAAATAAATATATTAATATTTCTAGGCCCTTTTCATGATTTCGTCCTTTTCGTAAGAACCCATATTTGTTTTTTTTCTTTAGCCAAATTTGTTTTTGGCATGTGACAATCTTAATGTTGAATGGACTCCCATGTGGGAGGGCATAATCTTTCACCTCTTATGGTTGAAAATTTTTCCGTTCTTGTGTGAAATGATTAATAATATTTTTGAACTTGATTTTCATATCTTTTTACAAGAAAACTTCTATAAATTGTTGTCTAAAATAATAAATAAAACTTCTATAAAAATAAACAATTCCTTAAATTAATTGTGTTACTTTTTGTCAGCTCTGTCTCACTGTGGAACGAATTAATAACTTGGAAACCTATAGAGAACATAAGTGTATATACATGGAAAAAGTGGAATGCATATTAAGAATCTGAACAAGTTAGGCGCAACAACAAAACATATAGGCCAAAAGTAACATTTTTGTCGCTGTTGCTTAAGCTTAAA
This sequence comes from Arabidopsis lyrata subsp. lyrata, assembly GCF_000004255.2. NCBI lineage: Eukaryota > Viridiplantae > Streptophyta > Magnoliopsida > Brassicales > Brassicaceae > Arabidopsis > Arabidopsis lyrata. The sequence continues at coordinate 4,048,988 of NW_003302548.1, read as the reverse complement.
ACTAGAACCAAAACAATGTTGATCTTCAAACCGGAAAAGTATTTTCGAAGAAGTTGAGTCCACTTGTGGATAAGGAAGAGGATACGCTGAGGTTGTCAGAGATTATTTGGATCTTGCAATTGGCTGAAGCTACTCTAGGAAGCATCTCAAGCTGCTTGGAAACTTCAATCACATCTTCATCAAGTGGTGTATCGTAGTACAATATCATTTGTTCGAGTTTCGGCATTGTCCCAGGAAGTGTTCGACCAGCTCCATCTGCATCTTCTTGTCATCAAAAATTTCACCAAACTTCAATACCTTTAGAACCTTCACCGGACTTGATGATAAGCAAGTGGGACTTTCCGCTGAAGATTTTCATATGCACCCGTCGACATCCACACACTTGATTGTACTTTTGTGATTGTATCCCTGAATCATAATGGTAACAACTTTCAAAATCGAATTGTCTTAGAAAGTTTGTTTAGTAGAAGTAGTAGAGGATTTATGTTGGTCCTTCGAAGACAAGGGTTTCTAGATTTGGACAGTTCTTGAGTAGAGTCGGCAATGATTCTCATCCTACTTTCCAGTGAGTCTTAATAGTTAAATGAATCAGGTTGTTGAATACAGGTATTGATTCACAGCAATAAGTAAGTACCTGAAGCAAGAAAACAAATCAACTAGATCACCATTATAAGTATGGAACCACTAACTCAAAATAATCATTACAATAATATACCGCGAGAGTCATGGCAGATAAGTGAAGGATTTGGACATTGCATGCCCCAATAAGAAAATCTGTTGCATTGACAACCAAATCTCCATAGCTTGCATGTGAACTCTGATCAAATGTCAAATGAAACACTATCTGGTTTATGATCATCGTGTAGTTCTAGTAGCCTTAGTCTTTTAAGGGTTTTGGAAGATACAGAGCAGTTCCAAGAATAAGAGTAGACATTAATCAGAACTAATTCCTCAAGGACATGACATCCAGAAACAAGCTTGTCAATGCAATCATCAGTTTTTTCTGACACTAACATAATTGAATCAAGATAGAGAGTCTTAAGCTTTGGAAGAAAAACATGTTCCACATCAATGCCAGTATTTTTGAGATTCTATCCTAAGCCTAACTAGTGACTTGCTCATAAAGACCTTTGAAGTAAGATCATTCGGATAGATAGAAACGCGTAAATCAAGATCCGATATTCCACGTTCCAACACGGTTAATATCCAACGAATGACACAAACTGGATCAACATCAGGTCCACACTTTAAAGAGAACTTATTTGGAGTAGAATTTCCTTGCAAACCCAATACTCTATCCACAAAATCTGTAAACATTCTATGAATCTCATCCTTTTTTGCTTTACCGTACCCTCTTCAATATGCAGATATACTGAGGAGTAATCAAACTCAAGATTTGGTGCGAAAGCAAAGAGATACCGCCATTTTTTCGAGAGAAGCGATGCTAAAGCAACTTCTTTTGTGGGAAGACAAGATAGGATTTGGCAAATAAGAGGTTCTGGTAGAGTGCTGATTATATCTTTGGAACCAAAATCAAACTCGTTGGGCACATACGAAGTAGTTAAACGTAAAAAAAACATATATTGAAGAACAGAAACCTAACACTACAAGATGAGAATCTAGACAAGGTTTCAGGGAACTAATGACACACATAAAGAAAACTAAGAGAATGGACAATCTATATTATACACATTGTAGCCGGTTCATTCATCAATTTATAAACAGCTTCCATCAAAAGTCATGATTATAAAAACATCAGAATCGATATCTTATCTTGTGGCGATATCGTCTTTCTCAATGGTGAAATCCCATACATCACCATACTTGTCATTAAAGTCCCATATGCTCATTGTGTTGTAGTCATTAATGAGCTTATCGCGAGCTCCTCTCTCCAATTTGTATATCTGAGGCTCGAAGTTATGTGGCTGATCTGGTTTATCCATCTCTATTATACAAAACACTACCGTGAATAACGCTGCACCTATGAACAAGTACTCACCCTGCAACACACACACACACACTCAAACACTTGTGATTTATTTTCTCATACTTAACTAATTATCCAATCTCTAGTACATTTTCCATAAAAACAGAATTTGTAAACAAAAGATTTGAAGTTACCGGAGCATCAAAATACATCCCTGCAGCTATAGCAGGAAGAAACAGGCAAGAGATTAAACCTGCAGATATATAAAAAAAACGGCAAGTTTCGATCAATCTGCGATCCGTAAAAAGCACTAAAAACGGGTTAAACGAATACCTTGAAACCCATTTGTTTGATCCACAGCAGCAATGTCATCAGCAATTGCTCCCCAAAATGTTCCTAAAGAAACATTTCCAAGAAGATTCAATCAAACAAATCATATCCTTCGAAATCTAAACAACAAGAAGACGAAAAAATTGGAGAACCAAAAGTTTACCCTTTTGAACTTCTCCTTCATAGTAAGTATGAGCTCCATCGTAATATCCATACTTGAAATCTTCCTATAAACAATTACTAACCAATCAGAAACAACTTTCGACACAATCGTGAATTCAAAATCAATCGAATATTACCATTTCAATGCTATTAATCTCGAATTGACCAATCGGGTCTTCGTTGATGTCTGGTTCAATCTGTGACAATCCAGCAGCTGAGACCAGCTTCGCTAACCTCAATCTCCGGCCGGAATTGCCGCATTTTACGACATTGACGGTCTGATCAAAAACCTTAACTCCAAACTTCGAATCTTTGATCTTTGGGATCGATTTGGGAGAGAGAATCGTGACCGTTGCCATTTTTTTTCCTCACTTTATCTTCTCTCTGTTTCTTGCTCTGTCTCAGAGTATTGGAGCCATAGAAAAAAAAAAACGGTTCTTTTTTTGTGTTCGTTAGCGAAAGAGAGTAGTAGTAACTGGTTACTGTCTGTCATATTTACCAAAGTGACTGACAAATTCGTAAGCGCCACGTGGAATACAATCATTTGATTGTCTTCTCTCGTTGTTGGTTGGTGAACGCTTCCACGTGTATAATTATCTTGAAATCATTGAAACGGCCCAACTTTGTCCTAACTGAAATCAACACTATATATTTATTAGGCCCAATTTGGGTCGTCGGTCCAAATTTACTTGACTGACAATCACTTAATTATTAAATTCAACCAATGTTTTACATTATAGTTATTATGTAAAAATAATTTCATGTTAAACATATATATTTTTGGATATTTTAAGTAAAATTTTAATCACGGATAAAATAAAAATAATTTTAAATATTAATATTAATCTAACGCTTAAACCGATTTATCGAATGTCTAAACAAGAAGAATCGATAACTTTCTATCGATAAACAAGAAAAATAGTTTTGTACGTCTAGACGCCAAAACAGACTGTTTTTAGAACGTTATAAAGGATCTAGTTGGCTTTGCTTTGTTCGGTTTAGTAAGAATTAACAAGGTCAAGTCACTTCATTAATTTAGGGGACAAAAACATAAGTATCATTGACAAATGATTCCCATCTGTAACTAATAAAGGCTTGAGTGGTTGGAGAGTAATGTAAATTAAATGCATTGCTCTTTCTTTGGTTAATGGTTACCAATACCAAGTCATGTTATATATAGGCTACAATATAATAAACCAATTTCTTAATGATTTACTGATGAATAGAATAACATTTTATCTCAACTACTTGGAATCAAATCTCACGCAAATTTAAACGCAACAAGTATAAATTAAGATTTGGGGTTTAGATGGATGGATTGCTACAAAAGTACAAACATTTTTGATGTGGAAACGTACTAGAATAATAAATAAAAAGTCGGCCAAAATTTCAACGACAAGTATTAATGTTTAAATTTATGGACTATTGCGGTTAGGTGCTAGTTATCCACTGATCTTCTTAATTTTCCTACTTAATCCATCGAAGATATTAGCTTAATGATTTGTAATCCATGTGATGTGACATGCACATGTAGACATGTAGTGTTTAATGATTTTTTTTTCTTTTTGTTGTTGAAAGGTTTAGTATCTAATGAATTACAAAAATAAATTTGGTTCCAATAGTTGAAATCAACACTAGCTAAGCTCATTTTTTCTATAATATTATTTATAGAAAATCTGTACAACAATTTGCTCGAAGAGTTTGGAATATCTTACCGGTATAACTAAAGGTGCAAAAAAATTAAAAATCATAACTCATTTTCGGAATATAATTTTATACCAAGAGATTTTTTTTTGTCAAAACTGATTTTTTTTGGAATATAAGTTTGAAACTGATTTTTTTTTTTTTTGTCAAAACTGATTTTGTTTATTTAAGATTCAAGAATGACTTGAACAAGTAGAATTTGTAGAACCAATGAAGAAGAAAGAGTTGTGGAGTGGTAGATAATGGTTTCTTCCAACTTCCAAGAATAATGTTTGAACGTAATTGCTTCGATTGGTAGGAATTTTCTTAAGCAATTAGAATCAGTTCTCTGTTAATAAATTAAACATATATTTTTGGATTACTTACCACACAAACTCTCCCCAAAATATGTGTTGACACATACCAAATGATGATATGAATACAAAACTTATTATGCACGCGTAAAAGATTCACACGCATGTATATATATCTCACAAGTACACACTACACATGAAACAGTAGTTTAGTTTGGGTTATGTTATGAGTTAATGACACAATTTCTTCTTTTGATAATGACAGAAAGTTTTCTTGTCTACAATATCATTTCAAGAAAATTTAAACGTTTAACCGAATAAAATCAACGCAACGGGGAATAAAATCATGAAGAATGGTTAGAACGTGATATTTAAAGATGAAACCAGACCAAAGCAAGTCAATACAAAGTCAAATAGAACTCAATCGGAAACGAATAACCAAAATTTGTCAAACTTTGATTTATTTATTTTTTTGACAAATTTTGTTTTTTTAACTGTATTTTCATATTTTGAATTGTTTGTTATGATTTCATATACTTAATAGTGTTAGATAGTATAATGAAAATAGTTGTCAATACTATGCTGTAAACAATAGTCTTTTCTAAGCCTTTTAACGGGAAAAAAAAAACACAAAACAAATACACTTTTATTTATAAATTATAATCTCTTTGGTATAACATATGTGGAGAAAATAAAGTGTTTTTCTTGATTCGTTTGGTCAAAAATTAAAAAAAAAAACAAGTTTGAATTAATTTCTGATAAGTTCAATAGTTCATTTTTATATTATCTTAAAATCTATTCACAATAATATAGTACTAGAAAAAAATACTTTCATGTTCTAACGAAACAGAATAATATAGTACTAGGCGATAGAGAAAACACAATGTTTTTATTTTGACTTGATTCGTTTGGTCAACAAATTTAAGTTTTGGATTATTTTCTAATGAGGTTTAATAGTTATTTTTAAAAAAAA
>NW_003302548.1:4041710-4043499 GCF_000004255.2 Arabidopsis lyrata subsp. lyrata | reverse complement strand
AGATATCTAACGTGTACATATAAAACAAAATTTGTTGACTATGTTATCTACAAAATTTCGATTTTACTTTTCAATTTTAAAAATTAAAACAAATGTAGATTTGGTCACTTGTGACTTGTGAGTATGAGACATAACAAACGAGTGTAGGCAATGATGTAATAGAAAGGTCAAAGAGAAATAAATTCGAGAGTGTGTCTCAATTAAATTCATGTCATGTGCTTTCTCCATATCACATTTCACGCTGTCACCCCAACTTTCTCCAGCTTTCTTTATGTGACCCATTTATTTCTATAAATTACTTTTCTCCCCATTTTATCCTTTGATTGTATCCCAGTTTGATACAATTAATAAACATTGTAGTTATTTTATGGAGTTAGTTTTTGAATCCTTGTAATATATAGTCGATTTCAACTTTATAAGTATAATATTTTTTCACTCCACATTTTATGAAGTGAGCCATCCCAGCCTTGATACATCAACTGCCACCTGGAAATCTACAAAAAAAACCAATGCTCAAGTTAGTTTTTTATAAACTTTCAAACAAATCAGGATAATGTATAAGAGCTTGTCTCTAAAATCAATGTAGTATGCATATGTATATAACTAGATAGATATTATAGTTTGGTATGCATCATCTTATATTGCTAGCAGAGCCGGTCCGGAGGGCAAGCAAGTGAAGCCATCGCTTAGGGTCTCACATTATAAAATATTTTTTTTGGGAGAATTTTTTTTTTTACATTAACAAAAAGGCCTAAATTTTTAGTTATGCGTAGGGTATCAAAGAAAATTTTGAAACTTTGGACCGGCCCTGATTGCTAGATACCGAAAATGCATGGGAATTAATCAAACAAAGATTGAGAGATGAGTTAGAGAACATATTCAAATCATGAAACTTGCTAAATCTAATACGTTTGTCAGAGATTTAAATTTGTATTCTAATCATGAGAATACAAAATTTAAATGGAATTTTAATAAGCTTAGCTAGATTCCTATTGGCTATATCGGAGCTTCGATTCCTAGAAAGATTAATTGCAATTCCTCTTCTAAGTTTAGCTCATCATCATTTGGTGCGACCACTTGATTGATGTTCTCAATGGCCTTTCTCTCGTCATTTATTTCATGAAATAGTTGTTACACAGTTTTTGTTCAAAAGAGGTTTTGGAATGCTTTCATATCCTTTATTTTCGCTTTCTTTTCCTCTTTCTTTGATTTCATTAATTCTTCTTTCACTTTCCTTTCTTGTCCTTTGCCTTTAGTCTCGGCCTTCTTAACATAGAAGATTAAGTTTTTGCAGTGAATAGACACCACTTCGACAATGTTTTGAGGTTCCTTAGACACTTCAGCAGCTTCCTTCATTGGAGACAAGTTGAATAACATCTCTAAAGAGGCTCTGACATGAAGGAGATGTAATAGGTTCTATATCCACCATGCCCTAGTTTGCAACGAAATTGATAAGAGGAAGAGAACAAGTAAGGTAATCGTTGCAAACAAAATCCAAAATTGAGGAGAAAACAAAACCTGAAACAGAGAGACCATAGACGAAACTTGATTTACCATTGCAGCTTATGTGGTATAGACTTGTGCTTGCTGAGTGGTCAGAGAACAAAATCAACACTTGCTGGGAATCAAGCCATCGTAGAGACTATACATGTCTAGCCATCGCAGCTGAGGAAATAAGATAACAAAAATCAAAATTCTGCATCAAAATTACAAGCTCGAAAGAGAAGAAGAGAAAGAGACGCTGAGAGACGATACTTGTTATCATCATATGTTTGTCAAGTATGTATAT
>NW_003302548.1:4037861-4041610 GCF_000004255.2 Arabidopsis lyrata subsp. lyrata | reverse complement strand
GCATGCTCAGTTTAAGGAAAGGTGGGAGAAGATCAATGAAATCGTCAATAAGTTTGTGGGTTGTTATGCGACAGCAACAAATCAAAAAGCTATGAAGATGGCAAAACAACTCTACCAATATGATAAGAAGAAGAAGTTCACAATGGATCATGCTTGAAGAGAGCTAAGGTATGATCAGAAATGGTGTGGAGCTCCTTCTACTAAAGGGACTGAAAGTTCTAAAAGAAGAAAGGGTATGGATGGTTCCGCATATTCATCAAGTTCCAAGCCAATTAGTATTGGAGATGATGAAATAATGCGTCGGCTTCCTGGTGTGAAGGCAATAAAAGCGAAAGGCAAAAGGATAGCCATTGTCAAAGATTGTCTGTGAAAGATTTTCAGAGTTTGTGGGCGCTTAAAGAGAAGGATTTTGATCGCAAAGAAAAGCAAAGCAAGAATCAAATGCTTACTTTCGAGAAAAGAGGCTCTATCAGACATAGAATTGGCTCTTAAGAATAAGCTAATAATGGAAATGATGTCCTAAGTTTAATTTTTGAGTGTGTATAAAAAAACAAAATGGTAGTAAGTGGAGACAAAAAAAAAACATAATAATTACCGAAAAATCCGCAGATATTTCAATGTGATATATATAAAATATTTCCAAAAAAGAGAGTACAAACATCAAAAGATAGACATGGAAAATATAAAATCACCCGATTCTTTTTTTACGCCAATTCATGAAATTAGAAGATGGCCATGAAAAATAGTCACCACTAAAACCTTGAATATCATACGCGCATGTTCATGGATTTTAATCCGGATTATGTCATGGCAACAAAGGGGAGAAAACCAGATATATACTTGGGAAAAAAAATTATATAGGTTCCCAAATATCATTAACAAAGAATAAAAGGAGATATATATCTGGAAATTGGTGGCAGTGTTGGGTTAGGTTACAGCAAATGAGCATCATGCATGTGATGAAATTCGAATGTTAGCTTCATATTGCCCACCAACTATAACTTACGATGATGTCTACGTATGATCATGTGTGTATTTATTTTATACCATTTATTGGATCGAACGGTGGATCAATCCAACATCATATAGCATAACCTTTTCAAATTGATTTATATTCCAAATAAAATGAATTTGTAATTATTGCCACGAAACGAACCAAAGAGAATGTCATGAACGGATGAACCGGTTTATTGTTAGATAGATCTCATTTTCAGAATTTAATTTTTAGTTAAGTAAGCTAGTCATGAACTTGAATCTTAAACACCATGCAATGAAACCAACGTTTCAGTTTTCAAATCGAACCCAAAGTCTTGTCGTCTACCGTGTAACAATAAATACCACACTGCCTTTGAAATTCTCCTTTTTGAGACAAATTCTGATAAACCAAAAATCAAAAACTCTGATAAAACCAAAAAATCGGATTTTTCAGTTCTAATTTGTTATCAAACTCTACTCCGTCTATCTTGGCTTGACCACCAATTTTTTATGGTCACACTCCAGAATTGGTCTTATCTATTGTTATTGAATATTTATTTGTCAAATATCAGTTTTAGTCTTATATATATATATATATATATATATATATATATTTATAAAAAAAATTAATATAGTTTTACTTAGCAAAAACTGGACTTGTTCCGTATAATTTGATAAGTATTTAACTGATGACAAAAATAAAATAATGAGTAATTTACAGTAGATTTATATTACTATTGTATCTAGAAGTAGTTGTACTTCTACGTATTAGGGAATACCCGAGTTTTGTGTAACAACCTCTGCTATATAAGTAATCTCTGGTTTCTTTTTTCAAAATCAACCTCAAATACCACTATCTTCATCTTTGTAATAATCTAATCTACGAGTAAAACAATGGAAAAAATACCAATAACGTTTGCTTTCGTTATCTTCTTAATTGTTACATCAGGTAAATTTTATATTTTCTGTTTGAAACAAATAACAAAACTCTACATACAATTTTTTATTTATAATTTCTGATTTTTTAGTGATGAGTATTGTTACAGTTCGAAATGTTGAGGCAAAAAGGTTATTACTTGAAGAAATTCCTCAGATTGTGCAACATCATGAAGGTTCACCACAGGTAGTGCAATTACAAGATGATGACTGCATGGAAGGGTGTCATATGAGATGTATTCCTAATAACAGAATTACTCCTTGTTTATGTGTATGTTAATTTTCGTTTTCTTTTGTTGAATCGGATAATAAGATAAGTTTTCATTAATAATAAAACTTTGTTACATAAAATAATAACTTTGTTTCATAGAATATAAGATATTATTGTGTTTATATGAATTGGCACGTACGTATTTGGTAGATGAAAAATTATTCTGATGGGTGGCATGCTTTGCCAAGTGATTTTTGCCTGTGATCTTCTGGTGGCCTAACCGCGGCAATTTCTGTTTGGTTAGGTTACGGAAAATGGCCTAAATCAACCCTAACTATTTCCATGCGGTCTTTTTGAACCCAAGCTATGATTCCTTTCACTTATCAACCCAAACCCTTATAAATTTCAAGCCGCAAATGAATATCATGATGGGAATTCGAATAATATATATTAGCTTCATATTGCCGATCTACTAACTTTATTTAATTTTTTTTTTTGATTAAAGAACCTACTAAGTTATGATGATTTATATGTATATGATCATGTGGGTATCTATTTTATATCATTTATTACATCCAACGGTGAATTAATCCAACATTATATATATAGACTAAACTTTTCAAATTGATTTAGATTATTCCAAATAAATTTTTTTTGCAATTATGGCCACGAAACGGAATTGGAGAGAATGCACTACAAAAAAAGTCCTCATTGATAGCATACCGTAATAGCACGGTTTACCAAACTGCTATTGAAGATGTTATGTAATTATGGTTGTTATATGATAGCATTTCATAAACGCTAAGATAGAACTTCAATGAGCGGGAACCCAAAATCCCTAATTCCGCCAAACACTTAGTCAGAATTCCCAAAAAACACTTAAGCCAAAAGACGCGTTTTCCCTCTTTCTCGAAAACCCTAAGACAGAACTCTATCAGACATAACTCTCTTTGACCGACGAATTGACTCTCCCAATCGCCGATTAAGCCCTCTGCCGCCGCCATTGAAGGTCGCCGTGAAACTGAACCTGACGCCGGCACTAATTCCGCCTTAGATCTGTCGGATTTGAGCTCAAATCGAAGGCATGTCCTTTATTCAATTGATTTTTTCTTCTTTTTCGGATTTTTTCTAGGTCTGTTTCTTTCAAATCTAGCTCACGTCTGATGTTCTAGGTAGCTCAAATCTAGCTCAAGTCTGATGTTATAGGTAGCTCAAATCTAGGTCAGTCTAATCGATTCTTGTTTTGCATGCCTCTGTTATTTGCGATTTCAGAACGATTTCATAACATTATTGTTTTTGTGGTTTGATTTAGGCGTATTTGAACAAAATTTCTTTAAAAACTTGGATATGTGCTATGTAATTCGGATCTTCTTTTCGTTATTGTCTGATAGAAATTGAGTTTTTACTTGATCTGAAATTATGTTTTGATATTGTCATATATATTCTCTTGATTGTTAATTCAATACCTTACTTGTGTTTACCCTGAAAAGAACCAGACATCATTACTTGCATGTTCACTTGTGTTTCTTCTGACATCATAACTTGTGTCTGATTTTTTAGTACTTGAAAAAGAAACAAGAACTTATCAGTGAAATTGTGGGGACTAGTAACAGGATTAAATTGCATG
>NW_003302548.1:4030985-4037761 GCF_000004255.2 Arabidopsis lyrata subsp. lyrata | reverse complement strand
TTCTTATAGTTTGTTTTTCAAATTATTTGCTACAAAAACACAATTAAATTTTTACGACCTTTTGTATCATGTATAATTTTTCATTATTGGTTGATAATTTTTTTGTTTACAATAACCTTTTTAAGTAGTATTTATAAGACTTGCTCAATTTCTTTCAAAATAACATGAAATACAGTAGAACCTCTATCAATTAATACTCGATAAATTAATAAACATGATAAATTAATAAATTTGGCCGGTCCCAAGTCGGGCCAGTGTAAAAATTAACCAAATTCGATAAGATAATAAGTTTTTTGAAATTCCTATGTAAAAATATAGTCCCAATAATATCATAAATTAATAATCATGTAAATTTGCATATATATATATATATATATGTATATATATATAATAGTTTAGTGTTTTTCATAAAAATAGCCAAAAGTTTTTGTAAGTTTTCAAATTTTGAATATGCATAATTTTTGTTTTAATAGTCGTATATGTTTTTAAAATACAACAATAGAAGTCACGATTTGTGAATTTTAACTTATTTATATCGTTTGTATATGTGAATTCTATAATCTTTGTTATTCATTGTCAAAATAAATTATTTTATATTAAGTGTTTAAGGCTAAAACTATAAAATTTATAACATCCAAAATATTAATTTTATTTAGATCACATTGTTTTATCTCGTATTTTTTAAAAAAAAGTTTTCAGAATTGAAACAAACTTTCTATAAATTAATAAATATTAATTTACACTATAAATTAATACTTATTAATACTTATAGATAAATTAATATCACTATAAATTAGTAAAATATCATGGTCCCAATATTATTAATTTATAGAGGTTTTACTGTAGATGAACTAATTTAGTGGCAATAACCCACACATTTACTCATATTTAGTTCAACAAACTTTTATTTCGGTTCACTTAATTTTCCATCTATATATGAATAATATGATTGCACATTCTAAAAGAAAAAATGATTGAACATTCTATTACACAAGTTCACACGGCCACGTACGTAAGTGTCTTCAAGTTGTTAACAAAAAAGGGTAATTTCGAAAATTACGGGTCAACGTAAGGGTAAAAGAGTAAGTTTCATAGTACGCGGCCAAATTTAAAGCCCCCAATTGGATAAAAGTCATCGCCGTCTCTTAGGTGTCAAATCTCAACTGTCTAAAAACATTAAAAGCTTCGTTGGGGTAGTTGCATCTTCCCTCTCTACATAGTAATACTTATTTTATCCATTTTTTAAAGAAAAGTTTCGATGTTTTTATTTTTAAAACATACTTTCATTTTCCTTTTGATGTTAAATTTATATAAATCGTGCACAAAGCGTTTTCCATATGTAATAGAAATTTAAGATTCTCAAAGTAAAATGTTTTGAGTGTAAATGGCCTTTTTGTTGATTAAAAAAGAGTAACAGCCTTTTTATTTAGAAAATATAAATAATTCCACAGTTTAATTCTAAATTACCATTTTTATCATAATTTTAAAAATTATAATAATATTAAATAATTTATGGATTAAAAAAATCTAGTACGATCCTAAAACAATTGCTTGACTAGTTTGAACAAAAAATGTTTTTGATGGCTTACTAGTTTGAACCCTTGTTCTAAAAATCGGCCGCCTAGCCGATTACTCGTCCGGCTAGGCGCTGATCGGAACACTTCCGCCGCGATTTAGATCAAATCGCTCAGAAATCGGAAATTTTTAGAAAAACTCACTTTTGATGAAATTGAAGTTCTAAATCGGTTTTTAGGTTGTAGATCTATCATATTTGGGTAAACATCACTTAAGAAACAAGAGAAAACAATAATAATCGTGAGGAAAAAAAAGAGACGGCAAAAATTAGGGTTGCAGTCGCACAGATCTGAGGAAGAAGACGAGGGTAGTTCGGTCATTTCAGTTTCATTAAACCAAAAAATAAAAAAAAATGACAAAACACAAATGTTGAGAGTCGAACCGTGATGGTTGTACGTGTGAGAGTCACCATGTGCCACTAGACCATTTTAATTTTTTAACACATGCTCCAAAATTTAGTATATATACATGTATAAAAATAAAAATATTAAAAACTAATCCCGATTAATCTCCGTTTAATCTCCAATTATCTCGCTAGGCGCTAGGCGCACCCCGAACGCCCGACTAACACCTAGCGATTTTTAAAACAAGGGTTTGAACAATTTATTTGCTAACATTATTTTTTTTGTATATTTCTTAAAAAAAACCATATTTTTGTCCTTAAATATTTCCCATTTCCCCTAACTACATTTAATAGCCTAGTCTCTCTCTCTCTCTCTTTCTCTCTCACTCAAAATTTCCCATTAAATTCTCAAATTTTCTCCAACTTTTTAGGCCATTCTCTTCTCTCCTCTCTCACACAACAAATTTTGAAAGAGAGAAACAAATCTTTCACTTGACACTTCTCTTCTCTACAAATCCTCATCTCATTCTTCATCCTAAACATTTTCTCATTCTCACGATGAGCCATAACCAAAACCAAACTCACCGGCCAGTCCCGGTCCATGTCACAAACGCCGAGCCAAACCCTAACCCAAACAACCTCCCAAACTTTCTCTTATCCGTTCGTCTCAAATACGTAAAACTCGGTTACCATTACCTAATCTCCAACGCTCTCTACATCCTCCTCCTCCCTCTCCTCGCCGCAACAATCGCTAACCTCTCTTCTTTCACCATCAACGACCTCTCTCTCCTCTACAACATACTCCGTTTCCATTTCCTCTCCGCCACACTAGCCACCGGACTCTTAATCTCTCTCTCCACCGCTTACTTCACCACCCGTCCTCGCCGTGTCTTCCTCCTCGACTTCTCATGTTACAAACCTGACCCTTCACTGATCTGCACTCGAGAAACATTCATGGACAGATCTCAACGTGTAGGTATCTTCACAGAAGACAACCTAGCTTTCCAACAAAAGATCCTTGAAAGATCGGGTCTAGGTCAAAAAACTTACTTCCCTGAAGCCCTTCTTCGTGTCCCTCCTAATCCTTGTATGGAAGAAGCGAGAAAGGAGGCAGAGACAGTTATGTTCGGAGCTATTGACGCGGTTCTTGAGAAGACCGGTGTTAAACCTAAAGATATTGGAATCCTTGTGGTGAATTGTAGTTTGTTTAATCCAACGCCGTCACTTTCTGCTATGATTGTGAATAAGTATAAGCTTAGAGGAAACATTTTGAGCTATAATCTTGGTGGAATGGGATGTAGTGCTGGACTAATCTCCATTGATCTCGCTAAACAAATGCTTCAGGTAATAAATTTATTCTTTTCTTTGATATTTAGATTCTGTTTTATTATCCGGTTTGGTTTAATCCGGTTTGATTTTTAGACTGTTAGAGCATGTACATGGGTGAGATCCATTTAGTATCATTAAGAATTTTTTAGTATTATTTATAATGTTTGTTTATTGTTTGAGATTTTTTATGATACTCCTACTAAATATGTTTGCATTGGTGAGACCGGTTTAAGTATCATAAAAAAAAAAAATTTGCAAAATCAAAAATTAATATATTAAAACATAAGATTACAAAAGGTAATATTATAATAAAAAAAAAGTAGAATATAATTAAGCAAAATAAAACATAAAATTCAAAAAAAACTGAAAAAACATGATGAAAAAAATAATTTAGTCGGTTGTAATCAATTACCTTGGCCCCATTTTTGCCAAATATGTTCAATCAAATCTTCTTTCAATTGTCGATGTGTTTGTTCATGACGTATTTGAGCTCGATTGGCCATCAAATTGTTCACATTTGTAGCTGTCTCTGTAGAAAAAGAGTTATCTACTTGAGAAGTCCCGCTTCCTTCGCCTTCTACGAAATCAGATAAATCGAACTGAGTATCTTCGTCTCGTTCATCTTCTACAATCATATTGTGCAATATGATACATGCTCTCATTATCTTGCCCATTCGCTCTTTATCCCAAAACAGACCTGGGTTTCGAATAATAGCAAACCGAGCCTGCAAGACTCCAAAAGCACGCTCGACATCTTTTCTCACTGCTTCTTGACAACTAGCAAATAATGATGCTTTCGGTCCTTGTGGGCGGGTAATTGATTGGATGAATGTTGCCCACTTTGGATATATACCATCTGTGAGGTAATAACCCATTTTGTATTGATGTCCATTGACTTCGTACGTGAGTCGTGGAGCTCGACCTTCTAATATATCATCAAACACCGGTGAGCGGTCAAGAACATTTATATCATTACACGTACCTGGAGCCCCAAAAAAAGCATGCCAAATCCATAAATCTTGTGATGCCACGGCCTCTAAAACAATAGTGGGTTTTCCATGTCCGCGTGAATACTGTCCTTTCCAAGCCGTAGGACAATTCTTCCACTCCCAATGCATACAGTCAATGCTTCCTACCATTCCCAGAAATCCGCGTTCCTTTCCAGAATGAAGTAACCGTTCTAGATCCTCACGTGTAGGCCGCCTCAAATATTCGTCTTGGAATAAATTTATTATGCCATCTACAAAATTCTCTAGTGCTTGGCTCACAGTGGTTGCGCCCATGCGGAGGTATTCGTCCATCGCATCGTTTGCAAGACCATATGCCAAACGCCTAATTGCAGCAGTACATTTCTGTATGGCAGATAGTCCTTGCTTCCCAGTAGCATCGTCCCTTTGTTGGAAATATGGAAATTGAGAAAGACTTTGAACAATACGAAGGAACAACGGCTTCGTCATACGAAATCGTCGTCGGAACATGCGATCATGGTAAACGGGGTCATCCGAAAAGTAATCGTTCCATAATCGAATATTTCCTTCTTCGTGATCTCTCTCTATATTAGCAGCCCTTTTTTTCTTTTTTTTCCCCGCTACACGTCTACTGAAATTCTCTAAACCATCTTCAAAACATGTTTCAAACCTCTCCTCCAAAGTGTCATCATCATTAGAATGTGATGCCATTATTATTTAAGAAGCAAAACGTACAAGAAATAAAAAGAAATTTTGTGTTTAGGGAAGTTCACAATTAAAAGAGATGTGTGACTTGAGAAGGAAAACAAATAAAAAAGACTTGTTTTTAGAAAATTAAAGGAAGCAAAGACTTGTTTTTAGAGAAAGAAACAAAGACTTGTTTTAGAAGAATTGTATTGAGAAATATGAGAGAGGAAGATTGTTTTGGAGAAGAATTGTTTTGAGAAATATGAGAACACAACAACTTATATATATAATACATTGAGAAATATGAGAACACAATAATACACATACACTAAAAACAAGTAGCTTTTGACCAATATATTGCCGACCATACATTTTACTACTAAAATACAAAACACAACTAGCTCTGACCATAGAAAATAACAATACATTGCCGACCATACATTTTACTACTAAAATACAAAACACAACTAGCTTCTGATGGCATATGGTCTATCCGAATAAAAAAAGTCATAGAAGATGACATTAAAGCAACAGAACCACTCAATCCATTCCTTGCCGACATCACTAGCTTCCAAGAGGAGGTCCTGCACATAAACAAGCAAAGAATATCAGATAATACTACATGTTAAGTAAACAAAACAACTTAACTAACAACACATACCTAAAGACCAGAATATTCATTCTCAGAAACAAACACATTGCTTCCAGAAAGATACTCTTTGATAAGAGTGTTCTTAAGTTCAATTTCCATCTCACTCAATCCATCAGACCTTCCAAGAAGGCTGTCAAGTAGCTTCTGCTTGGAGAGTCTCTCTTTGAAAGCCAAATCCTTCTCTTTCACTTCCCACAAAAGCTGAAGTTCAGCAGCAGAACCAGCGTCAGCTCCTCCATCACTCTTTCCCTTACCTTTAGACTTGGCTAAAGCCTTGGCTGCCTTCACACCTATAGGCCTTTGGAGACTCTCTTCTTCTACAGATGAAAGTTTAGCTTTCTTCTTGGCAGGAAGTTTGGTCTCACACCAATTGCACCACTTCTGATCAGTCTTGAGGATTCTCCAAACATGCTCAAGACTGAATTTGGTTTTTTGATCCTGATGGTAAAGCTTGTAGGCCAGCACAAGAATGTCATCTTCAGTCTCTCCACTGCGAGGAGTCCGAGAGGCAAACTCATAACAGCCTGCAAACTTCATGACAAGCTCACTCATTTTTTGCCATTTCTGCTTACAAGTATTTGCCTCTCGGATAGTGAGCTTAGAGACAGAAGGACATGCAGCATAATATGCTGCAACCCTAGCCCAAAAGGCAGCTGATCTCTGCTCATTCCCCACAACAGAGTCTTTGGATGTGTTGAGCCAGGCACTTGCAAGTGCCTTCTCTTCAGGAACACTCCATCTCACTCTAGGTTCCCTAGCTAAGGCTGTGGGTGTTTGGGATTCAGAAAAAGGAGGCTGTGAAGGACTCAGAGGTGTTGGGTTATCTTCTTGGCTAAACAAGAGATTGGTAAAGGACTGAGAAGAGGAAAAGTTCAAGTTGGAAGCCATTTTGGTGTTTTAGTTCAGTTTTGGTGATTTCATAAGTTCAAACAAACTTATTATAAAGGAAAACACTCAAGGACTGATAAGTTCTATTGAATACGAGTCATTATAGTTTAGTTTATGTGTTTGGTTTACTAATTCAAGTCACTGAGACACTTTCCATCAACATAAATTCAGTCTAGATGGCACCAAACTCATCATCATTTTATTTCCCTTCAATTGTAAGTTCAGTTTGCATTTAAGAGAACCTAATTTATGTTTTAATTAACTTTGTCTCATCACACACGACACAAAGAACATTTAACAACCTATATTCTCAGAGAAAATATTCTAATATAGA
>NW_003302548.1:3994078-4030885 GCF_000004255.2 Arabidopsis lyrata subsp. lyrata | reverse complement strand
TTACCCGAATTTGAAAAATAGGAGGTCCCCCCAAGTATGCCAAACGATACACATGCTATCATGAGCGCCACAAGGAACCTAAATTAGCCACGACAAGGGATCAAAACGGATGTAATAGTCACACGACAAAATAGAATACTACATATGAACAATGCTAATTTCAAGAACAGTGATACTAACAATAATATTCAGTATGAATCTGATATTACTTAGGTGATCCTCAACCTCTATGTCCACACTATTGGAAGCCGAAAGATTTAAGTCAATTTTTACACTATTTCCATGTTGTATCATTTGAAATTTAGTGATTCATCCTAGCAATTCTGACACTTTCCAATATTAACCATCCAATACCGCCAGTTGCTTCGGTAATTGGTACCATTTGTACATACAACTATCTTACAGAAATAGAAGAAACAAAATTACCATGAGGGTAAGAAATATTGGGTTTAGAACATACGTGCCAATGTTCTTCTCAAGCTGAATATTGAACAGGTAAAGAAACCTTGCAAGACCCCATCTGATATCTTGAAAAGAAGGAACGGAGACGTCCAACTTGAGAGGAGTAGGTAGAGAGTTCGATGCACAAGCAAAAGGCAAGCCAGCCCCCACTGAGTTCTGAACGAGGGGGGGAAGCTCTTGACATATCTTTTGCGCTATCTTGAACACCACATACAGTGGGATGCATCCTATCACCAGTTTATATGGAAACCTCTGCATATTAAGAAGATTATATCTTAAGCATACGAAATATTTCATCTTGCTAACTAAACAAGAAGCAAGCACATTGAAAGACATCAAATACACAGTAAACACAATGAGCTAAGACTCATCCTTAAAAAACGGGTGTATATAAGATATCAGAATAATCATCAGAGGAAAAAAAAAATACAGAACGTGGTGCAGCCTAGAACCTCTTAAACACGAAAGGAACAAATTATTCGACTTGTTCTGCACAGTACAGGACCAAGAAAAAAAAGGATAAAGACATGACACTGGACATGGTTTAGCTTCACCTTATGAAATTTGGAATTGAAATCATTCAGGTTAACACTAGACGGCTTAGTGTCTCCTGTCCTCTGAGATTTGACTTTGAAGGTTCCTGTAGTATAGGAAGAACATGAAAAATGAGACCCAAAAGAATTGCATTAAAATCCTTTATTGTAGTAAACCTCACCTGGGGATCTAAAAGACTCAATCCCACCTAAAGGTAGAGACTTTAAACTCAAGCTCCTGCAAAAATAAAAAATTGTAAGCATTAAATACACAATGCGACTAAAACTCAGTTTTGGATTATAGTCCCAAATTCAATTCCAACTTAAACCCTAAACCCAGATTCAGAACTTCCATTAAAACTCCAAAAATTAAGAAGCATCGTCATTTCTAATCAAAACCCATTAAACTCTACTACATTTTATACAGTAAACAAACATAAAACAGCTTCACCGGAAAAAGAAACAAAAACCCAAATAAAAAGTTGAAATCTTTGACAATCACAAATTTCATAATCATCATCTTATGGATAAGTCACACCCACCATGATTCATGAAAGCAAGCAAATTGAATTATAAGAAAAACCTGTTAAAAGACGCGAATCGATCTACTCGTGAAGGGAGAATCAATGGCTTCCAGGTAAATAACTGAACAGCCACCATAATTTCTCTCTTCTCCTTCGCTCTCTTTGTTTCTCCGCTTGAATATATATAAGACTGATCTTTTAGAATTTGCACCTTTCTTTTTTTTGTTTTCGAGGGAAATGTGTATTTTAATTAGAGTCAAGTCAATTATCGACTTTTTTTTGTTGTTGTTAATGACTTTTAATATTTTGGATCATCTTCTCAAAATTAGTATTCACACAAATAAGTTGAGTTAGAAAATTGTGGTCACAACTTATTACACAGTACTAAAGCAAACAAAAATTGTGGTCACAACCAAAAGTTGTTAATGATTTATGTTTTGGATCATCAAAAAATCTGGTCTAATTTTTATTTTTTTCATGATTAGGAGGTTTTGGATCCGTGGAGACGTCTATTTCCATTTCTAGGACGGTGTTCAAACCATGTAATTTATTTTTGAAGAGCAAATGCAAAATTTTCACAACTCACAAAGCAAACCAACGACTTCTCATATCTTTACGTTTTTGGTAATTTAAGAACTTAACCGCTACACCAACTCATCGTCGGTATCTAAAAAATAATTTATAATGGCATATGTTTCCTTTAAAAGACTTAAACAACCCAAATGTTCATTTAAAAAAAAAACAACAACAACAACCCAAATGAATCAATGTACGTTCCTTTGAGCTAGCTAAAAAAAAAATCAGTACAAAACACTTACGGTTTTATATCTTACAACTTTCACTTGCCCTTAATTAGTTTCTCAAAGTAGACATTTGGATTTGTATACAATCGTTTTGCTAAGTCAACTAGTCATTGTTTTTTAATTGTTACTTTTGGTCACCACTTTAATTATTAAAGATGGACTACGAGTCTTTAATATTGACGCAAACACTCGTATAATTTAATTGTAAACCACACAAAGTATCTTATTCACAACTCGAATAGTAACAATCTTGTACATCTCCTTAGAGAACGTGCTGCATAAAAATTGAAACCAACGTTGTAACTAACTAACAAAATTCTAATATATACTATTCGACTTAAATACTTTTTTGTTGTTGTTTAAATTAGGTATGACTTATGAGTTATGAGATGAGATCGAAGAGGAAGAAGTGGAACACAAAGCACGTGGGTACACACAATGTGAATCTCAATGGGAACCTCAATTTTTTTGGTTATCATTGCCATTGCCATTTCTATCACGCTTTCAATTTTTGCTACATCACTCTCTTTTACTGACTTTTTGTATTTTTTCTTCTTCCACTCACTTTTCTCGTTTTTATATATATTTTGAAAGAGATATAACGAATACTAATTATACAAATATTTTAATTTTGTTTCTATCGTTAAAATCTCATCCGCAATATGGAAACCGGACGTAATTGGCTACTGAAATATCATTTTCAATGTGTTGTTAGTAAGACAACATATATAGTTTAAAACTTTAAATACATATCAGAAACACAAAGAAAATATCTGATATTCTGTGATGAAACTTAACATACAAAATTTTTTCTTACAAAAATATCATTGTTTTAAGTATACCATAATTAACAATGTGTACATTTCAGAATATACGAGTTAGACTTCTTTGTGGATAAAATATGAATTTGTAATTGTGGACAAAAAAATGAATTTTCTAACTAAGAAATAAATATATTAATATTTCTAGGCCATTTTCATGATTTCGTCTTTTTTTTTTTTTTTTTTTTTTTTTTGTCATTCGCAATTAATTAAAGCTCAAAAGAGCCATTCCTGAGGAATGTTGTTTACATAGGTGATATGAAACGGTTCTGTGCGTACTTTTCGTGCCAGATTATCCGCCTTACTATTAGCCCTACGAAAAATTAAAGATAAAGAAAAAGATGAAAACTCCTCTTTGTCGCTCTGAAATTCCTCCAAATACACTGAAAACGCCGGCCATTCGGTTGGAGAAGACACCATCTTCACCAGGTCTGAACAGTCTGTAAAGAACGATACCTCTTGATTATATGCACCAATCATACACTTCATCGCCCAGAGAAGGGCCTCGACTTCGGCATGTAGTGGAGATAGACTTCTACGGAGGTTCGCAGCTCCCATGGTTGGCGGCTCTCCATTTGACGATGTACAGAACCAGCCTGTACCAGAGAACCTATCACTTTCTTTCCATGATCCATCCACAAAACAACGGTATCCCGATTACTCCGCCTCAAGTGAAATATCCCTCACTCGATCTTGATTTACCAAGTCCACATAACCATGATTTTCATTATGGAGCTCAATTTGAGCTGACTGCCACAATTGTGCCTCTTTTTCCGCTAATCGTAATACTTCTGCTGGGTATGTATCTATGTTTTCAAAGATCTTTTCGTTCCTTGCTTTACAAATATACCAAATAATCCATGGGAAGGCTGATGAATCAAATTCCGTAGGTATTCTCCAAAATAAGTGATCCAAATTCGTAAAATTAGATTCCGTGGGGAAAACCCCCATAGCCGTAGGAATCTGTGAAAGTGCCCAAATTTGTCGTGCCGGGTGGCATTGAAAGAGTGTATGATTGATCGTTTCCTCTGATGCGCCACATCTGGCACACCCCGTGTCATAATCAATTCCTCTTTTCCGCAGATTTTCCGAAACCGGTACACATCCCGTTAAGATTTGCCATATGAAATGGCGTATCTTAGGTGGACACTGCACTTGCCAAGAATATGCTTTTTAACGGGTTGATGTTAGGGCCAAAAAAGTTTAAATTGGTCTCCGACTTCTCCATCCGTGTAGAATGATATCCCGATTTGACTGTATATTTTCCGGATTTTGTAAAATGCCAACCCAAAGAATCTTCTTTTGTTGGCGCACCCACATGTATGGCGCTTATTAGAGCGACATCTTCTGGATTAAAGATCGCTTTTAAGAGATCAATATTCCAAAAGTTCGACCGACTATCTATAAGGTCTTTGACTTTTAAAGATGGGTCAGTGATGTGTTGTGTTTTTATCGGTTTTGAGTCTTTGTTTTCTTTCCTAGATCATATATTTTATAGAGTCAAAGTATGTTTTTAGAGTCTTTTAGTCCTTTATCGAGTCTCTACAGGTTTTAGGTTGCTTCGAAGGAAAACGAGCTGTTTTGGGATATAAACACACTTTTGGAGATGCAGTTTCGTTTAGAAGTGTCAGACGTTTGGCCTCAGATGGAATACTTTCCACCGTTAGATCTTTCTGGATTTTTGACAAAAGCTATATGAATATGTTAGCTTGAGTTTCCAAGTGGTTTGAAGGAAATCTAACGGTGCATTTAAGAGTTATACCCGAATTAGTGAAGACAGGTCTTTCTGGTGAGCATTTGAAGCAGTTGCAGAACTGGACACCAGAAGCTCCAGATCGATCGATCCCTTTGTGGATCGATCGATCCAAACCTCTGACGGACAAGAATCAGTTCCAGACACTCTAGATCGATCGATCCTCATTGGGATCGATCGATCCCCTCTCCAGACGAGTTTTTTTTGCCCAAATGACCCAATTCACTCCAGATCCGACCCGGCTCGTCTCCTATTGTTTTAAAATCCTAAGCTCGACTTTTGAGACATTATCTTTGATATTTTTGAGTTCTAAACTTTGTTCTTTGGTTTGTAAACAACTTTGGGCAAAGGAATCCATCCTCTTGACACTTGGAGAAGATTTCTAAACCCTATTCCTTTTCTATTTTATTGAATCATGTTTTCTTTCATATCTATTTGCCTTTTCTCTTTCTCTATGTGTGAGTAGTTCTCCAATTGGGTTTTAGGGTTCCAATTAGGAGATTCAATGGATTAATGGATTGATTGTGTTAGGAATTCTCATTCTCTAGGTTCTTTGATTCACATGTTCTTAATGCTAGAATAGGATTGATCACCCTGTTGTAGATTCTAGGTTTTTCTATGCATCAAAAGTGTTCGATAGAATGCCTGAAAGAATGTGGATTGAGCAATGTATTTTCTAGCCAACGAAAGTTGACGTTAGGACGCATTGTGAACTTAATGAACTTGTTTGGTAATGCGAATTTGACTAGAAAATTGCATGCAAAAGTTTAGTAATCGAATAGTCAAATTTAGTGATTAATGTCTTGAAAGAGAATTGGTTTAAATGTGTTCATGTTCGAGAACGGTTCTTAATTACTGAATTCCTGGTTTCATGTTTCCATTATTCGTTGATCTCTGAAATACCCTAACGCCCAATGTCTTTAAATCTTGAAGTTAAATCGTCTATTTTAATTGCATTTTTATTTACAATTCCGAAAACCCAAAACAAAACAATCTTTTAGCTTTAGCTAAGAACGAGTCTCGGAAATCTTTAGTGTACCATTGGTTCTTGTGGATCGACCCCGTATATACTACCTTGCGGTTAAGTGTATCGGGTAATTACTCGAGCAATCAGTCAGTAACTGAACCATTACTTTTTGCTGGTCTCGGGAATTGAGCTGGAATCCAGGGATCCTCCCACACTGAGATGGATGTCCCAGATCCGACTCTTTTAATAAGTCCTTTATTAACCAGAGATCTAGCTGAACATATACTCCGCCATCCATATGATGGAGAATATGATTTTATATTTTCCAAAGGATTGGATTTCCTAAAATATCGTCCCTTAAACACTTTTGCGAATAGAGAATCTGGAACCGTAATCAACCGCCATAATTGTTTTGCTAGTAAAGCTGAATTAAAATCGTCCACATTCCGAAATCCTAACCCCCCGTCCGATTTGCTATTGCACAATTTGTTCCAAGCCATCCAGTGCATACCTCTGGAGTCACCATTTGAGCTCCACCAGAAATTTGCTACCGCGCTAGTAAGTTTAGAAGTGATTGTTTTCGGTAGTCTGAAGCACGACATAACATAAGTTGGTAGTGCTGCAGCTACCGATTTAATCATCACTTCTTTTCCCCCTTTGGATAAAAATTTGGCCGACCATCCGTTAATCCTTGTTTGTAGTCTATCTCTGACAAAAGAGAAAATTTTTGTCTTAGAACCCCCTAAACTCTCCGGCAATCCGAGATAAGAACCCATACCACCGATATTAGTGATACCTAAGGTAGATTTGATTTCTTCCTTGATATCATCATCTACCTTGTGTCCAAACTGAATCGAGGATTTTAAAAAATTGATCTGCTGTCCCGAGACCTCTTCATACTTCTTTAAAATCCCCAAAATTATCCCGCATTGGTCTTTGTTAGCCTTGCAAAAAAATAAACTATCATCCGCAAATAACAAATGTGAAACCGAAGGGCTTGCATTTGCCACTTTGATGCCCGTTATTAATTTTTCCCGTTCAGCTTTCCGAATATTTGCAATGAGCATTTCTGTGCAAAGGATGAATAAATAAGGTGAGAGCGGGTCTCCTTGTCGTAAACCCCTCTCTGGTACTATTAGTCCTCTAGGTTGTCCATTAAGGAGAACTCTATATTGGACCGTTATAATACACCACATTATCCATTTAATCCATTTTTCACAGAAACCCAACTTCCTTAAGACCTTCTCGATGAAAATCCATTCTACCCTATCGTAAGCCTTGCTCATATCCGTTTTAATGGCCATAAATTTGCCTTTACAAGACGGGTTAGTTCTCAACCCATGGAACATCTCTTGTGCAATGAGAATATTATCTGAAATCAAGCGTCCTTCTACAAAAGCTGATTGTGTTTCCGAAATCAGTTTTGGGAGCACCGTCTTAAGTCTTTGGCAAAGGATCTTCGATATAATTTTATACCCAACATTGCAAAGACTAATAGGCCGTAATTCCGTCATCCGTGTTGGTCTTTCCGTTTTTGGAATCAGGCAAATATTAGTCGTATTTAGCCGTTTATCAAAAATTTCATCCTCTAAAAAGAGTTAACCAGACAAAGAAGATCTGTTTTAATAGTAACCCAAGCTTTTTGGAAAAATAAGGCTGTCATACCATCAGGTCCAGGCGCTTTTTCCGGGTGCATCATAAACAGAGCCGTTCTCACCTCACACTCCGTCGCGGGTGCCGTTAGAAAATTATTAATTTGATCCGTAATCAAAGTTTGCACTTCTGCCAAAGATTCCTCAAAAGCCTCAGGATTAGTTGTAGTAAATAATTCCTTAAAATAAGACACCGCTATATTTTGAACATCTTTATCCTCTGCCGACCAAACCCCGTTTTCATCATGTAACCCCGTAATTCGATTCCTAGCCCGTCTTTGTTTTGTTAGTGCATGGAAATACTTTGAATTATTATCCCCTAATTGCATCCAACAGCACCTACTTTTCTGATGCCAATACAATTCCTCATCTCGATAAGCCTCTTTCAACCGCAAAGTTAATTATGTAATCTCCTCCCTTGGTCTCCTATCATCTCTCTGTGCCACAAGTAATTCCGATTTTAATTCCTCAATTGTTTGCCGCCCATAAGGAGTTAAATCTCTCCTCCACTGCGAGATAGCCCTCCTACAATTCTTCAATTTTTCCACAAAATTTCCCTCCCCTAACTCAGAGTTCCAACCATTTGAAATTGCCTCGAGTAATCCTTCCTTCCCAATCCATCTTTTATCAAACCTGAAATTTCTTTTCGTAATCTATCGTCCTTTTCGTAAGAACTCATATTTGTTTTTTTTCTTTAGCCAAATTTGTTTTTGGCATGTGACAATCTTAATGTTTAATGGAGTCCCATGTGGGAGGGCATAATCTTTCACCTCTTATGGTTGAAAATTTTTCCGATCTTGTGTGAAATAATTAATAATATTGTTGAACTTGAATTTCTTATCTTTATACAATAAAACTTCTCTAAATTGCAGTCTAAAACAAATAAATAAAACTTCTATAAAATAAACAATTCCTTAAATTAATTGTGTTATTTTATTTTTTTCAGTCATTTTAGCTTATGTCTCACTTTGAAACAAATTAATAACTTGGAAACCTATAGAATACAACATACATGAAAAAAATGGAATGCATATTGAGAATCTGAACAAGTTAGGCGCAACAACAAAACAGAGGCCAAACTAACATTTTTGGTGTTGTTGTTGAAACTAGAACCACTACAATGTTGTTCTTCTCTAAGATGAAGGAAGATAAATCTTCAAACCGGAAAAGTATTTTTGAATAAGATGAGTCCAGTTGTGAATAAGGAAGAGGATAAGCTGAGGTTGTCAGAGATTATTTGGATCTTGCAATTGGCTGAAGCTACTCTAGAAAGCTTCTCAAGTTGCTTGGAAACTTCAATCACATCTTCATCAAGTGGTGTATCGTAGTACAATATCATTTGTTCGAGTTTCGGCATTGTCTCCAGGAAGTGTTCGACCAGCTCCATCTGCATCTCCTTGTCATCACAAATTTCACCAAACTTCAATATCTTTAGAACCTTCACCGGACTTGATGATAAGCAAGTGGGATTTTCCGCTGAAGATTTGCATATGCATCCGTCAACATCCAAACACTTGACTGTATTTTTGTGATTGAATCCCTGAATCATAGAGATAACAACTGCTAAAATCCAATTGTATTAGAAAATTTGTTTAGTAGATGTAGTAGAGGATCTATGTTGGTACTTCGAAGACAAGGGTTTCTAGATTTGGACAGTTCTTGAGTAGAGTCGGCAACGATTCCCATCCTACTTTCCAGTGAGTCTTAATAGTTAAATGAATCAGGTTGTTGAATACGGGTATTGATTCACAGCAATAAGTAAGTACCTGAAGCAAGAAAACAAATCAACTAGATCACCATTATAAGTATAGAATCACTAACTCAAAAAAATCATTACAATAATATACCGCGAGAGTCATGGCAGATAAGTGAAGGATCTGGACATTGCATACTCCCATAAGAAAATTTGTTCCATTGACAACCAAATCTCCATAGCTTGCATGTGAACTCTGATCAAATGTCAAATGAAACACTATCTGGTTTATGATCATCGTGTAGTCCTAGTAGCCTTAGTCTTTTAAGGGTTTTGGAAGATACAGAGCAGTTCCAAGAATAAGAGTAGACATTAATCAGAACTAATTCCTCAAGGACATGACAACCAGAAACAAGCTTGTCAATGCAATCATCAGTTTTTTCTGACACTAACATAATTGAATCAAGATAGAGAGTCTAAAGCTTTGGAAGAAAAACATGTTCCACATCAATGCCAGTATTTTTGAGATTCTATCCTAAGCCTAACTAGTGACTTGCTCAATCAAGATCATTCGGATAGATAGAAGGAGATCATTCGGATAGATAGAAACGCGTAAATCAAGATCCGATATTCCACGTTCCAACACGGTTAATATCCAACGAATGACACAAACAGGATCAACATCAGGTCCACACTTTAAAGAGAACTTATTTGGAGTAGAATTTGCTTGCAAACCCAATACTCTATCCACAAAATCTGTAAAAATTCTATGAATCTCATCCTTTTTTGCTTTACCCTCTTCAATATGCAGATATACCGAGGAGTAATAAAACTCAAGATTTGGTGTGAAAGCAAAGAGATACCGCCATTTTTTCGAGAGAAGCGATGCTAAAGCAACTTTTTTTGTGGGAAGACAAGATAGGATTTGGCAAATAAGAGGTTCTGGTAGAGTGCTGATTATATCTTTGGAACCAAAATGCAAACTCGTTGGGCACATACGAGGTAGTTAAACCTTAAAAAAAACATATATTGAAGAATAGAAACCTAACACTACAAGATGAGAATCTAGACAAGGTTTCAAGGGACTAATGACACACATAAAGAAAACTAAGAGAATGGACAATCTATATTATACACATTGTAGCCGGTTCATTCATCAATTTATAAACAGCTTCCATCAAAAGTCATGATTATAAAAAGATCATAATCGATATCTTATCGTGTGGCGATATCGTCTTTCTCAATTGTGAAATCCCATACATCACCATACTTGTCATTAAAGTCCCAGATGCTCATTGTGTTGTAGTCACTAATGAGCTTATCGCGAGCTCCTCTCTCCAATTTGTATATCTGAGGCTCAAAGTTGTGTGGCTGGTCTGGAACTGAACACTACCGTGAATAACGCTGCACCTATGAACAAGTACTCACCCTGCAACACACACAAACAAACACTTGTGATTCTTTTTCTCATACTTAACTAATTATCCAATCTCTAGTACATTTTCCATAAAAACAGAATTTGTAAACAAAAGATTTGAAGTTACCGGAGCATCAAAATACATCCCTGCAGCTATAGCAGGAAGAAACAGGCAAGAGATTAAACCTGCAGACATAAAAAAAAACCGCGAGTTTGCGATCCATAAGAAACACTAAAAACGGGTTAAATGAATACCTTGAAACCCATTTGTTTGATCCACAGCAGCAATGTCATCAGCAATTGCTCCCCAAAATGTTCCTAACAAACATTTCCAAGA
Source organism: Arabidopsis lyrata subsp. lyrata (assembly GCF_000004255.2). Lineage (NCBI taxonomy): Eukaryota > Viridiplantae > Streptophyta > Magnoliopsida > Brassicales > Brassicaceae > Arabidopsis > Arabidopsis lyrata. The sequence continues at coordinate 4,019,923 of NW_003302548.1, read as the reverse complement.
AGATTCAATCAGACAAATGGTTCGAAATCAAAATCGAAACAACAACAACAAGAAGAACAAATTGGACAACCAAAAGTTTACCCTTTTGAACTTCTCCTTCATAGTAAGTATGAGCTCCATCGTAATATCCATACTTGAAATCTTCCTATTAACAATCACTAACCAATCAGAAACAACTTTCAGCAGAATTATGAATTTCAAACCAATCGAATCTTACCATTTCAATGCTATTAATCTCAAATTGACCAATGGGGTCTTCGTTGATGTCTGGTTCAATCTGTGACAATCCAGCAGCTGAGACCAGCTTAGCTAACCTCAATCTCCGGCCGGAATTGCCGCATTTCACGACATTGACGGTCTGATCAGGAACCTTAACTCCAAACTTCGAATCTATGATCTTTGGGAGCGATTTGGGAGAGAGAATCGTGACCGTTGCCATTTTTTTCATCACTTTATCTTCTCTCTGTTTCTTGCTCTGTCTCAGAGTTTTGGAGCCATAGAAAAAAAAAACGGTTTTTTTTTTTTTTTGTGTTCGTTATCGAAAGAGATTAGTATTAATTGGTTACTGTCTGTCGTATTTACCAAAGTGACCGACAAGTTTGTAACCGACACGTGTAACGTAATCATTTGATTGTCTTCTCTCGTTGGTTCGTGAACGCTTCCACGTGTACAATTATCTTGAAATCATTGAAACGGCCCAACTTTGTCTTTTTTTTTTTTTTTTTTTTTTTTTTTTTTTTTTTTATGCAAACTGAATATATTGATTAACTTGAATCGTTACAAAGAAGGTTTCTGAGCCACAAAGGCTGATTCACCGAGTCAGAATAGAACTCTGTGTTTTTTTTTTTTTTTTGAATGCAATGTTAAATTAAATTCAAAAAGAAAATAACGTTTTTACATCAAGTGCCACTTTTGGTTGAAAGAAGAAAATCAAACTTGTTTAAGCATGTAAATTGATATGGTTACAAGCAATAAAAGTGTTGTTACAAGCAATAAAAGTGAAAAATTGGGCTATGCTATTACAATGACGTCTTACAAAGGTAAATAAAACCGAAGAAAATCTGGATGACCAAAGATCAATATCAAGTAAAAGGTTTGCAATTTCGCTATGTGGTGAAAGACATGTGATCGCCTTAATAAGAATCTCACAATCCCCTTCGAAGTGAATCTTCTTGTAACCTCTAATCCAAGCTTGCCGCATAGCCACTAACAGTGCCTTTGTTTCTGCCTCTAACGGAGAAGAAATGTGAGCCAGCATTGACAAACCCCATGCTTTAGCCTCCCCTTGGTGATCTCGAATTATCCAACCCGCTGTTCCCCGAGAAGAATTGATATCAACACCTGGATCAAAGTTGCATTTAACAAAGGAAATAGGTGGTTTTGTCCAAGATTGTAGACGTTATAGATTACATGTTTTGGTGAATTGAATGGCAGAATTTGGACGTATGAGGTACATGTTCTGGTTTCTAAGTTTCAGGTTTGGTTTGAGAAAATTGAAGGTCTTCGTTTTGCAGACTTGATGATGATTCATGTTTTCAGATGAAAATTTGATTTGCCTAAGATGCTTTTAACAACTGCTAAGAAACAGAATGAAGAACTCGAGAGAATTGCTACAACAATTCCCAAATCGTGTTGCATATCCAGCCTTGCGTATTTTGTATCATACTTTAGAAAGCATTTTCATTTCATAAATCAGTTAGTATTGGTTTGTACCGATTGACATCTCTTTTTTTTTTGTCATAAGAAGATTCCATTAAAACTTAAGGAACATTGTTGTTTTCAATGGCTTGAAGAGCACATGTGGCCACAGAATCAGCCTTGCCATTAGCTAATCTAGGAATAAAAGAAAACAGAGAGAGTTTAAAAGAGGAACAAATCGCCCTGATATCACCAAGGATGGAATGAATATCGGTATGGATGTCTTCGGAGTTTAAGAGCTTCACAAGCACTTGGCAGTCCGAAAAGATGTGAATAGCTTCAAAACCACAGGTCTGAGCTTGATGAAGAGCCAACAACACTGCCCATGCTTCAGCTTCCAAGGCTGAGGAGACATGGGTGCGGGTAGTGGTTGAATACTGACAAGAGTCAGAAACTGTATAGGGATCCGTAGAAGCACCGATTGACATCTCTATTTGTACATTTATCGTATACATTCAAGCTATTACGTACATGAGAGAACCCTTATTGTCATATGAAAGAAAATCATATTTTCTTATGTTAAAAAACAAGTTACACCTTATTTATCAAAATACAAAAACAATCATATATTTTTATTAAAAATTATAGTACAATGTCAAAATCAAATGTATAATTGTTACTTATGATATAGACTAAATCTATATAATATAACAGTCCGAATAAATGTCATTGCAGTTTTGAACAGTTGTGTCTTTTTATCACAACCTATCAGAATTTTGCTTCTACAAGATTTCACAACATTCATATTTGTAAATCAGAGTTTGTCATAGAAACCATGTCTGTAGAAAAAAGTGGCATCACCATTCATCGTACCTGATTCCTTTCATAACTAGACACGCCAGAAGTTGCTCTACCAGAAGCACTAGAAGCAGCCTCCCTAAGAAATATAGTCAGAAATTTTCTTTATTAGTAAGTTTCAATTAAAAGTATTAACGTCTAAAAGAAAGTATTCTACATTTAACTACTTTGCGCTTTTATCGGTCAATTCATCATCTGCATCTGCTTCATCGCTTGAACTCCCTTTATCAAAGAAATCATCATCACTAAGGTCCAGATCCAGAAGACCATCGTCTTCACTCCGTGTCTCTGTTTGTCGACAACCATAACATAAATTATCAATTATTAGCTATGATACTTCATAGTTCAGAAATAAGCATCTCTAAATATCATGTGTTTACCTTCTAACTCTTTCCCACTAGCAGCAGCAACAATAATATTGGCTTTGATCTGCTTCCGCATTTTACCTCTCTTCTCAATTACCTCTGAATCCTCAGCTCCAGTAAAAAGAGATACATACTCTCGTTTTTCGGGAAGAACTGCAATTGTACATTTAAGAAGAACATACATTCTCTTAACTAAGCTCATTCTAAATCACATAACTAACAAGCAGAAGGATGAGAAATAGTAAAACGAGAACGCAGTGTATTGAAGTTAACTTACCCTAACATATTCAAGGTCTTCTTTGAGTTTACTAAGTTGCTCAGCTATATCTGTATCTCCCACATGAGCAGATGAAGTACGTTGTAACTTCTCAAGACGTCTAATGCTTCTTTCGATCTTTCTCCGCTCTATTCAAGAAAAAAAGCTCTAACTTATCATTACTAACTAAATCATGACTAAATACTAGAAAACTAGGTAAAAGCTCTTCTTACCAAAGAACTTAATCTTTCTGTTCCTAAGGAATATTTTACGTTCAACAGCAAGACGGGTATGAGCGTCTTGCTGCTTCTTCAAATCTTCCAACTTCTCTACTAAAGACTCTCTTACTTCAGGAGGCAAATCCTACAGAGTATCAAAAATACATCAACATTCAAAATTCTCAAATGGGTTTGGTTCTAATTGACCATAGATAATCAAATTCTCTACAAGAACACAACCTAGGAATAACATTGTAAACCCTTAAGCTCTACACCACACAAGCTAACTAAATCGCCAGAAAGGCTGGAACTTTAAGAGAGATTCTATCAAAGGAACCCTAATTTCAGAGAGAGAAAAGGAGCTGACTTTACGAAGAAAGCGTTCAACGGAACGCATCTGATTCTTGATGGAGACAGTCTTAGGTTTCTTCTCTACACGCAATACTTTCGACCTCCGACTACTTCCCGCCGCCTGATTAGGTTCCGAAACTCTTCTCTTGGCATAACCTCCGTGCGCCATGACTAAAGGATTTTGCCAAAGCTTTTGAAGTAGTTGAAGAAGGAGGAAGAGTTGAGACTTGAGAGAGCAACAGACAAAAATTAGGGGTTGTGTTTTTTTTTTTTTTCGGCGTTAGAACGCAGCGTATTAGGGGATACACAACTAGGTTGAACCGGATTATTTTCCGGTTTTAACCGGTTTGTCGGATTGTGCTCTTCGTATTTTATGGCTTAGTAAATTTTGTGGATATCAAACTTCTGACTTTTCTTCAAGCTACCACTACTTTTAATAAACTGGTTAATCTCATTTAAACAATTATTGGTGACTGTTTCAGTTTCTCAATAAACTAATAGACATTGCTCTCTTGACTTATAATTTCTTGATACAGTCAGTACAGGAATGCACGATTGTATTCCTCTTTCTCTCCAGCATTCATCATTTTCTCTTGTGTTGTTTCTTGCATCGCCTTGGCAGTAATCAACACAAGAGAAATGGCGGACTTGCTTCTACTAATACCCTGGAATAAAATCTTCACTTTTGCATGTGGCTGCTTTTTAAGCGATAGAAACTACATTCACTTGATGGAGTCAAATCTCGATGCTCTGGAGACAACTATGGAAGAACTTAAGAATAGACGAGATGATCTGTTAGGAAGAGTTTCCGTAGAAGAAGATAAAGGTTTGCAACGGCTTGCTCAGGTCAACGGATGGCTTTCAAGGGTAGAAATTGTTGAATCCCAATTCAATGATCTGCTTGAGGCTAGATCAACTGAAACTGGAAGATTGTGTTTGTTTGGATATTGCTCCGAGGATTGCATATCAAGCTACAATTATGGTGAAAAGGTATCGAAGATGTTGGAAGAAGTTGAAGAACTTCTATCTAAAAAAGATTTTGTAGAGGTGGCGCAGAAAATTATACGTAAGGCGGAGAAGAAGCATATCCAAACCACAGTGGGTTTGGATACATTGGTTGAAATGGCATGGGAAAGCGTCATGAACGATGAAATAAGAACCTTGGGTCTTTATGGTATGGGGGGAGTAGGAAAAACCACCCTCTTAGCTTGTATCAACAACAAATTTGTTGAATTGGAGAGTGAATTTGATGTTGTGATATGGGTTGTGGTATCTAACGACTTTCAGTATGAGGGCATTCAAGATCAGATTCTGGGAAGATTACGTCTTGACAAGGAATGGAAACAAGAAACAGAAAAGGAGAAAGCTTTGTGCATAGACAATATCCTTAATAGAAAGAAATTTGTGTTGTTGTTGGATGATCTCTGGAGCGAAATGGATCTGAACAAGATAGGAGTTCCACCTCCAACTCGAGCAAATGGATCGAAGATTGTTTTCACCACTCGTTCGAAGGAAGTTTGCAAGGACATGAAAGCTGACAAGCAGATAGAAGTTGATTGTTTGTCACCAGATAAAGCATGGGAATTGTTTCGAATTACGGTTGGAGATGTCATATTCAGCGGCCATCAGGATATTCCCGCACTTGCAAGAAGAGTTGCTGCAAAATGTCATGGCTTGCCACTTGCACTTAATGTCATTGGCAAAGCCATGGCATGTAAAGAGACTTTACAAGAATGGTATCTTGCGATTAATGTTCTGAATTCGCTTGGCCACGAGTTTCCAGGTATGAAAGAAAGAATTCTTGGCGTTTTGAAGTTCAGTTATGATAGCTTGAAGAATGGTGAAATCAAATCGTGCTTCCTATATTGTTCTTTGTTTCCTGAAGATTTTGAAATAAAGAAGGAGCAGTTGATAGAATACTGGATTTGCGAAGGCTTTATAAATCCGAACAGATATGAAGATGGAGGTACCTACCAAGGTTATGATATAATTGGCTTGTTAGTTCGTGCTCATTTGTTGATTGATTGTGGGGTCGGAGTTAAAATGCATGATGTGATACGTGAGATGGCTCTTTGGATAAATTCTGACTACGGAAATCAACAAGGAACAATTTGTGTGAAATCTGGTGCTCATGTACGTCTGATACCGAATGACATCAATTGGGAGATTGTGAGACAGATGTCTTTAATTAGTAATCAGATTGAGAAGATATCTTGCAGTCCCAACTGCCCCAACCTTTCAACCCTATTACTTCCATATAACGAGTTGGTGGATATTTCAGTTGGATTCTTTCGGTTTATACCAAAACTTGTGGTCTTGGATCATGTACATGAGATCAGTCTTGTTGGGATAGCAACAACCTTACCAAATCTGCAAGTGTTGAAATTATTTTTTTCCCGTGTTTGTGTTGATGACATATTAATGGAGGAACTACAGCAGTTGGAGCACTTGAAGATTTTAACGGCAAACATAGAGGATGCCACGATTTTGGAAAGGATACAAGGAATTGACCGATTGGCGAGTTGTATTCGAGGTTTATGTCTACTAGGAATGTCAGCACCTCGTGTAATATTAAGCACGATAGCTCTGGGAGGTCTTCAACGCCTTGCAATTGAGAGTTGCAACATATCTGAGATAAAGATAGATTGGGAAAGCAAAGAAAGAAGGGAGCTTTCACCAATGGAGATTCATCCAGGCTTCAAGCAACTCTCCACTGTTAATATATTCCGTTTGAAAGGGCAAAGGGATTTGTCATGGCTGTTATTTGCTCAAAATCTGAAGGAACTAGATGTGAGAGATTCACCAGAAATAGAAGAAATAATAAATAAGGAGAAAGGAATGAGTATTACCAAAGTGCATCCAGATATTGTTCTTCCCTTTGGGAACCTGGAATCCCTTGAGCTATATAATTTGGATGAACTTAAGGAAATCTGCTGGAATTTTCGGACTCTTCCTAACCTTAGAAACTTCAAAGTCAAAAATTGTCCAAAGTCAAAGTCAAGATTTTCTCAAGCTTATAGAGTAATACGGGTGGAAGGGTGATGACAAGTGGTCAATTGCTAAAGTGAAGAAATCGAATTAGAGTACCAATTGTTTCCTTTGTTTCTTATTGTTTCCTTTGTTTCTTTGTTTGATTTGCTTCTGCTTCCAGAAAAGGAGGTACACAAGAGACTCCTTCAAGTTTCTTTCATCTTTCACGTTTCTTTTGCTTCCTTGTGTGTAGGAACCTGTAGTTCCAAGACTGTTTCCTAAAATATAAATGAAAAAGCCAAAAAAAAAAGGCAGAGAAATTTGCCTGAAGAATTTTTGTTCTTGTGTTTTTTATTCATGATTTGATTGGGACCGTATCATCGGGGATTAATAATGGCAGAAAGATGTTTCTACGCAAAGGAATGGTCTCTCTCATGTACAGGTTTGGAATAAAGCCATTACATAACTGGTCTCTACTGTATAAACTTTGCTACCACTTTGTGTAACTGCACTGTATCCTCTCAGTTCTTAATTTGGTTTTGTATTTATATATACTGTTTTTGTTTCAATGACCTCTTGTTATCTAGTTACATTTCTCAATGTTTAAAAACTTTCCCCTCTTCAAAGATTTGTTGTCTCCTAAGTAACGAACCAGAGTTTGTCAAGGAGAGCATAGATAGCGTTTATGTTTCTGGATTGAGCTAGTTTTAGATCCATGTACCAGATTGTTCTTAGAAGTTAGAACGTTCATTGATTTCTAAGTGAGCCCACCACAAACAATTCAATTTGAAGTTTTGGCAATATCGTTACCTTTTTGAAAAAATACTCTTTTCCAAACATCACTGATGATGAATAAAAGTCATTACAAAGACTGATTTTTATAAATATATAAATGAAAAAGCCAAAAAAAAAAAAGGCAGAGAAATTTGCCTGAAGAATTTTTGTTCTTGTGTTTTTTATTCATGCTTTGATTGGGACCTTATTGAAGATGCAGCTTCTGAAGGAGTACCTGAACTAAGTCAAGAAGTAACTCAAGAGAACAGAGCAACATGAACAAGATTAAGGAAATATGCAGAATCTTGTTATGGCGGTTTGAAGTGAAGACTAGAAGCTTAGAGAAGATTCTAGAAGACTGAAGAGTTTCCTTTTGCAAGAAGAAAAGAAAAACATGAAGACAAAAGACAATTTCCTATTCCATAAAGAAAAAGGAAATTGTCCATTCCAATTAGTTTTAGAATTGGAAATCGACCTGTTGTATGGTCTCAACCTATTTAGTATAAATAGGGTGCTAAGGCTTGTAGAAAGCTCAGCACAATCACGAGAGAGAATTCTTAGCTATTAAGTCTTAGTTTGAGAGAAATAGAGAACTAGAGGCTTAAAGTGAGCTAAGGGTATTAAGGAGAGTTATTGTTCTTAATCGGTCTGTGATTAAGGAACAAGACTTAGAGAGAATAGAAAATAGTGTTAAAGGAGAAACCTTGTAAACATATTTTCTATTAATCGAAAGAGTTTTTTGAGAAATTCTGAGTTACATCGTGAACTAATTCAAAACTTAGTAGCTCTTGCATTTACAATTGGTATCAGAGCGGTCGCTTGTGAAGATTACATACAGGTGAGGTCTTGTGGAAAAGATGGAGAGCTATCAAGAACTGCTTAAAAACGCGAAGGTTGTTCTAGACGATTGTAACTATGGTTTTTGGAAGTCAAGGATCAAATCTGTGATAAGAGGGATAGATGTGTTAGCTTGGAAAGCTGTCCTGGAAGAATGGAAAGAACCACAAATTAAGAATGAAGATGGAAGCTTCACAGCCAAACCCGAGTCAGACTGGACTGAAGATGAGAAGAAAAAGTCTAAATTCAATGCTAGAGCTCTCACAGCTATTCACTGCAGTGTTGGGAGGAAACAATTTGACTTAATTCAGGGCTGTGAAACTGCTAAGGAAGCTTGGGATATTCTGCAAACACACTATGAGGGAACGATTAAGGTTCAGACTTCAAGAAAAGATTTGATAGCTTCAAGATTCGAGAATCTGAAGATGGATGAGCAAGATTCAATCACCGATTTCAGCTCTAAACTAAGTTCATTGGCGCAAGAAGCTTTAACTCTTGGGAAGAAGTATAAAGACAAGAAGTTGGTTAAGAAATTTTTAAGATGTCTACCTCCGAGATTTATGGCGTATAAAACAGCTCTAACAGTTTCGAATAATACTGATACTCTCAGTTTTGCTGAAGTTGTAGGGATGCTTCAGGCTCATGAGCTTGAATTAGGAGGAACTAAGAAACCAAAAGGGTTGGCGTTGACATCTTGTGAAAGCAAATCTCAAACAGAAGAAGAAGATTCTTTGAGTTTGTTAGTTCGAAGGTTTGATCGATTGTTAAAAAGAGCAGAACAAGGACAAGGACAGAAGAAGTTTGGATCATTCAAAAAGAATTCTGACGATACCAAACCATCAAAGAAAGCTGACATGCAATGTCATGAATGTAAAGGGTATGGACACTTTATTCGTGAATGTCCAACAGTCAAGAAACGAGAAACTAAATGCACAACATGCAAAGGAATGGGACATGCTCAAGATGACTGTATCAGTAGTAGAAAAGAGAAATCAATGATTGGTATTGAAGAAGAATCTGAGGAAGAGAGTGAAGAAGAAGACATCTTAAATTATGTAGCATTGATAGGCATTACTGAGTTTGTTGAAGGTTAAGAAGAAACTGACTCTGAATCAGATGGAGAACAACAAGTGAATTTTGTTGAAAGTTACAAAGAGGTGAGAGAAACTTTGATTAAACTTGGAACAGAAAATCAAGATTTACTGAAAGAAAAGATACGTCTCGAATCACTTGTTGAACTATTACAGAATCAACTAGAAGATGAAAAGAAGATTAGCAAAGAAAGTTTGAGTTTGATGAAAGAAAAACTAAGCTTGTCTGCTAAAGCTGATAATTTGGAGAAAGAACTGATCGCTGAAAGGAAGATATCTGCAGGACTACAAACAGAACTTAATCAACAACATCGGAAGATTCACATGTTTGCTGGAACAAAACAACTAGATCAGATTCTAAGCTATGGAAGGACAGAAAAAACAAACAGAGGACTAGAGTACACTGGTCATGGTGAAACAAGCACAGGTCAAACCAAGTTTGTGTCTGGAGGAATATCTCATCATGCACAAGATGAATCAAGAAAAAGTGTTTTAAAAGGCATCGGATGCTATTTCTGTGGAAAGATTGGGCACATAAAGATTCATTGTTACAAGTACTGGGAGAAAGTGGGAAAACTCAGGTATCAAAGGAAGTTTACATGGAATGGGTATAAACATCAAATCTGGGTAAAGAAAATTGATCTATATCCAACACTAGTCAGAAGAACTGCAGAAAGAGATACAGGAAGAAGAGCAGGACTTGGTTTTAGATGCTACATGGCGTTAGTCACAGAGGAATGCGAGAAAAAGAGTCCTTGGTACTTTGATAGTGGGTGTTCTCGCCACATGACAGGCACAAAAGATTACTTACAAGACATCAAGAAAATCAAAGGAGGTAAAGTAACTTTTGGTGATGGAGGTCATGGAGATATACAAGGTAAAGGAAAAACTAGTGATGTAGAGCTACCTCAGCTGATGAATGTCTATCTTGTTCGTGGATTAAAGGCTAATCTTATTAGTGTGAGTCAGTTGTGTGACGAAGGTCTAGAAGTTACTTTCACTAAAGAAGATTGCAAAGCGTTTGATGAAACCGGTGACATTGTTCTAGGAGGTAAGAGAACAGGAAACAATTGTTACATGTGGGAAAATCGTACAACCAACTGTTTTTCTGCACGAGACAACCTTAATCTATGGCATCAACGTCTAGGTCACATGAATACAAGAAATCTGACTACTTTGGTTGACAAAGAAATTATCCGAGGAGTTCCTAAGCTTAAAGATGAAGATAAGATGATGTGTGGACCATGTAATCAAGGGAAACAAGTCAAAGTGCAGCACAAGAAAGTTCCAGATGTTCAGACTAAGTCAGCACTTGATTTGGTACATATGGATTTAATGGGGCCAATGCCAATTGAAAGCATAGCTGGGAAGAAGTATGTGTTTGTATTGGTAGACGATTTTTCTAGATATACGTGGGTGAGATTCATTCGAGAGAAGTCAGAAACAGCAGATAGTTTCAGAATATGGGCTCTTCAGCTTATCAATGAGAGAGGAGGTATTAAAAGAATAAGAAGTGATCATGGTGGAGAATTTCAAAATGAGTCCATGAAAGATTTTTGTGAAAAGCATGGAATTGCTCATCAGTTTTCAGCTCCAAGAACACCTCAACAAAATGGGGTTGTAGAAAGGAAGAATAGAACTCTTCAAGAGATGGCTAGAGCAATGATGCATGGAATTCAGGTTCCACAGAGGTTTTGGGCAGAAGCAATAAACACATCATGCTATATCGTCAATAGGGTCTATGTGAGAAGAGATTCGATGAAGACTCCATATGAGTTATGGAAAGGAAAGACTCCGAATCTGAGCTACTTTCACGTGTTTGGATGCAGATGCTATATACTAAATGACAAAGACTACCTTGGAAAATTTGATTCCAGAAGTGATGAAGGCATGTTTCTGGGTTACTCAGAGACTAGTACAGCATTCAGAATCTACAACAAAAGAACGTGTGCTATTATGGAATCAGTTAATGTTGTATTTGATGATCATTATGTGTCAAAGGTTAGTGAAGAACTTGAAGAAAGTGACACAGAACCGGATGAGACAACCAATAAAGAAGTTAAAGAAAAAGTGGATGATTCATCGGTAGAACAAGAAGATAGTCACAAAGAAGCTCAGAAAATTCAGGTACACAAAAATCATTCATCATCAGACATCATTGGAGATCTCCAAGATCCGATTAAAACCAGAGGTGTAAAGCTTGATTTCAAGAAGATGACAAGTAATTTTGCAGAATGGGAAACTTTGCAGTTTCAATGCTTTGTTTCATCCGTTGAACCAAAGAATCATGTTGAAGCACTTGAAGATAATTTCTGGATCATTGCTATGCAGGAAGAGCTAGAACAGTTCGAAAGAAATGAAGTTTGACAATTGGTTAAACGACCTGCGGATACAAATATTATAGGAACCAAATGGATTTTTAAGAACAAGAGTGATGAAAAAGGAGTAGTTGTCAGAAATAAAGCAAGATTGGTAGCACAAGGGTATAATCAAATCGAAGGTGTTGACTTTGAAGAAACATTTGCACCTGTAGCAAGACTTGAATCAATCAGACTTTTCTTGGGAATGGCTTGTATTCTTAACTTCACGGTTCATCAAATGGATGTTAAAAGTGCTTTTCTAAATGGTATACTACAAGAAGAAGTATATGTCGAGCAACCTAAAGGATTTGAAGATATGATGAAGCCTGAGTATGTTTTCAAGTTAAAGAAGGCTCTATATGGACTCAAACAAGCACCTAGAGCATGGTATGAAAGGCTGACTAACTTTCTGCTTGAGAAAGGTTACAACAGAGGAAGTGTTGATAAAACTTTGTTTATTCTTGAAGAAAACAAAGAGATCATGATGGTGCAGATTTATGTTGATGATATTATTTTCGGGAGTACTTCTCAGAAGTTGGTGGATCAGTTTATAGATAACATGACAAAAGAGTTTGAAATGAGTTTGGTAGGTGAGTTGAAGTATTTCTTGGGATTGCAGATAGTTCAATCGGATGAAGGAATCTACATCTCACAGAGTACTTATGCTAAGAAGATCTTGAAGAAGTTTCAAATGGATAAATGCAGAGAAGCTAAAACTCCTATGAGTACCTCATTGAAATTATCAAGAGATGAACATGGAACAGATGTAGACGTCAAAACTTACAGAGGAATGATAGGAAGTCTCTTATATCTAACTGCTAGTAGGCCTGATTTATGTCTGAGTGTTGGAGTTTGTGCTAGATATCAAGCAAAGCCTAAACAGTCTCATCTTGAAGCTGTGAAAAGAATTCTGAAGTACGTCAAAGGAACTGCAGATCTTGGTATTTGGTATTCAAGAAACTCAAATCAAAATCTGGTTGGTTACTGTGATGCTGATTATGCAGGAAATGTGAATGACAGAAAGAGTACAAGTGGAGGATGTTTCTTTCTTGGAAACAATCTAATTGCGTGGTTGAGTAAGAAGCAAAACTCTGTGTCAATATCCACCGCAGAATCTGAGTATATTGCCATGGGAAGTTGTTGCACTCAGTTACTTTGGATGAAGCAAATGTTAGCAGATTATGGAATCGACGCTGGAGTTCTTCAAGTCTACTGTGATAATCAGAGTGCTATAGATATCTCTAAAAATCCGGTTCAACATTCAAGAACTAAACATATTGATGTGAGACATCACTTTATTCGAGAATTGGTTAAAGAAAAGAAGGTTCAGATTGATCATGTTGGGACAGAGATTCAGCTGGCAGATATTTTTACAAAGGCATTGGACTTCAACAGGTTTGTCACATTAAGAAATTCACTTGGAGTATGTGAACTATGATCTGACTCAGTCAGAGAACAAGAGAGCTGATATGGTTATGAAGATACGGTTCAATTCAATATTTCTGGTTCGGTTTATCACATTAGAAGCTCCAAGAATGGTTTATTCCGTTTTTGTTTTTGGCAAAAATCGAGTTTTTGAATTTTAAAAAAAGGATATGCAATCATAACAAGATTTACTCAAATCTTGGTGAAAAGATTCTCGGGGAGAAAGACAAAGAGGCTAATTGAAAAGTTTTTAAAAACCCTAAGAAACAAGAGAAGCGAGAAATTCACAGCAGAAAAGTTCTCAAATCGTAAGAATGGTGAAAGCTACACGAAGAGGACCAATCGGAGGAAGAAGACCGGCTAGAGAAAGTCGGTCTGATGGTGGTGCAGAAACCCACAATTTGTTGATGACCCATCGAAGACCAGTCAGATCTACAGTTGCTTCTTTATCTCTGGTTCCATATGACAACGATGAAGATTCATTCGCCACTGCAAGCGAAGGAACTAAGAGTGGTGGATCTGGTGAAGATAAGCAAGATGTAGTGGAATCAAAGAAACCTGACAGAGATTCTAAGGTTCCTTCTGAACAAATCGAAGAAGACAAACTTAATGAGGTAGATGTGCTCACAGAAACGGTACTTAGAAACGATGATTCAACAGAAGCTGGGCCAACGGAAGGAATTAAAAAATTGGGAAATAAATTTGAAGAAGCAGGTTTGATTTCATCTCAGAATGATGAAATTCGTGATCAATCAGAGCAGAATCAGAAGCAAGATTCTACTTTCTCAGAACAAGCTGAACAGAATGTTATCAGGTCACATGCAGAACAGATTGAAGAAGAAATAGATGACAGAAATGTTGAAGTAACAGAGGAAAGGGTTGGAGATGAACCAATCCACGTCTCAGATGTTGAACTTGAGCCCACTGAGCTGACTGTTGAAGAACAATTCCAGAAGAATCAGAAGGAGAAAGAAGCTCGTAAACAGCTAGGTCTAGCTCCTCCAAAGAAGAAACAGAAGAATGCTGAACCAAGTTCAAAGAAGAACAAATCTCTCAACCATTCTGGTTCAGGTAAAAGCAAACCCAAGAAAAGCTTTCGATCTAAGCTATTCTCATCTCCTCAAGCTCGAGAAAGGTATGCATTATTTAAGGATAGGAGTTTAGTTGAGGAACGCTTGATTGATTTAGAAAAGGAAGATACTTGGGGATTTTTAGCTTTGATCAAATCTGCAAAGTTGGAACCCACTGTAACGAATCTAGGCAGTTATGTGAAGGAGGTAATTGCTGAGTTTTATGCTAATCTCCCTTCTGAGAAGTCTGAAGAAAATTCTGAGAAAGTCAGTGTATTCGTCAGAGAACATGTTTATGAGTTTTCCTCTCAGAAAATCAACAAGTCTCTTGGGTTCAAAGAGTTGAACAAAGATGAGTTAAAGGCAGATAGTGAGGCTGATTCTATTGGAAAAGAAAAGCTTGCAGAAATCTTAAGTGAAGAAGAGAAAACAGGCTGGGATGACTTGATTTTTAAGAATCTTTCACCACGAGTTGGAGCACTTCTTCGTATCACAGCTCAGAATTGGATCCCTTCGTCTAATCCAGACTATGTCTCAGTTGAAAGAGCTCAGCTTATCTACAAAATCTTTCATGGGATCAGAATTGATGTTGGGAAGATGATTTTCAATCAAGTGATGTCACTTGTTCAGAATAAGGATGAAAGATGGTTGGTGTTTCCCCGAATCATATATGGGATGCTCATAAGTCAAAAAGAAGTGACAATCTTTCCTGGAGAAAAGTTTGTGACTCCTAAGTTCTACAAAAAGGATGTCAGAACTGGTCAAGCTTACACTGAAAGGATGAAGGGCAAAGCAAAAGCTAGCACTCAGCCAAATACTTCAAGAGCTGCTCTTCAAAATGTATATCCTTCTTCTCAGTTTAATCCAGAGTATCAAGGATATACTGTTGTGGACATTGGAAGCATCCGCCTGCCACACCCTGATGAGGATGATAGAGAGGGAATGTTTATGGCCTTGTTAGACACAGCTCAGGCTATTTCCAAGATGAATGGAGTGATTCAACAACTTGTTCTCAGTCATCCTTTGTCCAAAAGACTATAGGAAGTTTGGTTTTTAACCTTGAGCTCTCAAGCAGGGGGAGAAAGGAGTATGGCTGTGATTCTGGGGGAGTTCATGTGTTGTGGGGGAGTAGTTATTTGATCTTTTTGTTGTCAGATTTAGGGGGAGTTAGTCTTTGTTGGACGAAATTGCTAAAATTTTTAATAACTTCGATTGTTTAAAGTCTGTGATTGCTTGTGATGAAAAATGTCTACAAAAGATAGAAGATTTCAAATGCAGGTGCTTGAGAGACACAAGATTAAAAAGGGGGAGATTGAAGATGCAGCTTCTGAAGGAGTACCTGAACTAAGTCAAGAAGTAACTCAAGAGAACAGAGCAACATGAACAAGATTAAGGAAATATGCAGAATCTTGTTATGGCGGTTTGAAGTGAAGACTAGAAGCTTAGAGAAGATTCTAGAAGACTGAAGAGTTTCCTTTTGCAAGAAGAAAAGGAAAACATGAAGACAAAGGACAATTTCCTATTCCATAAAGAAAAAGGAAATTGTCCATTCCAATTAGTTTTAGAATTGGAAATCGACCTGTTGTATGGTCTCAACCTATTTAGTATAAATAGGGTGCTAAGGCTTGTAGAAAGCTCAGCACAATCACGAGAGAGAATTCCTAGCTATTAAGTCTTAGTTTGAGAGAAATAGAGAACTAGAGGCTTAAAGTGAGCTAAGGGTATTAAGGAGAGTTATTGTTCTTAATCGGTCTGTGATTAAGGAACAAGACTTAGAGAGAATAGAAAATAGTGTTAAAGGAGAAACCTTGTAAACATATTTTCTATTAATCGAAAGAGTTTTTTGAGAAATTCTGAGTTACATCGTGAACTAATTCAAAACTTAGTAGCTCTTGCATTTACACTTATCATTGGGGATTAAGAATGGGAGAAAGATGCTTCTTTCTACGCAAATGAATGGTCTCTCTCATGTACAGGTTTGGAATAAGTGGTCTCTTTATCTCTATATATCTCTCTCCTGCTTGCTTTGCTCCTACTTTGTGTAACAATTGGTACTGTTTTTGTTTCAGTGAACTCGTTATCCAGTTACATTTCTCAAAGTTTAAACTTTCCTCTCTTCACAGTGTGAATACAAAGATTTGTTGGTGTGTTTTTGTCATGTTCTGTGTTGTCTCCTAAGTAACGAGCCAGAGTTTGTCAAGGAGAGCATAGATGGCGCTGATGTTCCTGGATTGAGCTAGCTTTAGATAATTAGATCCATGGGAGACAGTGAAAAAAAAAAAAAAAATACAAGATTGTTCATAGAAGTTAGAACGTTCATTGATTTCTAAGTGAGTCCATGTAGCCCACCACAAGCAATCAATTCGAAGTTTTGGCAATATCTTTACCTTTTTGAAAAAAAAAATGCTCTTTTCCATACATCACTGGAAATAAAGATGAATAAAAATCATTACAAAGACTGATTTTTATTTGGGGTCAAATAAAGAATTAAGAGCAATGAATAAAAGAGGTTTCGATGTAAAAGGATTTGTTTATTTGTACAAATTAAACGATTTATTTAATGTTTGCATTTTTGAGTCAGTTTCCTTGCCCAATGTCGCTTGGTGTGTAAGAAACTATAACATATGTGGTATATGAGATTGTATATATTTTCATAGTGTGATGGGTTGGTCTCCTTCAAGCTCTGATATAACAATCAATGAGTCTTCCATTTCGAGGGAGAGAGGTTCGTTCTTTGGAACCGGATTGATTATCTGCAACCACGGAAAACCGAGTTATCAATGTCCGTGAAGAGGAGGAGGTTAAATGTATGTTGCAGAGTAATTAAACACTCACCTTTTTACCGCCTTTTATGTAGCCTATGGCGACTTCTCTCCTTAGCCAAGCTCGCTCTGAGAGCTCAGTGAATGAATGGTTCTCGCCCTCTTTCATGTACAGTTCAATGTCCTGTGTATCTCAAAAGCAAACTCGAGATTTTCAGACTGCAATTTTTATGATTTTTCAAACAAAGGAAGAGATTCTTTCAACCTTAACGTATATCTCGTCACCATCTGCGTCTAGAATGTCCTTCCATACCTCGTTCAGTTCGCTGTTTTCAGCAACTAATTAAAAAAAGAAAAAAGAGTATTACTATTGTTCGGATTGCGGTGGATAAATAAGAAACAAAACTGAAATTGATTAACCTTGTGCTGTTACAAGGCTCATAACTTCCTCTGCCGCTATGAAAGTTAGGGACGGCTTGAGTCCTGTTATCTGTATGGTTTTGTATAATGTTTCACCAACTTAACCGTAAAGAAGCTAACAGAAAAACAAAATCGTCTTTCAATACCTGCTTGCCGAGTTTTGAGTCGACGATTTCAGAGGCTAGATTATGTACCTTAAGAAACAACAAAAGTAAGATGAATTTTACCTATGCAATGTGGTTAGGATTCGATGAAAAGTTAGAATTTTATGAAAAGTTATAAGATTACCTTTACTCCAAGCTTGTTGCAGATGCTTTCAGCAAGGAGAAGAGAGTAAGCGGATTGTTTGTCTGCTCTAGATGGATCTAACATACATCAAATTATTTGTTAGTGCTACGGTTATTGCAAAAGATGGAACTAAGAAGAACTAGTCGCGAATGCTTACCTCCAAGAAGCCAGTCTCGATCCAATATGACAAGGATGGTCAAAGGAATATTTTTGCCCTTTCTATATTTACTTTTCATACGGATTATAGTTTGCTTTAATGTATCATAGTTCAGAGGATTCCCAACCTGCAGAAGATTGAAAAACATCAATACGCAACGACTTTGAACCTCATCATGTTCATGCCTCCGGATATGAAATTTACCTTATGTGAAACTTGGATGTTCTTAATTTTCACTGAACCCATACTATCTCCCACTCTTCTTCTGTCCTCTAACGGTACATCCGATAATATTTCCTGTGAACAGAAACTTATAAGTAACTCATTATGTGAGAGCCAGCCGGAGAGAGATAATGAATGGTATATGATCATACCATTGAACTGCCTGGACCAAGATAGTTATCAAACTCCTCGATCATTTGCACAACGTCTCCACGCCAACCAAGTAAAAGTATAGATTCTGTGGGTCCTTTGATGGAATCTGATCCCTGTGTAAACCATAGAAATGAAAATCAGAGGTCTCAAAATTTTCGAAAGACAGTATAAATCAAGCATTACAGGGGCTAGTTGGGAGTCAGACCTTTAATAAGGACTTACGAGGACGCATTATAATTTTTGCTAGCCGTGATCTTTTTTTCTCAAACACTTGCTTCCGAGTATCAGTCGCAACTGTAATGTTCCCAAGTTTCATGTCTGCATATAATAGTTGCTTCTTTTTCCAATTGAGAGGTGCGATAAACAATAGTTTGTCGGTTTCCATGAGCTCTTCGTTATCATTTGGGTGGAAATTCACTTTCCCGTCTCGTAAAAGGCCACAGACCACAACCTAAAAGGAATACATGTAGATAATGAAATTAGTAACAAAGATCAAAAACATTCGAAGAACGAAAAAACATTCTCCCAAGAGTCAATCCTACCTCCTGGAACCCCAGTCTTAATTATCTATACTTCGTCACAACTAGATTGGGGAAGCTGCAAAGATTCCAACTAGCATATACACATCACTCTCTTAACCGCTTTATTAAAATAAAGAATAAAGAATATAAATGTTATATATCTCGTGTATTCTCTTATTAATGAATGAGGTTACAACTTATATATATACACAATAAGGGAGACAAATCCCAATTGGACTAAGAAACCCTAAAGACCAAAGCCCACTAAGACTAACATAAACCGTCATTGGGTTAATCTTCTAGAAGATAGACATGGGCCTTCTAGAACATGGACATGGGCCTTCTAGAACATGGACATGGGCCACGGTTATGGAGTCCATCCGTAATGTAGTTTACAACACTCCCCCTTGGATGACATAACCGTGTAGATGCCAAAGGATCTTTGTAATGCGCTTGGGGATGCTGCCTCATTAAAACCTTACCAGGAAAACCCATTGGGACAAAACCACGGTGAAGGAAAAAGAGTACAACACGCATTACTCCCCCTGTTTTGGTCATCCCTGCAAGTCCTTAAGTCTCCGCATTCCAATTTGATGCGTGAGCTTCCTTAATGTTGTTATCGGTAGTGCTTTAGTGAAGAGATCGGCTGAGTTGTTGCTTGAACGAACTTGCACCACTTGAACTTCACCATCCTTTTGTAGGTCATACGTGAAGAAGAACTTAGGTAGAATGTGCTTTGTCCGATCTCCCTTGATGTAGCCGTCCTTGAGCTGAGCGATACATGGCTACGTTGTCTTCACATATGATGGTCTTTGATGTTGTAGTAGCTACGCCTTGAAGAAGGCTGCCTACGTACCCTTGGAAGGGATCAAGCCACACGTAGTTCCTATTTATTGACCATGCCATAATCTGATCTTACCTACATCAGCAAAACAAACTAAACCAAAGCAAACTAGACCTTTTTTGGTTAGATCAGTATAGAATAAACCCAAATAAACAAAGTAGGAAGAATAAACTTTAAAATTTAACCAAACCTTCCTTCAAACCTTTCAAGTGCCTTTGGGTTGATCATGAACTAAATTTAGACAAAGGAGGTTCACGGCAAAACATATGTCTGGTCTAGTGTGGCTAGCCAAGTACATTAACGCTCCTATGACACTGAGGTATGACACTTCAGGACCGAGAACTTCTTCCTCGTCCTTCTTTGGACCGAATGGATCACTATCCAATCCAAGGCTTCTCACCACCATTGGGCCTGGTCCTTATTAAATATCCTTGAGTACTTTTCAGTATATGCCTTTTGATGCACAAGGATTCCATTATTCATGTACTCAGGTTGTAATCTCAAACAGAACTTAATTATTGCCTAGGTCTTTCTTTTAGATATACTCAACTGTTTGGTCGATTACCCAGATGTTTAAATTATTCATATACACTGCTATGATTACAAATCCTTTGTTTGCAAACCTCTTTATGAAAATACATGGACTAATGGGATCATTTATAACATTCCATACGCCCATTTGGTCTAAGTCCATGAAAGGATTTGTCCAGCCTTATGCAGTGATATTCTCGAGAATCTTTCTTATCTTTGAGCTCAATACCCTCTGGTAATCTCATATATATTATCCAGTGGACTTATATAAATATGCAGGCATTAAATCCATTAGCCGCAAATCAAGTCTTTTTCTTTATATAGCCAGACTTAGCAAAATTTAAATGTCTTAGCATCCACCACAGGGGAGTATGTTTCTTCATAATCTATCCCCGGTCTTTGTGAGAATCCTTGTGCTATAAGCCGTGCCTTATATCTCATGCTTTATTATTCTCATTTCTTTTCCTCACAAAGACCCACTTATGTCCTACTGGTTTTATCTTGGATGGTGTCCTTAAGGTCGGACCAAACACATCCCTTTTCTTTAATGATTCTTAGCTCCACGTTTTATGGTCTTGTACCATTTTAATCAATCATTTCTTTGAGTGCACTCTAGTATAGACGTGGGCTCCTGATCCTCATTTATATTCATAAATTCAAGTGCTACCTTGTATGTAAAATTATCTTATGTCGACATTTCTTATATATTCCATTATGTTCCAGACATGATATCATCGATTGAGATTTATTATGGTCAGGACCTTTAATACTTTGCAGCTTGGCGTTCCAAGCTACATTATATGGTACCTGTACCTTAGAGCCTGTCGGCCTTATCTCCATGTCTGGGATGGTTTCCTTAGTAACCTCGGATTCCTATTGCACCTTTCTTTAATTTCCGAGGGTTTTTATCATTGGAACTTATTGGTCTACCACGTTTCTTACGTTGTCTAGACTCTGTAGCAACTTGATTGTGTTCTTTGTGAACATCAATACGTACTGGTGCATTACAAGCTGGTATGTACGCTTTTATAACTCTCTTTGGGCCATCAAAGGAATCTGGCAATTCATTAGCTAGCTTTTGCAAATTTATTATCTTATGGATCTCTGAATCACACATCAGAGTCCGAGGATCTTGCCAATTTAAGGATGTTTGATTCCATTATATTTCTTTGACCAGCTTGTTTGTCTCTCCACCTAAAGTAGGAAATTCGGATTCATTAAAATGACAATCTGCGTATCTAGCCTTAAATAGATCACCCATGGTTGGCTTTAGATACTTAATAATGGTGGGAGAATCAAATCCAACATATATTCCCATCCTCCTTTTAGGTCCCATCTTTGTTCTATGTGGTGGAGCAATCGGTACATATACGGCACACCCGAATGTCTTTAGATGGGATATGTCTGGCTTATGACCCGTTAATAATTGGGATGGCGAATATTTATGTTCACTAGATGGCCTTATGCGTATAAGCTCTGATGCATGTAAAACAGCATCCCCAAGCGGCTACTGGAAGCTTCGACCTCATGAGTAATGGTCAAGCTATCAATTAAATTCGTTTAATGAAGAATTCCGCTAATCCGTTCTAAGTATGTACATGTGCCACGGGATGTTCCACACTTACCTCCATGGACATACAGTAGTCATTAAACGCTTGGGACATGAATTCACCGGCATTATCTAGACGTATAGTCTTAAGCGGAAAATCTGGAAAGTGGGCTCTCAGTCTTATGATCTGGGCCATGCGGTATTTAAGACCGAATCATGCAATCGATTTTAGACTAGTCCATGCAGTATTTAAGACCGAACCATGCGACTATCTTGTCTATGCATCAATGAGGACCATGAAATATCTAAATGTCCCACATGGTGGGTGTATTGGTGCACATATATCCCCTTGTATCCTTTCCAGAAAATTTAATGTCTCTTTATTTATCTTTGCCGGTGATGGCCTTATAATGAGTTTTCCTTGTGAACATGCTTCACACGTGAGATTCTTAGGGATAACTCTTTTCTCTTTTAGGGTGTGCCCCTTTGAATTTATCATAAGCTTACGCATCATACTATGACCCGGATGGCCAAGCCGGTCATGCCATAAAATGAACTTTTCGTTGGACTCTTTCATTATCTAGACGTATAGTCTTAAGCGGAAAATCTGGAAAGTGGGCTCTCAGTCTTATGATCTCGGCCATGCGGTATTTAAGACCGAATCATGCAATCGATTTTAGACTAGTCCATGCGGTATTTAAGACCGAACCATGCGACTATCTTGTCTATGCATCAATGAGGACCATGAAATATCTAAATGTCCCACATGGTGGGTGTATTGGTGCACATATATCCCCTTGTATCCTTTCCAGAAAATTTAATGTCTCTTTATTTATCTTTGCCGGTGATGGCCTTATAATGAGTTTTCCTTGTGAACATGCTTCACACGTGAGATTCTTAGGGATAACTCTTTTCTCTTTTAGGGTGTGCCCCTTTGAATTTATCATAAGCTTACGCATCATACTATGACCCGGATGGCCAAGCCGGTCATGCCATAAAATGAACTTTTCGTTGGACTCTTTCATTGCCATATTAGCTTCGATCATATCGATTTTAGCATAGTAGAGACCAGTGGATAATGCGGATATAGTCTCTAGGACTTTCTTATGTCCTTTGGTGATCTCAATTATATTTAGGAATTCTTTGTTTCCTTCACCCTTTGTTTCAATATGGAAACCATTCAATCTTATTTCTTTGAAACTCAATAAGCTCCTCTTTGAGCTGGGTGAATATAAGGCATCATTTAGTTCAAGATGCGTGCCATTTGGTGATAAGATATGGGCTTGGCCGTAGCCCTCAATAAGACTACCTATACCCGCTATGGTGCTAATATTGGCATTTTTCATTATGATATTTAGGAAAATATCTCTTGTCTTTTAAAATTGTGTGGCTCCACTATCCACCACAAGTATGTTCTTGTCCTCGGCCATTTCTTATATGGACAAGAATCATGTTTTAAACATAAAGTAATATAAAATAAATTCAAGGAAATAACAATCAATGAACACATAAAATGCAAAGAAAAACATAGAGGTTTTGATGTCGAAGTCAGATTTATCAACTTGATTCTTTTAGGCAATCAGGAGTTTCATACTCCATTAGATCATCTTGATCATGTTCACCATCTTTATATACCAAATGGGCTTTAAGATTCTTCCTTTTTCACACTCTCTTGATAGAGGTCACAACGATGTTTGGAAGTCCTACATATCTTAGCCCAATGGTTCCCCATTCCACATCTATGGCATACTCATTTGGTCGAGTGTTGTGGTTTGGAAATACCACATCGTCCTCGCCCTCGACCACGGCCGGAATTGGGTCTACATCCACGGTTATAGTGGTTCCCACGGCCGGATGAGTTATAGTGGCCACAACCACGTCCTTTCCATCCACTATGACTACGGCCGTGTAGTCTATCTCTATGGACGTGGTTAGATTCTTTGGATTCTTCCTTATCCTCTACGGCCTTATTGGCATCAGGTAATGGGGTTAATCTATGAGGTCGTAATTCACTGTTTTTATCAGTAAGTCATTATTTTGCTCATCTAGAAATAGACTCATCCACGGACTTATAGTCCTGGATTATGAGACTCTCAATAAGATGGTGGCTAATATTGCCTTGTATCTATCTTTCTCTCTTGGCATTATTGCCTTATTAGATACATTCACCAAGTCCTTTTGACTTTTAGGATAATCTTAGTATCCATTGCCCATTTTAAATAATTATCTCCTAAGAGATTTAGGGCAGTAAAATACAAGTTGTAATTCAACATCTACAAGGAAAAGTTTTGAGTCAAAATCATGTAATCGTTAGTGTCATGCGGTATTTGAGACCGAACCATGAATCGATTTACTTAGGGATTTGACTTTCCTCTTTTGCTTAGGATTAGATTTCCTCTTTTGCTTAGGATTAGATTTCCTCTTTTAATTAGGGTTAACTATTCCTTTTCCTTTTAGGATTTACTTTCCTCTTTACTCTAGGATTAATTTTCCTATTTCACTTATGATTTTAGATTTTTAAGATTTTCTATTTTATTTAGAATTTGGAAAATTTCTATTTCTTAAGGTTTTTCTATCTTGAATAGGATTTATGAATTTCCTAATTTAATTAGGATTTAGAGTATTTTAGAATTTCCTATTTACAATAGGATTTAGGATTTTATTTAGGTTTTCCTGCTTTCTTTAGGATTTAGCTTTTCCTATTTAGAATAGAATTTAGGGTTTTTCAGATTTCATATCTTAATTAGGATTTTAGGGTTTTACTATTTTCTTTAGGATTATCTTTTCTAAGGTTTAGGTAAAGAAACCTTGCAAGACCCCATGTGATATCTTGAAAAGAAGGAACGGAGACGTCCAACTTGAGAGGAGTAGGTAGAGAGTTCGATGCACAAGCAAAAGGCAAGCCAGTCCCCACTGAGTTCTGAACTAGGCGGGGAAGCTCTTGACATATCTTTTGCGCTATCCTGAACACCGCATACAGTGGGATGCATCCTATCACCAGTCTATATGGAAGACTCTGCAGATTAAGAAGATTACATCATAAGCATACAAAATATTTCATCTCGATAGGTAAACAAGAAACAAACGCATTGAAAGACATCAAATACACCAGTAGATACAATGAGCTAAGACTCATCTTTCAAACCAAGAAAGGGTGTATATAAGATATCAGAATAATCATGAGAGTAAAAAAACAGAACGTAATGCAGGGAGACTTATTCTGCACAGTATAGAACCAAGAAAAAAGATAAAGACATGACATGGTATAGCTTCACCTTATGGAATTTGGAACTGAAATCATTCAGGTTGATATTAGATGGCTTTGTGTCTCCTGTCCTTTGAGATTTGACTTTGAAGAGTGAGTTTCTTTTACTTTCTCACATACATTTTAATGAGCTCAACTGAAAATTGCAAACTATATTTGGTGTTGTAGATACATACACATGGCAAAGAAAGCACGGCCCAGAGAGAGGGTTCAATTGGCAGATCACCAAAAGAAGAGAACATAGTGAAGTCCATAAGTATACCCGACTCATGGACTTCACTATGTTCTCTTCTCATTTGGTGCTCTAATCCTCATTTCTTCATTTTGTTTATTTTCAAATTTGCGTATAGCACAGGTGATGTATCGTGTTTATTAGTCGAGTTCTTTTTGGTCTTTTTGGCAATGCTAAGTATCTGCATCTTTGCATCAATGCTTTGTTCCTGCATTTTAGATCTAATAAACTTTGTCTCTTTATAAAGTTTGTATACGTTATAGATTACATGTTTTGGTGAATTGATTTGCAGAATTTGGTTGTATAATTAGTTGCATGTTCTGGTTTCTAAGTTGCAGGTTTGGTTTGAGAAAATTGAAGGTTTTCGTTTTGCAGACTTGATGATGATTCATGTTTTCAGATGAAATTTGATTTGCCTAAGATGCTTTTAACAACTGCTAAGAAACAGAATGAAGAACTCGAGAGAATTAGTACAACAATTCCCAAAACATGTTTGCCATATCCAGCCTTTCGTATTTTGTATCATACTTTAGAAAACATTTTCATTTCATAAATTAGTATTAGTTTGTACCGATTGACATCTCTATTTGTGCATTTATCGTATACATTCAAGCTATTACGTACGTGAGAGAACCCTTATTGTCATATGAAAGAAAATCATCTTTTCTTATCACTACAAGAAAACATA
>NW_003302548.1:3905110-3993978 GCF_000004255.2 Arabidopsis lyrata subsp. lyrata | reverse complement strand
CTTTTAGAAATTCACATGCTGGGAAGATGAAAAGTACCTTAATATCTCTATGCATAATCCCATTGTTGTGAAGATACTCCAAACCCAACAACAGCTGCTTTTTGTACATTATTATCACCTATTAAAAAAGGTTAAGATACAACATTGATAGCCTGCGAAGCTCAAACACAAAGTTAAAGATATAGTCAGGACTTACTGGCTCAGGAAAAGATCAAAATCCAACATAGATGATATTGATCCACCACGAACAAACTCCATCAAAATATTCAACGAACCACTCTCTCTTACAGTACCCAAGTATCTCTGAAAAAGAAACAAGATAATAAGAAGAATGCATGCAGAACAGACATTAAACATATGAGAAATAGCTGAAATGGATTCGCCAACTCACAACAATGTTTGGATGTGAAAGATTCTTAAGAAGTTGTACTTCTTCCTCAAGCTGTCGGATGTGATCTGAGTCTTCTCCTTTGAAGCACTGCTTGGAGCGATTAAAACCTGTTATCCAAAATAAGAATCACGAATCAGAAGAAAAAATCATAAATCAATAGGAATTAAAGGTAACTAGAACTAAGAATATCAATTTCAAACCGAAATTAACAATTACCAAACCCTAATCCAACAAAAACCTAACCCTAATCCAAACCCTAATCCAATTTCACCTTCTCAAACGTATTTCCCGAAACCCAAAAAACAAACCAACCCTTGAATCGACCCAAACCCTAAACCTAGATCTACACACTACAAAATGAAATCAGAAATCAACTTATCTTCACTCATAGTCGTCTGAATCGCCGGCGGATCTCCTTCTCCAACCGACAGCTCTTGATTAAGTTCTTCTTCGAGGGAGATCTACGGCACCTCGACGAGACAAATGACGAGTGGAGAGGCAGAGGTGAAGAGAGATCTTAAAAGATCTGCACGTTCTTCTTCCACGGGGAACTTTAGAGATCCGCCGGCGATTAGAACGAAGGAGAGACGGAGAATCGCCGACAGAGGAAACGAAGAATGCGAAAACGAAGAATGATTTTTTTTTTTTTTTTCACTCTTTTCCCACAAAAACGCGTTTCTCCCGACTAATCCCGAGCCGCCACCTCATCAGATACTGGTATCACTAATATCACCCCAGTGATACGGCTCAGGCCCAAGTCAGTGGTTTTACCCATTAATTTAATATTTTTGGGCTTATGATACCCATAAAAAATGTCCTATGTACATGGTCTTATGAGTCGTCGTGATTTGTGGAAGAATATAATCTAAGGACTTTTTCTTATTCGACTTTTAAAAGTTGAAAAGGCTAAATGACAGCTCATGATTTTCTTGAAATTATTGGGAGAATTTAAGCATTTAGTAGAATTACCGGCTACAATTTTTCCTCTCAAAATTTAATTATTTGTGTCTCGGTGTCACTTAATAAAGCATTTAGTACACTTACCAGCTAGATTTTTTGATTAATTGACTTCGCTTGCATGTCATTATTACGTGCTATAATATTAGTGTCATCACTGGTTTGGTTTTTGGTTGCCGACTTATATTGAATTTGGATTCAACTTTATGCTATGTATGAGTTGTATGAAAACATAAAGGCCACATTTACGTGTAAAAGTCACGTGTCTATCAAAATTCTGACAAAGACAGGCTTTGTAGTCTTTAGGTTGGTGGTAGTTGTGAAAATGGAAAAACCATTTATGTTATGTTAATGTCCAGCGTTTTATTATATTTATACTATAATATAAAAGTTGATTACATTTTTTCTTTTCTCAAACGTAACCATCTAGCAAAAACTATTCATTTATTACATATACAATAATACAATCGTGCATGCATTAGGAATTTAGGATTGATGCATAATTATAGATTACAATCACTTTTACAAACATATATATAGTCACTATTTAAATTGTAGATCTAAGAAATGAACGTGGTAACACGTGCTTGCAAGTTTCTTATATCTCTAATCTGGTTGGCAAATTGAACCAAAGGTCTTAAATGAGCTACAATATAATGTTGGCTACTTGCATTACATTACACATGAGACATAGCACACACAACACATACGGTTGCATTTATAGATTTGTGTTTAATGTCCACCGTATAACGGTTGTCTAGTCACAACCATTGTTAGAATTTCTTAGATCCGAAATTTCTTTTTATTTTATTTTAAGTATTGTATACATATTTTTTGAGTTTTGAGAGTAATAATAAATTTGTGACAATTATGCAGGTGCAACCAAACTCCTACGCACTAGTGGTGAGCACAGAGAACATAACCCTAAACTGGTACTTAGGTAACGACCGATCAATGCTTCTCTCTAACTGCATCTTCCGTATGGGCGGCGCCGCGGTACTTCTATCGAACCGCTCCTCGGATCGTAGCCGTTCAAAATATCAGCTAATCCACACCGTTCGTACCCACAAAGGAGCTGATGACAACGCATTTGGCTGCGTTTACCAACGAGAAGACAACAACGCAGAAGAAACCGGCAAAATCGGAGTATCACTCTCTAAAAACCTAATGGCAATAGCTGGAGAAGCTCTCAAGACAAACATCACAACTCTCGGACCACTAGTCCTACCAATGTCCGAACAACTTCTCTTTTTCGCGACCCTCGTGGCCCGAAAAGTCTTCAAAGTCAAGAAAATAAAGCCTTACATTCCCGATTTCAAGCTAGCTTTCGAGCATTTCTGTATCCACGCGGGAGGTAGAGCCGTGCTCGACGAGATAGAGAAGAACTTGGATTTATCCGAATGGCACATGGAGCCATCGAGGATGACGTTGAACCGGTTTGGAAACACTTCGAGTAGCTCACTTTGGTATGAGCTTGCGTATAGTGAAGCTAAAGGAAGGATTAAGAGAGGAGATAGGACTTGGCAGATTGCGTTCGGATCGGGTTTTAAGTGTAACAGTGCGGTTTGGAAAGCTTTGAGAACGATTGATCCAATGGACGAGAAGACTAATCCATGGATTGATGAGATTGATGACTTTCCTGTTCAAGTTCCTAGGATCACTCCCATTACGTCGTCGTAGTGTTTTAATTTTTCTTGAATTCTTTTGGAAAACTAAATTTGTTATGGTTTGTAACTTATGTGATGTGATATTTTTTTATTATCTTAATATATATGATTGCAATATCTGAGTTTATTTAGACAAGAAACAAAACAAAACAAATAAATATGGAAATGAAAAATAGAGAATCAAACCTGACCCATAAGTGACCAATGAGAATCGACCCCAGCCTAGGTTTAGCACAAGAGTTTCGTGTAATATTTAGTAGTCTGCCACGTGTTTAGATTACGTGTTAAACCACAATGCTGCATATATGGTTCTTGGTGCCACGTGTTAATAGACTTGAACTTGTTTAAATTGTATCTTTGCAAGAGTTGAAGTAAAAACAAAAGTTATGTCTTTGATCTCTGCAAATCTTATGCGAGGCACTCTCTTTTTATGTTCATCATTCAAGTCTAAGCCATGGTCTACACGGTTAATCACTGCGGCGAAATCGGTTTCGTGTACTTCTAAGCCGATTAGAGGGTTAACCAACTCTACTACTGGAGTCTATTTCGTTAGCCAAACCGGTCCACCGAAAATCCAATTCCCTGGTGGGTCTCCTTCAGAGGAAGAGTTACCTTCATGGCCAAGTAGAGGACCAGAGTGGGCTCCATTAGAAGTCCCGGAGCTTCCTAATATACCGGAGATAAATCCGTCGGAAACTCCACCAGAAATTACGACGGTTCCAAGTGATCCACCACCGCTTGGACCGCCACAGACTCCTGGCCCCGAGTTTCCGGTTCCACCATCTCCGTCTCCACCGATGCCAGATACTCCAAATCCTCCTACGCCAAAAACTCCCCCTGATGTGATACCTCCGATTTGGGAACCACCTCGACCACCGGATATCTTCCCACCGGAGAGTCCACCACCGGGAATCGACCTGCCACCGCCGTTAGGCCCTACCATCATGTAGCAAAACTCATTTTACAGTTTTTAGCTTACAGTTTTATGTTTCCATCATTCCATGGAAGAGAGATAGTTAAACCCAACACACAGATGTTTTTCATTCATAACACAATAAGCAAATATGGTACATATCGATGCGACTCAATGACAAGTTTGACAACAGAGACGCAAAGAACACATAGATGTTACATTGGTTTTATTGGAAGCTTTGTTACTTAACAAACAGGAAATGTGAAACTTGTGGGACAAGGAACCTTTGCATTCAAGCAGAAGCGACAGCTTCTGAAACCCTTCCATTACCAGACTCTGCGCTGAGACTGTCATAGTAATCAACCAACACCTTCCAACCAGAGGGACACATGAAACCATCTGGTGGATTCTCTTTCTTCTTCGCCAAGCCACGCATCTAAAAACAAAACCATCCGATCCAAGTTTTTACATTAGTCACTAGAGTAAGAATTCAGATTTGGAGCTCCGAAATTGGGTTTTACCTTGGTTCCTGATATGAAGAGGAAGTCTTGAGACCTAGAAGGATCGAAGAAAGCCATTTTCCCCTGGGTTTTATCATATGCAGCGACCTATGCAAACAAACCAAAAACAATCAGACTTAACCCTCGAAGAAACTTTCGATTAAGAGGAAGTAGCAACTATCGATCTTAACCTTGAAGGGAAGAATGTTGAGACGTTCGAGTCCTGGGGCCATGCTAAGCACTTTCTTGCCGTGATCGGCATCATAGAGATCTCTATTCTCTGTCGGATGGCCCATACCAGCTGGATCGCGACCAACAATGTAGAAATTAGCTCCCGCGTTGATCCTAGCTTTGGCATGCCACTGAACCTCAGTCGGACCAGCATAGAGCATTGGAGATGGGAAGATGGACACTACAGTGGTCTCTGGATCCAATACACCATCCTCCAACACCTACATGTTCAAATCAAGAAACAGCAATATAACATTTTCACTCCATACATGCAATATCCAGAATCAAAAACCAAGTCTATTATCCAATATCCATACATCAAAATCTAAACCTCATTTGAAAGATGAACCACTTTGTATTCAATAGAGTTTCTTGGAACATAAGGAAGCAAAAGTTAGGGTTTATTATACCTTCTCGTGTTGCCTCATACGCCAGCTGAGAGGTACATCATCAGCCTTAGTGAATCCACCAAGTGGATTCAACAACAAGACAGGGTTTTTGTAACCCATCTCAAGAAGTCTTCTACGAGTATCAGTCATAAGAAGCGCATGACCATTATGGACCGGGTTCCTTAACTGGAAAGCGAAAACCGCATCCGCACCGCGCCTTATAAACTCCTCCCGCAGCTGAGATGGAGATAAACGAAACCGGTCTAAACCATCATTGTATTTGATCGGCTCCAGGACTTGCAAATCACCTCCAATCAACCAGTTTCCAGCTTTGGTGATTGCTTCTTCCGCATAAGGAAGTCCACGAGCCGTAGTTCCCCATGTTCTCGCGATTCGTTCTTCTTTCGGATGCTTGTAAATCTCAATACTAACTCAAAATCAATCAATCAATGATCAGCTTTAGCTCTAATTGCAATCACAAATCATAATCAAGACGAGTTTTCTTCAAATTAGGTTCTTATGCAGACATTTGATGATTTCAATTGCATAATTAGGAAGAAACTTACTCGGTAAGAATCGCGATCGGATTACCAACCGAGTCAACGAGCGTGACTCGGTTGGAATCTCCGATACGAAACTTCTGATCATCGTCGATAGCGAGGACGATCGGAACCGACATGTTGACGACGGAGCCGTCTTCGAGCCGGAACGAGTTAAAATGAAGTGTTTGGAGGAACTCTGACTGTCTCATGAAACCTTTGAGAGGACTTGCCCAGCCTTCGCTTAGCACATGTACCCACTCTAGATCCACACGATTCAGCTTGATCCTTATAGGAACCGTCTCCGCCTCGCGTTTCATCACGCGCCGCCGTGATTCTTCGACTACGAGGTTCATTAGTTTTCCTCCGTCAGGATCGATTAGCGCCGATTTCACGGCGAGACCGCGGCGGGAAGCTCGACGGGAGGGAGAGACGACGGAGACGGAGACGGATCTAGGAGCATAACGAGAAACATGATGCGTATGGATTAATGGTGAAGAACGAAACGGAGAATCGGAGAAGACGATGGCTGCTGCTGAAGAAGCCATTGAAATTGCTTTGTTTTGGCTCTCTTAATCTTTAAGAGAACATTGATTAATCAAATTTTTTTGTAATTAAGACATAATTAGTGGATACATGATTAATTAGGACTACATATTCATTAAATATACTCAGTTAGTGGATAATGAATAGACATCGGTCTAATACTGTTCTAAATTGATGTGTCAATAAGCACCTAATTCAATTATTTGATTAATATATGGTTTAAAGGACAACAATCTAACAACTGTTTTTTCTTTATTCTATTGTAAAACAAGATTTTTGTGAAAATATTTTAAAGAAATGGGATATTTTTGTCACATCTACTTAAAGTTAAAAAAATTTGTAATAGTTTTGGTATACACGTTTCGAGTTATTAAAGGATTAACAACACTTTCTTAAATAAAACAAGTTGGTGTAGCTTTGGTCCTCTAAAGTCTAAATATCATATTCGAATTTCATATGACTTACACACGCACATGAATTAGTGGTATAGTGGATTAATTAAAATGTTTATTATGAAAGCAAAACAAGTTGTAGTAGCTTTGGTCCTTTGGAGATTAATTTTAAATTTTATTTCTATGCTATAAAAAAGGATTACACATTATTTTGTGGTATAATGAATTAATTAATAGTACTAATTCCCGGAGATTTATTCACACGGTGGTCTTTCATAAGTTCCCGGGTCTTCTCTACGTCAGTCCAACGGTTAACTCCGGCGTAAATATTCGACAAGAGCACATAATTTCCGCTGTTTTCGAATTCTAACCCCAACAATTGTTTTAATGCAATTTCACCCCTCTCCAAGTCACCATGGATTTGAGCTGACCCAAGAAACGATCTCCATAGCGTCGCATTTGGCTTCATCGGCATCTTCTTGATGCATTCTTCCGCTTCTTCTAACCTCCCCGATCGGCCCAGTAGATCAACTAAACATCCGTAATGCTCAACTTTAGGCTCGATCCCGTAAACCGTTTTCATCGAGTGAAATATTTGGAGACCTTCATCAACTAAACCCGAGTGCGAACATGCTGATATCGTCACCACGAAAGTTGCATTGTCCGGGACTAATCCTTGGGAGATCAAGCTATTGTACAATTCAATACCTTCTTGACCAAACCCGTGAACTGCTAAACCACGAATCATTGCGTTAAAACATGATATATCTCTTTCAGACATTTCATCGAACACTTGGCGTGCGAAACTCAAACATCCGCATTTCGAGTAAAAATCGATCAGAGAAGTCCCCACAAACTGGTTCAGAGTCAAATTTTTCTTCAAAAGATACACATGAGCCCAAACACCTCCCCAAAACTCACCTAAATTCGCACAAGATTTGATCAAAGCTACAAGAGAAAGCTCATTAGGTCTCACTTGCATTCTAACAAACAACTTCAAAACCTCTTCATCACTCTCAGTTTCTTCAGAATTAGCGTAAGCAGCAAGAAGAGTGTTCCAAGTAGCCAAATCAGGTTCTCTAATTCTCTCCAACAATGACCTAGCTTCTCTCAATTCACCACAATTCGCATAAAAACCAACTAAAGCAGCTTGCACAAACCGATCATGATTCACCGGTTCGATGAATTTCAAGACATGGGCATGAAGAGCTCTCCCATGGCGATGCCATTTCGTCTCAAAGCCAGAAGCTTTAAATAAAGAAGGGTAAGTAAATTCATTAGGTCTAACAAAATTGGATCTTGAGCTCAAAATCTGATCGTAGAGAGAAAACGCGAGATGGGTTTGGGTGGAATTGTGATTGGAGACGATGGAGGAGATGAGAGTATTGTAGAGGAAGACGGAAGGATTTGGGATTTGGCGTAAGATAGAGAGTGCGTAGGATAAGCAGACGGTGGAGGATAAGTGAAGGAGTTTACTTAGAGGATATGTGTGGTGAGAGAGACCGATTGTGATGATTTGGGCATGGATTTGTTTGAGGTTTTGTAAGGATTTGCATTTTGGGATTAGGTTTAAGCATCGATGATTCTTGCTTGTGCTTGGAGATGTCATATGTGAAAAAGCTTAATAAGTTTGTAGTTTTCTCAAATTTGTAATTGACAAGAAGATCGAATCAGTTTCATGTTTTGAACTTTACAGGCCCAATTGGGCTTAATAGTTAAGCCCTTTAACTTTCATATGAGTATGGCCCATTTGTTTTCTGTTATTGTTGTTGTTGTTTTTGTATATATCAAATGATTTGATTCAAATCCATTGGAACATCATAGTTTTAAACATAGTCAATGTGCAATTTTCTTGTATTTTCCTCCTTTAAATAAGAATTAGTTTTTTTTTTTTTTCGTTTTTGTTTCATAAAAAATAGTAGTTCTGTATCTTGAAAGTAAAAGTTTAGACAAAATTCATGTTTTATTCATATTATTTTTGTTTTATTGTTATTAATAAAGGATTAAAATTTACTAATCAAAGAGATAAAATTATATAATGCATTGATAAAAGATATAATACAAGTTTTGTTATTTTTATTAACGTAAGGGAAAAGAGTTTAAACGTTACTTAAAATAAAACAGAGGGAGTATAAAAATTTCTTGAAGTTGGTGTTTAGTTGTGTGTATAAGTGTCGGAAAAAATTGAGGTTACCAATTGGTGTCATTTCAGTTTGTTTTTTTTTAATAATTTGATTTGAAGGTTTTGATTCAGTTAGACAAGAAATCTTTATGCAATTTGTGTATTTTTAGGTTTGGTTGGGTATGTTTTATTTTGGTTTGATTTGGATAACTTCAATTTGAGAAAAGCAAGTAAAGGTCTCTTTGGAACACATCAAAGTTGTCCCTACAACATGACAATCCCACCTTTTTTCCTCTCCAATAAAATAAGAAAAAACGATGCATTATAATTCCACCTTTTTATCTTGGTTCTATTCTTTTTATAACAATAATTTCTATGCAGATGTGAGACTGATAATTCTTTTTGAACACCTTTAGTGAAAATGATGCATCAAATCTTCTTCACTATATAGTGCATCTCCACACATGACCCAATTAGAAAGAAAAAACAATAAATGAGCAATTCTCCATGGCTTATTCCCAAAATCTCTGTTCATGTATCCTATAATTATGTGCTTTAAAATGTACTTAAATACTTTCATATAAAGGAAGGAACACAATAGATTCATCCGGTAAAACTTAATAGTTACACATATTTGTTACATGAAACACATTTTTGATCTCTACCTTACTACCTATACATTTATTATCACTATTGTTTGGATACCTTAACATTTTAGATCGAGACAAGAGAGAACATATCTTTTATTTATGTGAACTTCAAATAACAATGCTTCGAATTACAGCAAATTGAAAATTCTGCTAACGAAAAATCATTCGAGATTCCGGTGCCGATGGTCGAAACAACTAGTAAGACGGTCTCAAACTATTTGAAAGCTATGTGTAATTCTTCTTTTATCAAATATATATATATATATATATATTTATGTTATAATACAAATTTAGAAAGAAAAAAATTGTAACTCTGATTTTTATGTATATTCAGATTTTTTTTTTTAATTAGTGATCTTATGCGAATACACTACTTAAACATTCTGTTAGACATCCTTAATCATGATCGATATTTTCTTGACATTTCAAGATCAAATTAGGAGAATATTAGGATTCTGTAAAAGCAACTTTAAAAATTAGACACCAAACAAGTCATATCATATCTTTTACCATCCATCCCATGTACTACTAATGCAAGAAGTGTTGCTCAAAGACAACTATACGACAAAGCCTGAATTTATTCGCACCATTTAATAAATAATTTATATTTTCCAATCCTTTATCACTTTCAATTTCATTTTTACTTTAAATAATGTTTTGATGATTTATTCAGTCTTTTTATATAACATGTTCAAAATTTTGGGAACAGAAGTGCACTTTGGGGTGCTTTTCACAATAAAAGTAAAAAATAGGACTAAGATCACAGATGATAAAAAAGACAGAGCCTCTGTAAAGTAACTTGTCGTAATATTATTTTATTTTACTTTTAATTTTTTTGGGTTCTCATCTCTTTGCTTTTCATTATTTTCAATAAATAAATTAATCTAGTTTGATTCCAAACTATGTATGTTTCTAGAATTTCTAAATAGTTAAAGTTAATTTTGCTAACAATAAACTAGACATAATATACTTTTCAAATAAAAGGTAGAGAGTTTTACAAAGTTCAATAATTTTTTTTTTAAAAAGTAGATTGGTAATAAACACAATATTTACCTTTTATTTGTTAATCTATAAAAAGCAAAAGCTAAAGGAGAGCTGAGTGATACAAAAGCTATAGTGGCAGATTTGCAGATTATACACCGTTTTAGACCCAACTCTGACACTAGTTTTAATATTTTAACTCTTCACATTTACTTTTTTACCTCTTATTTTTAATTTTACACTTGACAGTATAAATTTACTGTTAATATGCTTTAAACATCGCAATTACTTCATCTTACTGACCACTAGTGACCAGTGGTAAAAAGAATATAAAAGATGTCGGGAGAAGTATTTATAATCAAACAAATAATCTATTTTTTGATGTCGCAATTACTAAATATCTTTTTTGGATTAAATATAAACTTTTTTCCTACTAGCATTCAACACAAATATCACATTCATATAGAATTAATAAAATTTCTGTACAAATTTTTGATTCAATAATGGTAAAAAAAATACTACTTTTTTTTGTGCAACGATGGATTCTTCATTTCATTAATAATGGCCAGGCCCGTTACAAAGGAAAGTAAAGCCTTTTTAGCCAATGAATTAGCTAAATTGTTTGCAGAACGAGGAGTAAAGTGAAAAGACAAAGCATCAAAAGAGAAAGATAGATTGAGGATGTCGTAATGAATCCCATGGAGTTCCTTCGATTGGATCTCCGATCTTAAAGCTTTGACCAGAACAGACGAGTCGGTAGCTACGATTACGTTGGTGAATCCCAATTCACGGGCATGTTGGATTGCAAGCAGGATTGCTGTTGCCTCAGCCAGGAGAGGGGAAGAAATGTTTGCAGAGGATGCAGAGCCACGCTTAAGTTCCTTTCCCCGGTGATCCGTGAAGATCCATCCAAAGCCTGCGTTTTTATCTGCTTTCCATGCCGCATCAGAGTTGCATCTAATTGAATCCGGATCGCAAGGGATCTATGTTCGTGGAGCAGCAGGCTTTGCAACATGAGGTTTAGCTAATTGTGCTATGGTCCAATCTTTGGCCTTTGTGATGGCGAGGGTGATAATTGCATCGGCCAGAAGATGTTGATCCTGGAATACTCGGCGGTTTTTGGCGGTCCATATGGCCCAAAAAAGCCATGGAGAGAGGAGTCCCTCGCTAAGTCCAACCGGTGGGAGGCAGGACATGAGCTTAGAAGCTTCAAATCCGTCTCTTATGGAGAGAGATTGTTCAGGTCTCAAAGTTGGGTGACACGGAAGCTTTCGCCAGATCTGATGAGCAAGAGAGCAATTAAAGAAGAGGTGAATAAGAGATTCCTCACCACCACAGTGGCTGCATACCACATTGTTGATGATCTGTCTGTGTTTCAGGTTCTCTCCTATTGGTAGAGCATTTTGAAGAGCTTTCCAGAGGAGGAGTTTTACTTTGGGTGAGATTTTAAGGCACCAAAGTTTCGATTTCCAGTTATAATCATCCACCACTGATGGTGTGCTGGTTTCTTTTTCTTCCAAATTCAGGACTTCGAAGTACCCAGATCTTGTTGAATAGATTCCAGAATCAGATGGGAGCCAAGCCCAGCGATCTTGACCTCCTCGTTTGCTTGGGCGCAAGGTAAGGATGTCTTTAGTGTATTCAGGGAGGAGTTTCTGAATTTTCTCTTCGAGCCATTCAAATGTCTCTGGATGTAGCAGGTGTGAGACTTTCAGGTCTTGGGAATCTTCAGTAGCTGGTCCCGTAGGGGCAATGGCCTTCTCAGTTGATAACCAAGGTTCGTTCCATATTGAAATACTCTGTCCATTGCCTACCAACTTTCCCACATGTGGTTTAAGAAGGTCTCTACCAATACAAATACTTCTCCAGCCATGTGATGCAGAGTTAGGCGGTTTGCAGTGTAGAAAGTGCGCAGATTGGCAGTATTTTCCTAGGAGGATCCTTCCCAAAAGGCTATCTAAGTAGTCTCCAGCTTAGTTTAGCAAGAAGGGCGTCATTGAAAGTCTGTATATCCCTAAATCCCAATCCCCCTGTTTTTAAAGATTTTGTCATTTTCTTCCAGGAGATCCAGCACATCTTTTTCTTCTCTGTGTTTGCATCCCACCAAAACCTTGTGAGGGCTGACTGGATCCTTTTACAGAGAGAGGTGGGAATCTTGAAGCAAGTCATTGTGTATGTAGGCATCGCTGATAATACAGACTTCAACATGACAAGCTTGCCAGCGGATGAAAGGAATCGGGATGACCAGCTCAGAGCCTTTTGCTTAATTCTATCAATGATACTCGTGAAGAGATCTTTCTTTTTTCGGCCAAAGAGTTCTGGTAATCCAAGGTATTTACCTTATCCTCCTTCATTTTGAATTTTGAGTTCAGCTTTCACTCTGATCTTTGTTTTCATCTGAGTTTTTGAGGAGAAAGTAATAGCAGACTTTGGGAGATTAATTCTCTGGCCTGATGCTTGCTCATACTTCTGAAGGATCAAGAGGAGTTCTTTGCAGCTTTGTGGATCAGACCGGCAGAAAAACATGGTGTCATCTGCAAACAGTAAATGGTTCACTCTGGGACAGTTAAGTGCTACTCTTACACCTTCAAGCTTTCCAGAATCTTGAGCCTTGTTGCATAAACCAGAAAGCACCTCACTGCAGAGTATGAAAATATAGGGAGAGAGAGGGTCTCCTTGCCTGATTCCTCTCTCTGGTAGTACCATTCCTTTAGCAATTCCATTAAGAAGATAGGAGTAGGAAACAGTTACTATACACTACATGATCCATTGAATCCAAACATCATGAAAACCCATCTTTTCCATGACTTGTTGAATAAAATCCCATTCAAGGCGGTCATACGCCTTGCTCATATCAGTTTTAACAGCTATATAGCACTTCTTCTTAGCCCAGATGTCTTCAAGTAGTGGAGAACTTCATGGGTTATTAAGACATTATCATTTATTGCTCGTTGTGGTACAAAGGCTGATTGGTTCTCAGAAATGATATTCTGCAGAATTAGTTGTAGTCTCTTTGAAAGGATCTTAGCAATGATCTTGTAGTAGACTGAACATAGTGCAATAGGTCGATAGTCAGCCACTTTCTTTGGACTTGTGATTTTTGGGATCAATCTGACATGGGTTTGATTAATCTTTGCTGGCAGGATTCCAGAGGAGAAGAAAGACTGAATCTCCTCAATGATTTTATCTCCAACAGTGTCCCAATTAGATTGGAAAAAGCTTGCAGAGAAGCCATCCGGGCCAGGAGCCTTATCTGCATGAATTGAGAAGCAAGCTTGTTTTATCTCTTTTGGTGATGGAAGGATGATTAGTGAATCATTGACTTCTGGGCTTATGCAAGGCGTTAGAGCTTCTTGGACAATGCTTGGTCTGCTGCCCTCTTGGGAGATGAAGAGAGTTTGATAATAACTAGTTATTTCTTTTACTATTTCCTCTTCTTCATACACAGGTCGTCCTTCCTCCTCTTCTATTATTGATATGTTGTTAATTGCTTTCCTTTCTTTAGTAGCAGCATAGAAGTACCCTGTATTTCATTCACCAAGAGCTAGCCAAAGTTGTCTACTCCTTTGTTTCTAGAACTCTTCCTCCGCTTGGTAAGCCAGTGTTAACTCCTTGTTGATTGTGTCAATAGCTTCTGCATTAAGGGAGTCGCTTGACATGTTTTCTTCAAGTTTCACTCTTAGCTCATTAATCTTCTGCTGGCTATTACGGTGTTGTTCTTTGTTCCATTTGATTATTGCCAATCTGCAGTTGCTGATTCTGTGATCCACTGAATCAGAATTTGGCAGGTTCCAAGCTGTCCTTACAATTTCTCTAACTTCTGGGTTTTCTTTGAGCCATCTGTCATACCTAAACAGGCCTTTTTGTCTACTCTTTATAGGGTCAAAGGAGACCACAATTGGCCTATGATCAGAGCCTTCAAAGCGTAAATATTCACTGTGGCCAGAGGGGTAAGCTTCTATCCAAGAGCTGTTAGCCATAGCTCTGTCTAGACGACACTTGACAAGGTGAGTGTACTTTGCCCCTCCAAGACAAGAAGTTACCAGAATAGTTTAGGTCATAGAGATCACATTCTGACATAAAGGTCCTGAGATCCACAAAAGATCCCTCAGATCGGAGTGGGCCTCCTCTTTTCTCTGAATTGTTGATTATATCATTAAAATCTCCAGTGAGAAGCCAGGGATCAGATCTTCCTTCTACAAGATCTCGCAGCTTGTTCCAGATTTGGATTCTCTTGCCTCTATCCGGTTCACCATAGAGGAATGTAGTATAAGAAGTTTTACCCTTTACTAAGATCTTGGTGTCAATGTAATTCTGACAAGAACTTAGTATTTCCACTTCAATGCCCTGTTTCCATAATAAAGCAAGGCCTCCAGCCCCTAGAGAAAGAGGTGGTACAATCATCTTTGAGGGGTAATTCATCCATTGTAGTTTTTGGAGCACAATATCTGAGTTGTTTTTTGTCTCCATGAGGAATAGGAAGTCAGGAGATATCTTCTGGTGTATATCTCTGAGGCGGTGAACTGTCATGGGATTCC
Organism: Arabidopsis lyrata subsp. lyrata; assembly: GCF_000004255.2. Taxonomy (NCBI): domain Eukaryota; kingdom Viridiplantae; phylum Streptophyta; class Magnoliopsida; order Brassicales; family Brassicaceae; genus Arabidopsis; species Arabidopsis lyrata. Next base: position 3,979,162 of record NW_003302548.1, on the reverse strand, counting down.
CCAACCCACAACAGTTCTAGCTCACAATCTTTAAGGAATAGGCTTTGGTGGATTCTGAAAATCCACCATTCCTTTTTTTTAAGCCGGTATTAGTGTTATCTTAGGATTGGTGCGGCTTTCTGTAACCCTGTTCTCCTCAGCTTGAGGGACTATTCTTTTTGAGGTTCCTGCTCTATTGGAGATGTCAGGATTGTCTTTCCTGTTTGTATTATTCTTTTCTCTTGATGGTTTTCTCTTAGGGGATCCTTGAGCTTTGACAATGTGTCTCTTTTGTGACTTGGCTCCAGTAAGCTTCATTGGGCTTTTATTGAGTGCTCTATTGATTGGTGGGCGACCTCTTTTCTTTTTTGCAGGGACCAAGGAAGGGAGATCTGCTTGACTATATGTTGCTTGAGAGATAGCTAGGCGCTCAACAACTTCAGGAAATGGTTCAGTTGGTGGGCTGATTTGTTGGGTCTGAAAGGAAGTAGCTGCAGCAATAATGTTGGCAGCTGTCTCTGCCATCAGGCCTCTTGCTTCCCCTTGCAAGACCCTTTGTTTCCTGGCTGCACTCTCAGTTGGGTCAGCGCAGGTAATATATTGGACAGTAACATCCCTAAGTTCTCCCATTGCTTCTTTTGTTGTAGGTATAGTTGGATAAGGGTTAACTTGAGCAGGGGGAGAGGGAGGCTGTTCAACATTACGTTCCAGAGGAGGTCTTCTAGTTTTGGAAGATTCAGAGTATCCAGGATGAGGATTTTGGTGAGAGTTCTGTTTTTCTCTCCATTGGTAAGTTTGGGAATGGAGATCTCTACTCTGCCACCCTCTACTCAAATTTTGATAGCCCTGATCTCTGCTTGATCCTTGTCTGTAGGGTGTTGTTGCTCTGGTAGGTGATCTTCTAGTACTACCCGATCTCACCTCAGAGTATCTTGGTTCTGGGTAGCTTCTGCTTTTGTACCCACTTTCAGTTTGGTGTCTTTTGTGAGGAGGTTGATAACTTTGATGAAGCTTGGAGTTCTGGTGTCTAGAGTAGTGTTCATCTGCAGCTTGGCTATCATTTCTAATCTGTTTCTGCGATTTTGTATTGTAGTTCTGCAGGGCAGAAACCTTTGAGGATCGGGGAGGAGATCGCTGCTGTGATGCCTTCGAGGTGATAAGACCTGGGCAGTCTTTCTTCTCATGGGTTAATCTGAGGCAGTGGAGACAGTGATTTTTAAGATTCTTATAGTCTAGTGTTACTAGAACCTCTCCTCCTTCAGCAAACTCCACTATTGTTTCTTTGAGTAAAGGTCTGAGCCCATCCAGTAGTACCTTTATCTTTGCATGAATTGGTGTTATTTCATGGTCCATTAGCTCACCAATTTCTTCTGCTATGTCAGTGATCATCTTTGGCTTCCAATAATGTTTAGGTAGTCCTTGGATATCAATCCAAAAGGGGATTTTTGAGGGGAATGAGGAGGAGATGATGGGCTCTCACCTTTGCAGAATGACCATCCATTGGTCAAAGTGATACGGCCTGTTATCAAGAACTTTTTGCAGGTCTTCTTCATAGTCAAATCTGAACTGGAAGCAGCCATTCCCAAGGTCAGATCCTATAGCTTTCCCTTTGAGGTTCCATTTGTTTGAGATAAAAGGAATGAGAGACCAAAGTCGTTGAACCCTTGGATTAGTGAGTCTTCCCATGAGTGTTAGCCCATTTTCTCTTATAAGGTCAGAGGTGTCAAGTTCAGGGGCTCTGATTCTCTTTCTAGGCGGTGGTGAGTACTCATCTGCTACCCATTTTCCTTTCAGGTACTGAGGAATTCTTCTCTCCATGATTTATAAAGCGCAGGGATAAGCAGAGAAGTTGTAGAAAGCTCTTGGAATCCTTAAACTTTGAAAACGACGAAACAGTTCTTCACACAAAGGTGAGATGGTTCTTATCCCAGAGGATTGACAGTTCGAGAAGGTTAAGACAAAAAAGTTCTTCACACAAGGTGAGATGGTTAGCCAGCAACACACTGATCTATATTGCACAGAAGCGTTCACAGCAAGCAATATAAAAGCAGTGGTACTCAGCAGAGTTCAAAAGAGTTTGCAAAGAGATAGTGAGAGATACCATGATGAGAGGTTGGCTCAAGGGGACCAAACCTTCAATGAGGGGCGGTTGCTGGTGGGTTTAGAGGAGGATGTTCGCCGGAAAAGTCACCAAGTCTTCAAGCTTTTCCATTTTTGGCTATGGACCGTTAGATATTACTATATTTAGCCTGAAATGGTAGGTGAGATCCGGATAAAAGGAAGTCTCAATCCGCTTTTGATATCCTAGGGACTCGTGCCTGGGAGAAACCTCTCTCTAAAACCTCTCTCTAAAAAAATAAAAATAAAAATAAAAATAAAAAATACTACTATGCTAGTGTATAACTCAAGGATTCAGATTTTTAATTAAAGTTTAGTTTGGTGAATTAAAAATACATAAAGGATTGTTTCTACTCCAACGTGCAAGATTTATCGTGCTTGTCAAGTGTGAACTTTCCAAGAAGCAATAAGAAATTAGGGCACCCATAAAAGATATGGAATTTCCCCCAAAGTTTGCCTTAATCATAGATTTAAATGTCTATTTTGTCGTTGTTCAAAATTTAATAAGCAAATTAAAAACATAAACTATATGAATATATTTCGTCTTATGATCATATAACTTGCTTAATTTATATATAGTTGCTCTCCTAGCTATTTTTCTTTTCTTTTTGAAAGGTCTCCTAACCAATCAAACACACACATGTGCAATTCTTAAAAATGCTAGATTGTAATTTAATAATGCTAAGAATGTACATAGGCTTAGGTATTGTTAAATGAAAGCTTTATGTAAAATAAACAATTAAATCCTAGAATATTTTTTTTTCTGTTTAACTGATTAAACTAAACAGTGTTTGTTGACAAATATAAAATTTACAATGATTAAAAAGCCACACGCGTGCATTGAGCATCATAGGAACCCCATCGAACTCTTCTGCAAAAATATATTTTGTTCTGCCAACTAAATTAAAAACTTAAGAAAATCAAGCCCGATATATAATGCCCAAAAGGTCAAATCGTTAACATTATAGAACTTCGAATATATCAGTGTGTATTTTTATATACAAGTTTCACCAAGCTTGAAAAAATTGTAGAACAGTTTGTACTTTGTATAATCAGTTTAACAACAATTTGCTCTTTAGGTCTAAATTTTCTCATATTACAAATCCAAATATTTATCTAAATTTGTCTATATTAATTTTTGTACGCTGGAAAATATGATTTTACTTTAGTATTGTTTTAGATATAACTCAAGATTTCATTGTACCGAACAAAACTAAAAACTTTATAGAATTAGAAGAAGAGAAATATTTACATGTCTTTGCGGCTAGAATACATATAGTATTTATATAGAAGAAATACGGTGTCTTAGAAGAGAAAACTGGAAAGTTTACAAATTAAAGTCATAACCGATCGATTATGTAGCCAACCGATCGGTTATAAGGTGTCTTCAATATCTCATATTACCGATCGATATTGAAGACACCTTATAACCGATCGGTTCTGCTATGTAACTGATCGGTATATTAGCCATAACTTCAGATTGCACCGTTGAGTTTTCTCGATTCCACTTGAAAATGAAATCTAACATCTTTATCTATTTTTTGTCTAAAAATGAGCAAAGATCTAACGATGGGAAGTCTTCTGTCGAAGTTAAACTTCCAATACTTCTCTCTAGCTATACATCTACAATCATCCATCCAGAAACTCTTCATTTTCTCCACTTTATGCATTTTATTTTATTTCTCTTCCAAAACATTTTCTTTTACTCCCGCAGATCTAGAAATCTATACATACTAAAAAGCATCAAAAATTATATGTTCTCGACAAAATATATAAAATATGTTAAAAATATCACTTAATTAAGATATGTTTTTATACAAGTGGCATTTTGTGAGAGGTTAGCATGGCATGAGAAAATGGATGGTGTGTCATTTCCTAGAGAGTCTCTTGCATGTATTAAGGTATTCATTGACAGATTTTGAGACAAAAAATATGGATATATAGCAGCGAGAGCCATCTCTCGTCGTGCTTGCGGCCACCCTCTTCAGAGATCTAGTGTCACGCTATTAAAGACGCAATCATGGAAACTAAAAACTACACGACAATTAAAACATTTTCGTGTGGTAATATGTGGCCGGTTGTTTGGCAACCTGTCAATGACTTCATTATCACCATATTGGTAGAGATAAGGAGTGACCTAGATGTGTGGCAGAGGAGGAGACTATTAACCATTTGTTCTTCGAATGTCCTCCAACTAGACAAGTATGGGCTCTCTCGACAATTCCTCTTTCTCCTTTAGTATTCCCTCGTCCTCCCTATATAGTAACTTTGATTACCTATATGGAAAAGACAGGGACGTTGGAGCGACTGATGAGAGTTTACGCATCTTTCCTTGGATCATGTGGTATATTTGGAAGGCAAGAAATAAAAAAATCTTTGAAAATATCTATGAATCTCCTCAAGACACCTTAGAAAGAGCAATTCACAAAGAAGAAGTATGGCGACGAGCTAATAATAGAGCAGCCTGACCTAAGGAGGTAGTTTTGAGTTTAGTTAAGCCTTCAGTTCCATAAGATTCCTTTGTGTGTTTCATTGATGGATCATGGCATGCTTCAGAGGTCCATAGCGAACATGGCTGGATTGTTTCTATAGGCGACAAAATCTTGCATCTAGGACTGAAAGGTTCACGCCGATGCATATCCCCTCTGCATGTTGAGCTTGAAACCCTCCTTTGTGTACTACATAAATCTTTTTATATATTTTAGTATTAGTTATATCCTTCATGAAGATAGTATCTGTGTTGATCGATTTGCGAAATGTGCAAGAGTACGTAGATTTTGTTTTTTCCATGCAAGTCAGTCGGTTTTTGATTTGCAAGAGTACGTAGATGCATATCCCCTCTGCATGTTGAGCTTGGAACCCTCCTTTGTGTACTACAGAAATCTTTTTATATATTTTAGTATTAATAAAATCCTTCGTGAAGATAATATCTGTGTTGATCGATTTGCGAAATGTGCAAGAGTACGTAGATTTTGTTTTTTCCATGTAAGTCAGTCGGTTTTTGATTTGTTCTTTTTCCGATAACTTAATAAATAGAGTTTTGTTGGAAAAGAAAAAAAAAATACATTTGAATATTTGATAGATTATCGATCTTACAATTTTATCTGGATTTATATCATTATGGTTAATATTAAAATTATTTGGATTTATGAATTTTTTTTTATGTTTACTCGGATTTGATAAGATATTATTTTTTGTTTTCCAAAAAGTTTTGAACAAGATCTATGAAGGAATAATTAAAAAAATATATAAAAAATTGGTTGAGCTTATTTGATTATTTAATTGATAAAATAGAATGAGTAAAAAAATCATAAGAAATGTTTGACCCAATATTGAATTTTTCTAAATTCGATCTTAATGGTGTATGCGAAACACATGCAAAACATACGATTTATGATTTAAAAACGTTATCTCTTGAGTTTATAAATCACAATTTTGTCGTCTTTTCTGAATTTGAAAACAAACTAAACAAAGAAGAAATAAAACAAAACATGCGTCACTCTAAAACAAACCATGCCCATAACCCTATAGCTACAACCGTGACCAAACTAACACATATCATATTACGTCTACACACGCATATACATTTATAGATTGGTAGGCATATCACATGCATGTGTATGCAGTATGTATATGTGTGCGTTGCTAGAATCATAATTAGAAAAATATATCAGCAAATTATATGATTTTTTTGGCTATTGATCGAATATTTCATGACACTTACATTTATGAAAAACAAGGCAGCTGAAAAAAACACTTATAGGACTGGCGTAAGGTGGTAAGTGGGGCTGTCCCGGTTGCTGAATCTTTAAATGCTAGGGGTATGAACTTTGACGAGAGATGTCAAGTTTGTGGTGTTGAAGGAGAGTCAATAAACCACATTCTATTTGCTTGTACTTTGGCTAGACAAGTATGGGCTTTATCGGGGTTTCCTTGGCCGGAAGAGGGTTTTGACCAGAGGTCAATCTATCAGAATGTACATCAGATTCTCTCATTGTCTTGTTGTGTAAAGCTGCCTTTTGAGCTGAGAAGAACTATCCCTTGGGTCCTCTGGTTATTATGGAAAAATAGAAACAACCTTGTCTTTGAGGGGCGTGTTTTTCTGATTTCTGATCTAATGACTAAGATAAGAGTTGATGCAACAGAATGGTTCCAAGCTCAAGAAGTGGAGGAGGAGCTCGAAGATAAATCCCAAAGGATGCAGTCACCTTCCTCTTCTTGGTGTCCACCTGTTAGACCGTGGCAAAAGTGTAATGTGGCTGCCACTTGGGACAAAGTTAAATTGACTAGTGGGGCTGCCTGGGTTTTGAGAAATGCACATGGTACTGTTCTACTCCACAGCAAGAAATCCTTTGGGTTCATTAATTCAAAAGAGGAGGCTGATCTTGCTAGTTGTTTATGGGCTATGGAGAGTATGAAGAGCCTCCATGTTTTGAGAGTCATTTTCGCAATTGAATCCAAATATCTGGTAGGGGCTATCTTGAGACCTGATGCTTGGCCAAATTTTAAGTCGCAATCTAAGGAGCTGAAACTTGCTCTTTCCCTTTTACCTGATTGGAGAGTGATGGTTGAAGAAAGAAAAGCTAATCGTGGAGCCTTCCTAATCGCTAGTAGTGTCACACGAGAGGAACGATCACAATCATATGTAGCATAAGGCTACTCTTTTTGGCTACATAAACTCTTTGAAGATGATAGATGCATTACCTAGTGTAATGATTTTTCTGTAGTTGATTGTCCTCGTTCCCTTTTGTGTAATTTTGTGAACTTGGTTAAGTTATATATCATATGAATCATTCAGACGAAAAAAACAAAAGGACTGGCGTAAGGGAAAAGGAAAAGATGTACAAAACTTTCATATATTTTTCCTAACTAGAAGTTTGCATGTTATAATTTTATGAATTAAGGTGATGTGTCCTACTCAATAGTTACATTAGAACTCGAATTTGAAATCATCATGATAAGGTACAAAATAGTTAGTAGAGAATCAGTGTTTCCTTGAAAGTTGAAAGGCAAAAAACAGTACCGTATTTAACGATTTAAATTGTAGAAGACAATATGCAATTTTTGTGTGTATGATCTGCAAAATTATGCATTTTCAAACAAATACAATCGATTGCCGAATCCAGCATTTTCATGTGCTTTTGTGTGTTCGGCAATAAATTGAATTTATTATGTTCTAAAATTTTGTTTATGACTTATCTCATACTTCTTCCTTCACGAAAAATGTTGTTTTAAGGTTTTCTTTTTGTTTCACAAAAATATTGTTTTGTGGAGGTGTCAAACGGGCCGGCCCGCGATGGGCATTTAAATTTATGAGACCGCGACGGGCCGGCCCGCTAGGACCGCGGGCAAAAATAATATGTCTAGACCCGCCCCGCTAATTAAAAATAGCGGGCCGGCCCGCGGGCTTAGTTTTAAATATTTTAAAAATAATTAAAAAAATAAAATCAATTTTTAAAATTTGAAATTAACAATTTTTCAATTAAAAAAAACTCTTAGAATTAATTTTTTTGTAAATCTTATAATTTTATACATTAAATTTCGTTATATGTTCATATATTTCACATATATATTTTCAGAATTATGTAAAAATATTTATTTATTTATATTAATTATTTATTTTTATTAAATATTTGTAGTCCGCGGGCCGGCCTGCAAATCCGCGGACAAAACCCGCAAAAACCCGCAATTCGCATGGGCTTGTCCGCGAGGCCCGCTATTTTATGGGCATGAAAAATGATGTCCAAGCCCGCCCCGCTGTGGGCTACTTGGACAAAGCCCGCGGGCTATCGGCCCGCTTGACACCTCTATTGTTTTGTATTTCAATGCAGTTTTTAAGACTAATTTTTTTTCTTTATCCTTTTTATTCAGCTTATTAATCAGAAAAGAATTTTTTAGTATATTTATAAAAGGTATTATAAAAATTTACTTAGTTTTCTTAATTTGTGTGAAATATATCAAAATGATACTATCTGAAAATGAGAGTACGTTGTTATATAGCTATCACAAGATATATAAACCTAAAAATTGATAAGCTTTGAAAATTCTGGTCCTAACTAAAAAATAATTGATAGTACACTTTAATCGTCTATTGACAATATTGAATTTACTAGTTAAAAAATGAGTATTGACTATAATGGATGATTATGCATTACAAATGATAATTACTAACATATTATCATTAATAGATATTTAAGAAGCATTGTATCTCTAGTAGAACCCCAACAATGTTCCAAGTTCCATTCACATGTAAAATTTGTTGTTATTGGAATGAATTTCCAGTTACCAATACGACCACAAAATGTGAATTAATCTCGTCGGAAACACCATGAAGCAATTCGACAAAATGGTCGGTCTTGCGAAATTTTTTGATATTTGCATTGAAAATTTCAATACAAGACGACACTTATTTTGAAATAAAATTTAATGTTAAAACGATACTGAATTAATATTAAACGGAGGGAATACTAACCATTTGTTAATATGTTAAGGGATGATAAAAAAGGACGAAAGTAAAAAACATCTTTGAAATTAAGAAGATTTTCATTTTTTTAGTTTCCTTTTTAGATTTTGTAATTTAGATTTAGGATTTAATATTTTGGTTTATGATTTAGTTTTATGGGTTTATGATATTGCTTTGAGGGTTTCGAGTTAGTATTTGATGTTTAGTATTTTATTAATTCAAAAAAAATAGATCTATTAAAATTTTCTATAGAATGTAGACTGTTTTATTAAGAGTTCCATATATTAATTTGAATATTGGCTATTTTATACATTTGTAAACTGTGTACTTTCATTTTTATCAATAGAAAAACAAATTTCAAAACAGTGCTCTCAGCTTTCCCCATTAGTCCAACAATGTCATCATCATTCATCGTAACATTTTTCGGAATACTTTGAAACTTTTTTGTGTTGGTGCCAACAAGTACTTTGAAACTTATTGATAAAAAATAATGTTTTAGTCTCACAATGGAAAATAAAAATATAAAATAAATAAAAGGAGGTTTCGTCATGATTATGATCGATCTCACGGCGGATATTTTCCTTGTAGGGCCAATGAAGTAGGGGCCATGAGGTGTATTTTTTATTCACGTGGAGGTTCTTCTACCTGATTATACACACCACTTTTCACAAATTACAATCATTTAAATTCATTACTTATAAATTTTCATTTTACACTAAAACCTCCTGTAAACTATTTTTGGAATTATAATATTTTAAGATGTTATAGATTATTTAATAACTTAATATTTATTAAAGAGATTAGTTGTCATATATTTGTAAAGAATAATAGGAATAACATAATTGGAAGATTTTTCATTATAAAATTATGGTAAAAAATACACTATTTAATTATTTTGAAATTAAATTGTAATGAGTTGCTAGTAAAACTAATTAATTCAATAAGAGCATATCCAAGAGATACTCTCTATACCTTCAAATATGAAATATTTATATACTCCAGGATCCAAGAGCAACTTCAAATTTGAAGTGTCATATTTATTATTTTGCATTTGATTCCAGGCAATTATATATCATACAAATAATCTTACTATTTTTTTTTTCATTTTAGTCCCTACAATTTTATATATCAAAGGTATCTCACATATATTCTTATAAATTTAATTTTTACATGTAAAGTTAAATAAACACTTTTAAAATAAAATAAATAGTAATATACAGAAATATTACATAATATTAAAAAAAAAACTACACAACAACAATATTACATTAAGCAAATTCAATACAAAAAGTAACACAAAAAATAAAGTTACATCAACACATTATTCTCAGTAGTATTTCTTAAACTATAAAGAAGTCTATAACAAATTTTTTTGAATATCGTTTGTAATAGTTATTATTGTATGTTCTAGTTACTTATAAAAGCGTTATGATCTTATTTGATTATGATAAATATAAGGACTATAATGCCAAATACAATTTAGAAAAAAAAAACTATCATTGGAGAGGAACACCCTCATATGTACTTCAAATATGAAGTGTTGTATATTTCAAGAATGAAGTAGTTTTAAAGAGGTGTTCTAAGCTAAAAGGACATGGTTTGAATCTTTTCAGTGCGATAAAATTGAGAAAAATGTCATTTAAATCATCAGTTTGCCATTTTTCGTTGGTTTAAAACATGAACTTTGGAGCCAGTGATTTAAATCCTCATTTTATGTAGATCTGATGATTTAAATCCTAAATTTTATGTTGACTTTCAATTTAATCACGAATTCTCGTTGAATAAGCCAATTGAGACACATTGTAAACTGGCTAAACGGAGCAATCGAACGAAGAGAAAGATGGAAACCATGATGGTGTAGAAGAAAAATTATGTGATGGCTTCGAAGTGCCAGTTATGTGATGACTTCCACTACAAGAAAATAGTGATTTTGCAACATATTTTTTGTAACGTTCTTTTTCGTTAAAATTCTGCAATAAATTTTGCAATATTTTTGCAATGATAAATACATATCACAATTTTATTGTAAATTCATTGTAAATTTACGACACATATTTTTGTAGGAAATTTTCGTTACTAATTTATAATTTTTTTACAACGTGTATAAACTTTCTTGCAAATTTTACGAGAAACATCTAACGGTAGTGATTCATTGCTTTTTTGCAAGAAAATTATAGTACAAGTATGTGACACATTTGTAACTATATTTGCAATAATTTAAGTAACATTTTTGCAACATTTACTTTCTACACAAACTTTGAAATTACATTATCGAATCTTTGTAGCTCACTTAATAGCAAAACATAATTAAACTATAGGTGATTCAGTTAATTTTTGGGGTTAATGAGCTCAAAGATGTGATAATTGGCATATTGTTTTTCATTGACGTCAAATCTTTGTATAACTCCAGATTTTGGGATATGATTCTCTTAACAGTTAGATATTTTATCGTTTTATTAATTACTATATATATGTATATTCCCTTTTCCATTTTACTTAGAACATAAGATCTTAAAATCTTATGATTAGGTAATGGTATCTTAACAACTTTCTAAGCCACCAAATTCATCGAAGCTAAGATAAAAGCTTGAGTTTCCTACACTAGCTAGCAAGCCCAACAAAAATTTAAGCTTCCGTAGATTAGACTTCTTAATTAGAATAAGAAATAGTTACTGTTAGGTATAAGACACCACCGTGAACGGCGGCAACATAATCAAGAACGGCGTATTCTCCGATCGATGTCAAAACCGATTTGCTTTTTGAACCACTTTATCCAACACCCTTTCTCATTTTTCGGTAGTTTTCATTGTCATAATATTGATAATGATTCTTATTAAAAGCTTATAAAGTTTGTTGTGTATTGGATGTTGGCGATTTATCTTTTAATTGTTTGGTCGTTTCATTGTTTATATGGCATCGGGAGAGAATTTGACTAATGGAAGTGGAAAAGTGAAGCATATTGGACATTGGAGATTGATCAGATGCATTTCTTAGTTCACCATAATTGTGTACCCTCTCTCTCCATAAGGTGACAAAAACAATACATACTTTTGAAATTGTTTATATTGTATTTTTATTTGATTTAGTATAAGTGGATCATTTGATTTAGATTTTGGGTGTGTTTATTTATAATGTTGTATGAGTTACCTTTAGTTTAGTGTTAACTCTTTTTTTTTTTAATAAAAAAATCCAGATGAATCATATGACATTTAACGATCCATTGGTTGAAGGAGATCTTTCAAAATATTGCAGAAATCAAGGAAGTAAGGAACGGTCACAAAACTTGAAGTATTGGAGAATATGATGGAGATCATTAGTTTTCTTTTAACTATATATTTCTTTTATTATTTTATTTTGGTTTTATTTGTCTTTTGAGTTTTTAAGTATTTTAATATTTATAATCTGTTGAATATGTTGCTGCTCATTTATTTATTTTATTTTACTACTCAAACTTGTGTTATTATACTTTTTCAATTACAGAAATTTTATATTGATTTATTATTATAAATTCGTAATAATTCATGTGCGAGATAGAAAATATAACAAAATTATTATAATGAAAATATATGTCGACCAAGTGATTCACAAAAGAACTGTGGCCATACATTGTCATAACAATGCAAAATAGTAGTTGTATGTGACAATACTTACGATGAATTTTGTTTTGGTCATCGTAACAAAATTTATGCAACGAAGGTATCTAGCAAATTAGTTATCACAAATTTGCTACGGTTATTTGCTATACGTTTTGCATGGCAATGATTTACGACAATTCAAAGTTGCAAACATACGTTGTAATTATGCGACCAATTTCTTACCAAAATGTCTTTGCATTAATACAACATACTTAGCGAGAAATTAATTCATTGCAAATTTTGTAACGTATGTGCGACGAACATGAATTTGCAACGCTCAATCAGCAACGAGATACAGTTGGTCGTAATTTTGTTGCAATTCTATTATTCGCAACGATATATTGATTTATTGCAATAATTTTCTATGTTGCAATATCACAATTTTCTTGTAGTGTTCGTCTTATTGATCCGTTTAGCCAGTTAGCGATGTGCCTCAATTGGCTTTGTTAATGAGAATTCATGATTAAAATGAAAATCAACATAAAATTAAGGATTTAAATCAGTAGGTCTAGAATTCATGATTTAAACCAACAAAAATGGTAAAGTGGTGATTTGAATATCATTTGTAATAGTTTTTATTGTATGTTCTAGTTACTTATAAAAGTGTTATGATCTTATTTGATTATGATAAATATAAGGACTATAATGCCAAATACAATTTAGAAAAAAAATTATCATTGGAGAGGAATACCCTCATATGTACTTCAAATATGAAGTGTTGTATATTTCAAGAATGAAGTAGTTTTAAAGAGGTGCTCTAAGCTAAAAGGCCATGGTTTGAATCTTTTCAGTGCGATATAAATTGGGAAAAATGTCATTTAAATCATTAGTTTGCCATTTTCGTTGGTTTAAAACATGAATTTTGGAGTTAGTGATTTAAATCCTCATTTTATGTAGATTTGATGATTTAAATCCTAAATTGTATGTTGACTTTTAATTTAATCACGAATTCTCGTTGACTAAGCCAATTGAGACACATTGATAACTGGCTAAACGGAGCAATCGAACGAAGAGAAAGATGGAAACCATGTTGGTGTAGAAGAAAAATTATGTGATGGCTTCGAAGTGCCAATTATGCGATGACTTCGTCTTATTGATCCGTTTAGCCAATTAGCGATTTGCCTCGATTGGTTTTGTTAATGAGAACTCATGATTAAAATGAAAATCAACATAAAATTAATTATTTAAATCACCAGGTCTAGAATTCATGATTTAAACCAACAAAAATAGTAAAATGATGATTTCAATGATATTTTTCCCGATATAAATTATGGTTAAAACCATAAATATCTTAAATGGAAAAAATATCTATTGTTTTGAAGTAAAAAATGACTATACATAAAATAAAATAAAATTATACACACACTAAGACCCAAAAATACAAAAATCAAAAGGGGATATTCATCTAGTAATTATATATTAAAAAAAAAACCTCTTATAATTAGCAAGAAAAATCAAATCCTGTTTGTTTTTTTCCATTCTAAAAAAGTTACACATTTTCCCATTTGCTGCCAAAAAACCCTCTACCAACCGTTACCATATCTTATCCAAATGAAGAAGCGCACGACATGGGAGCTGCAAATACTCGAAGAAGCTTGACCTCACTCCACACAGAGGTTGAAGCATTAATCTGGGCGATGAGATGTATGATCGGCCAAGACAAAAGAGAAGTAGCTTTCCTTACAGACTGCTCCGACCTGGTGAAGATGGTGTCTTCCCCGCAAGAGTGGCCAGCATTCACGACTTACTTGGAGGCGATTCAGAGCGACAAAGAAGAGTTTGATTTTTTTTCTTTATCGCTAATTTCCCGAAATTTGAATGTGAAAGCGGATAAACTGGCACGAAATGTTCGTACCCTACCGCATCTTTCTACTTATGTAAACAATATTCCTACACATTGGTTAATTTGAGCCAATCCAATAAAGCTGTTGACAAAAAAAAAAAAAACCGTTACCATATCACACTCGAATCAGTCGAACAAGTTTACTACAAAAAAATACACTCCATAGTAGATTAACTTAAACCATATAATTATAGGCCGGTGGTTTGCATGTCTAATTATTAATTTCCTCGTACCAGAGAACGTTGTAGCTTATAGAGATATTATTATATCCAAATTTGAATTGATCATATAAACTATTTTCATATCTTTTTACCATTCCGAAAAATAATAGTTAAATTTAGTGTACGACTACTATTATTTTTGAAATTCGTGGAATCTTAATAAAATTCTGAACTAAATATTTTTCTAACCTAAAAATAAGTGGAATTTTACAGATAAATTACCAAATAGTTTTCTTAATGATATGTCAAAGGTTTTTAGAGCGAAGTTCGTAATCTTTCGGACGACCGGAATAGGACTGTGTTTTTAATCATTTTCCCAAAAAAAATTAACTGTGGTTTGTTCCTCTCTTTAGGATCACTAACCCAATCAATATTTAGTGAAATTACCAAAAATTATTTAATAGTTATATGACATTACTAAAAATTTGTTACGGCCAAAATGACATATTCGAATTTAAGAACATTACTGCGCTACTACAAAATTTCAGTATGATTTATAATTAATCAGTGCTCGTATAACCGCATCTAGATAATTAGACAAACTAGTTATCACTCACTTACAGAATTATCAACAATAAAAATCACGTTTGTTTGTTTGTTTTTTTGACGTCATAACGATTATGATTGTTAAAAATAGCTCATAGTATGAATTCTGTTTCATGTAGGTTTTTTTTTTCTTATGATCGGACGTTTCATGTAGTTTCACATATTGATAAAAAACAATAATACGAAAAAAAATAGTGGAAGAAAACAAAATTAATGAGGTTGTAGTAGAGTCACGAAATGGGGTCTGCAGAAAGAAAAGAAAAGACTGCAAGTTAGAATTATTCCTTCTTCCGTGTGTGTTATCATTTGCTTTTATTATTTTCAAAATATACACATTTACTAGTATTTATTTTCTTACATGTAAAAATTTATATATGTAAATTTATATAAATGTATGTATAAATACATACACTGCCTTAGTGGTACTAAACGGACCACAAAGAAAGTGGCCATCAAGCTTAAGCAGCTGCAATAAGCTGACACATAAAGAAATCTGTCTATACATATCTAATAAAATCTAATTCAATAAATTATGTACAAATGGTCACAAAAATAGTAAAGGATGTAATCATGCAAAGTCGTGGTCAAGTCGTTTTCTCTATTAATTAAGCCCAATTTTGAAGGATACAATTAGGAGCAATTGGGAAAGTAGTACTTTTAAATGATAATGTTAATTTGCAGTTGTAACACTTTTTTTTCTTTTTCTTATAAACTACTAAGTAACTAACGTTTTGATTCACTTTTAGTGATGAAACGAGACAAACCATATTTCATCGGCGGAACCTAACTTAGAAAAGTCTTTGATGTGATAAGCATAGGCTAGTTTCTAAAATCAAAAGTCCATTTTTTTTTCTTTTAAATAGATGGCGTAAACGTACAATTAAGATTGGATTTAACTCTACAACTAGGTTGAGCCAAACGGAGAAGATGACAACGGCGATGGTTGATATACACAACTATCGTTGATATTTGATTAGACAAGTTTGTGAACGGCAATGCATCGATTAGCTTCTATCAAACCTTTTGTTATGAACCAATAATATTTGACGACTCAAATGCAGAAGATGGAGCCATTTTTTTACAAAGTGAAGCTTTTCGTGTATACTTTTAAGAGACAATTTTCATTTTTCTCATTTGAATTTGTAATTTTTTTGTTCATATATAACTTTTAAATCATGACACCTAAATCATAATCTTAGTATTTTAATTTGTTACCTCTTTTTTGAATCTCGACGGATCTAATAAAGCTTTAAACTTGTATAATAGCCACATATGTCGATCGATTTTTCTAGAAAACGCCGCATTCATTGATGTCAACGATCGACTCTTTGTTCGATTTCCCAAGAAAAAACAAAGAACCCCAAAAACCAAATAAGAAAGAAAAAACGACATTAAATTGGGTTATACTCATTAAAATAACCGCTAGTTTATCCAAAACAAAAGATTATTTTGTTTCCTAATTAGGTTTTAATGAGATGCCATGTTTCAAGTTGTTATAGGGTTTCAATCCATCATCCATCCATCCTCATTCCATCATATCCCTTTCAACAAATAGAGAATGCTCTTCGGCCACTTATCCAAATCAGTAAGCATTATGTGTTTGGTGTTTACATCATTGTATATAATCCATTTGTCTTGTTCCCGTATGTTTAAAACAAGATGTTCCATATAATGATTGTACATATAAAACCGCCTAGAGTTGATCTTTTGGAACTAGTAAAACCGTATGTCATATCGTTTATCGTATTTCTGCGTGTGTAGGAATTTTTTTAAAAATTGCTGTTTCTCAATCATAAGATAAAATTTAATAATAAGATTAATGATCATTAACAACCATAATTAAATAATTGCTGCCATAAATCAAACACATTGTGCTTATCAAAAAGAAGAAATTTGTACTTAATGAAACATTCATTATTAGCAAAGTGTAAAAACCAAAGAAAAACAAACTTTATTTCTCAAAAAAACAAAAAAGTTTTTATTAGTAAAAGTGAAGAAGAGTAAAGAAAAAAGAGAGACTGATCAGAGAGGCCTGAGGCTGCGGGTGGAGAGAGAGAAAGAAAGCCTCTTTACACGTGATTTAAAAAGAGACCAAAACCCCAAAAGCAAACCTCTTTTGCATGCGTCCTTAAAAGACATAAATATTTCTCTAAAATTTCTACATCACAAATCAAAATCTTTTTCTCTCTTCTTCTTCTTCATCATCATCTTCTTCATCATCATACACTCTCTCTTCCTTATGAGATTTTTTCTCCACATTGAGAGGAAAGCTATCTTCTTTAGCGTCACTCTTCTTCTTCATTGGTCGGTGAGTGTTTATTTTTTACTGTTTTTTTTTATGTTTGTTTAATAATAATATAGCGGACGGGTCATTTTCTCTCCGTGGCAATAAATTCACATTATATTAGTATAAAAATAAAAATTTCATTCTCTTGGAGATATTGATATTTCCACTGCTCTTTTCGATGTTTATTCCTTCACTTTGTTCACTTGCTCTTAGTTTTATTTATCTTTCTCTCTCTCTCTTCAAATTCACATCAAAAAATAAAATAAAAAAGCTTCGATTTTTCGATAACATCTTTGTAATTATCTGTTTGGGTTTTCTCCGGGATCTCATTTTCCGGTTTCAAATAGAGACAAAAGATTAAAGCTTTCTCCGGTTTTGTCTTCTGGGTATTCTCAATTTCCCCTATTTCACTTAAACCTTTAATCTCTGTTTCTTGTTTTGTCTACTGAAAAACAAAATATCAAAGAGTTTTTGTTTCTTGATTGGTTCCTTTATTTCTTGGTCTTTACAGTGTTTTCTTCTAATTTCATGGATTCTTGTCTGTACTATATCTATCTATGTATGTATAGTCCTCAGACTCTGTTTTAATCTCTGTTTTTTTTTTTCTTTTACTTCTCTGTTTGTCTGAAACTTTGTAATAGAAGAAACAAGAACCAAACACATGTAAAAAAATGTTGGATTTTTTTTTACTTCACTGTTTCAAAGTTTTGATTTTTATTTCTTTTTAACCCAAAACACCATCATCATGGTTTTGTTTTTCTGGATTTTCTCCATTTAATGCAAATCTGACAATTATTTTTAATTGTTTTTTGTACTTATTTTCTTTCATCCTCATGATTTTGCTTGCAGGTAGAATAAGGCCAAGAAGGGATCAGTTTTAGTTTTGTTTCATTCTTTTTGTAGTGAAGAAAAAGAGTTTTCAATATCCAAAACAAAAATGCCGATTAGGCAAATGAAAGATAGCTCTGAGACTCATTTAGTCATCAAAACCCAACCTTTAAAGAACCATAATCCTAAAACCGTCCAAAACGGCAAAATCCCTCCTTCTCCGGTGACTACTCCGGCGACGGTGACTCAGAGTCAAGCTTCTTCACCTTCACCACCGTCAAAGAATCGTAGCCGGAGGAGAAATCGTGGTGGGAGAAAATCTGATCAAGGAGATGTTTGTATGAGACCTAGCTCTCGTCCTCGTAAACCACCACCGCCGTGTCAAACCACTTCCGCCGTCGTCTCAGCCTCCACCGCCGGTGAGATTGTTGCCGTGAGTCATCAGATGCAGATGGGTGTTCGTAAAAACTCAAACTTTGCGCCAAGACCTGGATTTGGAACACTTGGAACTAAATGCATCGTTAAAGCTAATCATTTCCTCGCTGATTTGCCTACCAAGGATTTGAATCAATATGATGTGAGTTTTCATTAGAAAAAGTAAAGCTTTTTTTTTTAGTTTTTGCTGTAATGAGAAATAAAGCTTCAAACTTTAGACGATTTCCTGAAAAAAGCTTTAAAATTTAATGAAGGAGAGAGAGAGAGAGAGAGTTAGGTTTTAATGTTGTTCTTATTGCTTATTTGGGTCCATTGACATTTGGTTAATTATTTTGCAGGTTACAATAACTCCTGAAGTGTCATCAAAGAGTGTAAACAGAGCTATAATTGCTGAGTTAGTTAGACTTTACAAAGAGTCTGATCTCGGGAAGAGACTTCCGGCTTACGATGGCCGGAAAAGTCTTTACACTGCCGGAGAACTTCCTTTTACTTGGAAGGAGTTCACTGTTAAGATTGTTGATGAAGATGACGGTATCATCAATGGACCTAAGTAAGTGTTTTTTAACTAATGGGGTGGTTTTTGTTTTTGTGTGTTTTTTATTTGAATTTGACACATTTTGCTTTGTAGAAGGGAGAGATCATATAAGGTGGCTATTAAGTTTGTTGCACGGGCAAATATGCATCACTTAGGCGAGTTTCTAGCTGGTAAACGGGCAGATTGTCCGCAAGAGGCGGTGCAGATTCTTGACATTGTACTCAGGGAATTGTCGGTTAAGAGGTTTTGTCCGGTTGGAAGATCTTTCTTTTCGCCTGATATTAGAACACCGCAGCGACTCGGTGAAGGGTTAGAGTCATGGTGTGGGTTTTACCAGAGTATTAGACCAACTCAAATGGGTTTATCACTAAATATCGGTAAAGATTTGACTTGAGAGATTGTTACAGTTTTGGTCTTATTTATGTCAGCCCAATCTTAATGTTATTCTCCTTGCTTTGTAGATATGGCTTCAGCTGCGTTCATCGAGCCTCTTCCGGTAATAGAGTTTGTAGCACAGCTTCTTGGAAAGGATGTCTTGTCGAAGCCATTGTCTGATTCTGATCGGGTTAAGGTATAAGTTTCTTCATCGTATTATCTATTGTCTTGAGTCCTTGAATGTTCTCTCAACAATGTTTTTTTCTTGGGAATTTGTAACAGATTAAGAAGGGTCTCAGAGGAGTGAAAGTAGAGGTTACTCACAGAGCGAATGTAAGGAGGAAATACCGTGTTGCGGGTTTAACAACTCAACCTACAAGAGAGCTAATGTGATCATTTTTCTTCTTCTTAATTACTCTCTGATCACTAGGGCAAGGCTGGTGTTATTGAGATTAATCAAGTTTTCTGGTTTATATTCTTAGGTTTCCAGTTGATGAGAACTGTACGATGAAGTCGGTTATTGAGTACTTCCAAGAGATGTATGGATTCACGATCCAGCACACGCATTTGCCGTGTCTCCAAGTTGGAAACCAAAAGAAAGCAAGCTATTTGCCAATGGAGGTAAACTGTAAACTGTTGTTTTTTGTTTGTTTCAAGACTTCACATTTCAATTCTTGGCTATTTTCGCTGATTCAATTTTGAATGTAGGCCTGCAAAATTGTTGAGGGACAACGATACACGAAAAGGTTGAATGAGAAGCAGATTACTGCTCTCTTGAAAGTTACATGTCAAAGGCCAAGGGACAGAGAAAACGATATTTTGCGGGTAATTTTATACTCATGTATCTTTTATGGTTCTTTGTCAGTTAGAAGTGAGGACTAATCTTGGTGTAAAAAATGTTTTAAAGACGGTCCAACACAACGCATATGATCAAGATCCATATGCGAAGGAGTTTGGCATGAACATAAGCGAAAAGTTAGCTTCTGTTGAAGCTCGGATTCTTCCAGCTCCATGGGTAAAACACTAAACAAATCTCTGAATTGTCTCAAACTAAGATAATACTGTTATGCTAATTCGTCTCTCTTGGCTTGCTTCAGCTTAAGTATCACGAGAACGGGAAAGAAAAAGATTGTCTCCCGCAAGTCGGTCAGTGGAATATGATGAACAAGAAAATGATCAATGGGATGACGGTGAGCAGATGGGCCTGTGTTAACTTCTCACGCAGCGTTCAAGAAAACGTTGCTCGTGCATTTTGTAATGAACTTGGTCAGATGTGTGAAGTCTCGGGCATGGTAATAATATTCGTCCTTTTTTCTTGCTGCATTGTTTGAAATCTCTTTAACTGGAAGTGATTCTTATCAGAAAGCTTTTCTTTATTTACTATTGTAGGAGTTCAATCCAGAACCCGTGATCCCAATATATAATGCGAGGCCCGATCAAGTCGAGAAAGCTCTAAAGCATGTTTATCACACTGCAATGAACAAAACCAAAGGCAGAGAGTTAGAGCTTCTGTTGGCAATTTTACCTGATAACAACGGTTCACTTTATGGTATTATTACTATTATTTCGACATCCATACATCTTAACTCTTTTTGTCTTTTGAGTATGGTTATGATGAAAACGAAATGGTTCTTGTAATCTCAGGTGATCTTAAGAGAATCTGCGAAACCGAGCTTGGTTTGATATCTCAATGTTGTCTCACAAAACATGTGTTCAAGATTAGCAAACAGTATCTGGCAAATGTATCCCTTAAAATCAATGTCAAGGTGAATACTTTTTACTGCTGTATCAAATATTTTCGATTGTTCTAGTATTATGAATCTCGGACCTTTCTATGTTGTTTTCAGATGGGAGGAAGGAACACAGTTCTTTTAGACGCCATAAGCTGTAGAATTCCACTGGTTAGCGATATACCGACAATTATATTTGGCGCAGACGTGACTCACCCAGAGAACGGGGAAGAGTCAAGCCCTTCAATCGCTGCTGTAAGGATTATACAAAAACTCAATCATACACTTTTATCAAGTAGTGGTACACTGAAATTCATTTGACTCGGTTTTGTTTGTGTTAGGTTGTTGCTTCTCAAGACTGGCCTGAAGTCACAAAATATGCGGGTTTAGTTTGTGCTCAAGCTCACAGGCAAGAACTTATACAAGATTTGTATAAAACATGGCAAGATCCTGTACGCGGTACTGTTAGTGGCGGTATGATCAGGTAATAAACCGTAATATTTCGGTTTCTGTAGTTTCATTTTATCGGTGTATCTCAAGGTTTTTTGTTTGCTTTCTACAGGGACCTTCTGATCTCATTTAGGAAAGCAACAGGGCAGAAACCGCTTCGAATTATCTTTTACCGGTAGGTTTGTCTTTGCTCATTTCAGTAAAAGACTTCGTATGTGAAAACCATAATTTGTTCTCATGGGTGTTTTACTTGCACAGTGATGGAGTAAGCGAAGGGCAATTCTATCAAGTTTTACTCTATGAGTTGGATGCAATTCGAAAGGTAATAACTTCTGTGAGTAGCTTGATTTGAATCCTCTAAAATGTTAGCAAAACATTTACATAATTTATTCGGAAACGGGTTTGTGTTTGTTTAGGCTTGTGCGTCGCTTGAACCGAATTATCAGCCACCGGTGACATTCATTGTTGTACAGAAGCGTCACCACACTCGTTTGTTTGCTAATAATCACCGAGACAAAAGCAGTACTGACCGAAGCGGAAATATCTTACCTGGTTAGTTCTTGAAAACAGTTGAAAGAAGATCATACAGAAATACCTAACTAACTGCTTCTTTGCCACCTTTTATTTCAGGTACTGTAGTTGACACCAAAATATGTCATCCAACTGAATTCGACTTCTACCTTTGTAGCCATGCGGGTATTCAGGTACGAAACAACTACTGAAACGTCCAAAAATACGACCTTTTTCTCTAACTACACAGAAAAAAATGAAAGTTTTCGTGTTTATTGTCTGATTTAGGGAACAAGCAGGCCTGCACATTACCATGTTCTTTGGGACGAGAACAATTTCACAGCTGATGGTATTCAATCTTTGACTAATAATCTCTGTTATACCTATGCACGATGCACTCGATCAGTCTCGATAGGTAAATAACGACATTTCTTCTTCTTCTTCATTAAACCCGAATCAAACGAAAATCTGCATACTCATCTTTTGCTCTTGTACAGTTCCTCCAGCGTATTATGCGCATCTTGCAGCATTTCGAGCACGTTTCTACATGGAACCGGAGATAATGCAAGACAACGGATCACCCGGAAAAAAGAACACGAAAACTACAACTGTGGGAGACTCAGGTGTGAAGCCTTTACCGGCTTTGAAGGAGAATGTTAAGAGAGTAATGTTCTACTGCTAAAAGAAGAAAAATTTAATAAGTAGTTTTCATCGTTTCGTTGTTCGTAGTTCGGCTTTTAGATTTGCCAATGTTTTTTCTTGTTCTGTAAATTTTGTTGGTTTGGTATTAGGAATTAGGGTATCATTAGGGTTTTTCTAAAGTTGTACTTTAGCTTATGATAACGTTGATGCAAATGGCTTTGTTAAAACCTCCTCTTCTACAGTGTCTCTTTGAACCTTAAGACTGGCTTAGTGTAAAAGAGAATTCTCTTAGAGTTTCATGGCAAAATTGCAAATGAAAAAATTAGCCCTAAAATTTGTAAAATAAAATAAAAATATTATTTATGCTAAGCCATATTTGGAAAAAGAATATACTTTTTAAAGTGGGAAAGTGGAATAAAAATCCAAAAATTTGAATCTTTCTAGGTAAAAATGGTTTTGGAAAATTTTGATCTGTCTCCTTATCTAACAACAGATTTTTAGGTTCTTGCACATGCTTGTTTTGTTTTGTACTTTGTTCTCATTCTAAAGTAAGTTCTAAACCCAATCAGTGGTATAGGAAATTTTCCCCTGGTTATCTATTGAACCGAACATAAACCGTAAACCGAAGTAATTATACAAGTTTGACATTAAACCCTAACTAAACCGGGTCGTAACTTTCTTCTATTACGATTCTTCTTCTTCTTCTTCTTCTTCTCCATTGATTCAATCCCAAGCAAAGCTTCTTCAATCTTCCTCGTAAGTTCTCTTTAATCACTCATTTACATTTCTCTCTATATTTCCAGTGATTTTATTCTTAGCTTTGGAATCGAGAGATAGTTATGCTTAAGAGATGGAACATAGTTAAGGAATCACTGCGTCGCGTTCTTCGTAGTGATGTAGAAACCCTAATTTCGGGTGCGTTACTCAATCGCACTGTTTGCACAGCTTCAGAATCATTGTATCTTGATGAGAGTTATGTTCTGGCTGAACTATCTTCATTGCTTCCAATTTCATCCTCATTGGTGAAGGAAGACAATTATAGCTCAAGGAATCAAGTATCTATTGATTCGTTTTTGTCGCCGGCGGAGAAACTTAGAGGTGTGTTTCTTCAGAAATTGAAAGGGAAATCTGCGATACAGAATTGTTTGTCTAGTCTTGGTATTGATTTGAGTATTGACATTGTGTCCGATGTTTTGAATCGAGGGAATTTAAGCGGTGAAGCGATGGTTACGTTTTTTAATTGGGCGATTCGTGAGCCGGGTGTGAGTAAAGATGTTGATAGCTATTGTGTGATTCTAAGAGCGTTAGGAAGGAGGAAGTTTTTCTCTTTTATGATGGATGTTTTACGGGGAATGGTGTGTGAAGGGGTTAATCCTGATCTGCGGTGCTTAACCATTGCTATGGATAGCTTTGTTAGGGCTCATTATGTGCGTAGAGCGATCGAGTTGTTTGAGGAAAGTGAAAGTTATGGGGTGAAATGTAGCACTGAGTCTTTCAATGCATTGTTGCGGTGTCTGTGTGAGCGTTCACATGTGAGTGCTGCTAACTCGGTGTTTAATGCAAAGAAAGGAAAAATACCTTTTGACAGTTGTAGTTATAACATTATGATTAGTGGGTGGTCGAAGCTCGGTGAGATTGAAGGAATGGAAAAGGTTTTGAAGGAGATGGTGGAGGGTGGATTCGTTCCCGACTGTTTGTCTTACAGCCACCTTATTGAAGGGTTGGGAAGAGCTGGTCGTATCAATGATTCTGTTGAGATCTTTGATAATATGAAACACAAGGGTAGTGTTCTAGACGCAAATGTTTACAACGCTATGATCTGTAATTTCATATCTGCTCGAGATTTTGATGAATCTATGAGGTACTACCGAAGGATGCTGGATGAGGAATGTGAACCTAACTTGGAAACCTATTCCAAGCTTGTTTCTGGGCTCATTAAAGGCCGTAAGGTTTCTGATGCGCTTGAGATATTCGAAGAGATGTTGTCAAGAGGGATTCTTCCCACCACAGGACTCGTTACCTCTTTCCTCAAGCCGCTTTGCAGCTACGGTCCACCACACGCTGCAATGGTTATCTATCAGAAATCAAGAAAAGCCGGGTGTAGGATATCAGAAAGCGCATATAAGCTGTTGCTTAAGCGGCTATCAAGATTTGGAAAATGTGGGATGCTGTTGAACGTGTGGGATGAAATGCAAGAGTGTGGATATCCTTCTGACGTGGAAGTGTACGAGTATATTGTCGATGGGCTCTGTATCATTGGGCATCTAGAGAATGCTGTGCTTGTGATGGAAGAAGCCATGCGTAAAGGATTTTGCCCAAACCGCTTTGTTTATAGTAGGCTTAGCAGTAAATTAATGACTTCAAACAAAACAGAATTGGCTTATAAGCTGTTTCTGAAGATCAAAAAGGCTCGTGCTACAGAAAATGCTCGCAGATTCTGGCGATCAAATGGATGGCACTTTTGATCTTTATGTTTTGTTGTATGTTCACAAGGAAACTAGAATATGATCCTAGTCTTTGTAGTTGTGAAAACTTGATGTACATTAATCACATCTTTAGTCTATGAAATTGTAATAGAGAATATATATTCAATAGCGATCGGGTTTGCATTCTTATCTTAATTACTTTTGGTGGGTGGCTTACACCCAAAGGTATACTTGTCTCTTTCTAGGTTGCAATAGCGAAATTCGTTGAGTGTTTTGAATGGAGGCAGTAATTAGGAAATGGCAGCAGAAGTTCAGAAAAGCCAAGGAGGAGATGGAAAAGTGGGAGGCACTTCAAGTTCGATGGGTTTTCCTCTTCAGGAACGCTTCTTCTATTACTCAGAGATTACAGGTAGCTTGAATATTTGTGTTTTTGCTGTCCGAAATTTCAAAACTGTATGTGTGATTTTTTGGTTTGAGAATAGGATATGCAAAATCATGGGAGCTATGGAGCTTTGAGATGCCTGAAAGGGATTGAAGACGCGGTTGTGCAACAACAGATGGGTCAACTGGAGTCTCTATTGCGTTCCATGAAAAACGTTCTGTAAGTTTTTTTTTTTGTGCAAAGACGTTCTGCAAGTATATGCAGGAAAGAAAGGTGTTACTTTAGAATGTTGCTGCATGAGAGTTTCATGTTCCAGTAGGAAGTAAAGATTGTTTAAATGTATAATATATGGGTGATGATGTCAGGGAGGAATTCTGGGGCTGTGTTTTGACATTTGAGAAGCTACATCGAGATGGTTTGCAGTTACTCGAAGTTGAATCGAGCAAGAGGCGAGTAGAGGAACGAATTGGAGTAAAACCTTGCATTGCTGATTGCTTGGAGGGACTTTCTATTGTTTATGACATGCATCAATCAGAGTAAGCAAACATAATCTGCTTGTTATTTAGTTATAATCATCATTTTTAACCTTTTTTGTGCTTTAAAAATCTCGCAGATACCATCTCAAATCTTCAATTCTTTCGGCACTTTCATGTATTATCCTGAAACCAAGGTACTGAGAATATTGCCTTGTTCAAACTTTGGCAAGTTTATAAAATTACTCTTATGTTCTTGTCTACTGTTGTATAGTCCTGGTGATCTAAACGCGCTACAATACCTCGTGGTTGATCAGCCTAATATCCCAAAAGACGAAGGTATCACATTGACAAAAACTCACATTCTTCTTCGATTGTTATGAATAAATGAAAATGTTTGTACATTTCTTAAATGTAAATCTTTCTAAAGGTCTGAGTCTGATTTTAGCTTCTCTATGATGTCTGCTGTGCAGTGCAACACATTTTCGATGTCATATTCGCGGAAGAGATCAAATGATGTAAAAAGGAATTGTTTTTGTTTGAGTTGCAAAAAGATAGTTCTTCGTACAAAGCAACTACTCTTTCGGAAACGCAATAAAAGTGTGACGACTAGCTTAAGAGAATTATCATAAATGATATTTGTGATATTTTAAGCATGTATTAGAGCGTAAGCGACAAAAAAAAATTGTAGTTTTCTAATTTTTTTTTATCAGAATACTCTAAAATAATATAACTCCCTAACATTTTAAGCATCTCTTCTTTGTTTCTAATGTTTTCTAAAGGTTGAATATGAATTTAAATCTCAATATTTGAAATATTATAATTTTTACATAAAATATATTATATATATGCACTGTATAATTACTTCATCAGCAAAACAAGTCATTAAGATTTTGATGCAAAATAAATAAATAATAATGTTACATGGAAACAGAAACGGATATGCCGGAAACGAATTTGTTTTACGTATATAAAATAAACGAAAAATGGGTAGAAAAATCTTCACTTTTCCTTAAAACATATAAAAACCTCTCAACTTTTTTTTGTGGGTTTTTAAACTCTCACATTTTCATAAATTTGAGGGTTTTACATCAAAATCATATTAAATAAATGAATGTTTGAAATAACACACATCCAAATCTTAAATATTAAACATTTTAACTAAAAAGTAAAGATTTCGCTTAAATTCAAAGATTTAGACCATCATTTTCATTCTCACTTTCTTTCTCTTTTTCTTTTTTTTTTTCATTCTCACTTTCACCAGCTCTATCTAACAAAATTGCCTCAAAGTATGAGTGATCTTATATTGTATATCAAATTAATTAGTTTTTAAGGTATAAATTGTAAATATAATAATAATAAGGGCAATTTACACAAATGGTCCCAAAAAAGTTTTTTCTTCCAAAAATAACCCTATATTTCATAATTTCCAGAAATAGCACCCAATACTTTTTAATTAACCATTAATTGAAAAATAGAAAATAGAGAAAACATAATTCTCATCTCTTTCACCCGACGATTCTTATTTGCCTCCGATTCTCCATAGTTGCCTCCGATCGTCGGAAAATTCGATCTCCTCCGGTATCTTGAACCACTGCCTCCACGATTCCTCGACTCAACCCAGTCGACCTAATCTAGTCGACTCAACCCAATCACGTTTCCCCTTCCTCAACCCAATCTCCTCTGCCGGTATCTCGAACGCCTCCACCGGAATTCCTTCACGATTTCTTCTCTGTTTCGCCAATTCTTAACGGAATAAATCAAGGTATGCACCAATTTTACAATCGTCTTCTTCTTTATGCACCGTGAAGGAAACTGAGAAATTTTTACTTTTTTTTTTGTTGGTGTAGTCTCTTCTGCCTCGAACATTTGGCCATTAAGCTGCATGGTAAGTTACTTCTGAGTTATGCTTGCCTAAGTTTACATTTGAACATTTGAGTTTTTAGGTCTTAAAGATCAGATTTTTAGAGTTATGCTTGCCTAAGTTTATAGTGTAGTGTCCTGTTTTAGTTTCTAGTTCTTGTTAGGCTTGTTGATTGAACTGAATCTAACATTTGATAGCTTAATATGTTTCGTTCTTGATGGTTGAGATTTGGCTCATGAATAGATTTTTCAGGTTTTGTATGTTCACTGTGTTGCATTACTTCTCAATTTTTTTTTGCTTGCCTCATGCCTGCCTAAGTTTAAAGTGTAGTGTCCTGTTTTCGTTTCTAGTTTAAGCTTGTTGATTGAACTCAATCTAACATTTGATAGCTTAAGATTCTTGTGGGTGAGATTAGTTCATGGATTATGTTAAGTAATCCATGAGCTCAGGCTCAGGCTCATTAATTGAACTAGTCTAGCAATTGATAGCTTAAGATGTCTCATTCTCAAAAAATTGTCAGGAAACAATTACTTTTGTATGTTCACTGGGTTGCATGATTTCTCAAATTCTTTTGCTTGTCTTATCCCATGCTCTTAAAGTATTAATTCTTAGAAAGTTTGAGTTTTTAGGCCTTAAAAATCAGATTTTTCCAAATTATGCTTGCCTAAGTTCATAGTGTAGTGTCCTGTTTAGTTTCTAGTTCTTGTTAGGCTTGTTGATTGAACTGAATCTAACATTTGATAGCTTAAGATTTTTGATGGGTGAGATTTAGCTCATGGATAGATTTTTCAGGTTTTGTTTGTTCACTGTGTTGCATGACTTCTCAAATTCTTATTTTGTCTCCAACGATTTGGTTTTGTGGGTACTTGGTGTGGTACGTAATGATCTCTCTGTGATCTGTGTTATCTCCTAGCCTTTTGACTTTTGTTCTTAGTTAGTTTCTTGATGAAATTTGGAATCTTTTTGCTTCGATCTCTTCTTAAAGGAGTATCATGTCTATGTTCAATTGAAATTGTTGTTTATCTGTTTGACTTTGGTGTTGTGTATTAATTTTTTTATTATTGATTCTCACAATGTGATTCTGGTTTCATTGCTCACTAAAGATTTATAATAATTTGGGAAGGATTTATAGTAATTCGGGAAGGACTTATAGTAATTCGGGAAGGATTTATAGTAATTCGGGAAGGACTTATAGTAATTCGGGAAGGTCTTCCTTGAATATATTTGTGTACTGATTTCCTTTGATTTAAATTGCAGGAAAATGGGAGATTCGTTTCCAACTGATTCCACACTGCCAAAGCTTCTGTACAATATAGGACATGAGCCAAATTCAGAAGTTAGGATAAACCAATGTGCAAGATATGAGTATATCGATAAAGTACAATGCATCATCTCTGCTACAGAGTTTCAGAGAACCGGAGAATCGTTTTTGGGACCCGTTCTGAAGGCTACAGCAAGGGGATTAAATTTGTCAGGCAAGTTGATCCATTTGAAGCTTAACGACAGTGAAGAAGAATGAGTTGTGGTTTCATTTTGGGGGCCAACCTATGAAATTCTCTAATAGAGAATTTCATATGGTTACTGGATTGAAGTATTCTCCACAGGAAGCTGATGAAAATGTGGAGGATAATCGCTATGGTTGGGCAAACACCATGCAGCGACACACATCTGATGAGCTGTTAGACATATTGAGAAAGACTGATAGAGATTCAGGGGACGAGAGATTTTGCCTTGCGATGCTCCTGTTGACGGAGTCTATCTTCCTGAACATGTATAAAGGCAACAAATTCCCTGCAGCTCACCTTAAGAGAGCTCAAGATGTGCATCAATTCCTCAACTATCCATGGGGGATAGATGCTTTCAAGGTGCTGTTGTCCTCGATCAAGTTTAATGTTCCATCTAACTTGTTGAAGGATAAGTATGACATCCATGGGTATCCGTTGGCTCTCCATCTCTGGATTCTGGAGTCCATTCCAATCAAGCTTAAGCAGAGTGAGTTTGCTCAAGCCTCGGATTGCATTCATTTGTGAGAGGTACACGAGCACAACAACTCCACAAATTTCGCAAATAGAAAACTTGGAAGCTTTAAACAATGTGAGTTCATTCTCTGCTTTTAACTTAATGGAAGAACTTAGAGAAATTCGGGAAGTATTTATAGTAATTCGGGATGGTTTTCCGGATTCAGGAAGGATTTATAGTAATTTAGGATGGTGTTCCTAAATATGTTGTTGGTGATATAACTATGTTAAATTCATGAAGACTAATGTCCTGATGCCTGAACATTCTGTTTCTGTGTAGTTGAATGTGATTTGCGTCTTACCTGCAATACCTGATGATCTTGAAGATACAGTCTCATTGGAAGACGAAGAAGATCCTGAATTGAGTTTGCTGGTCGACCTTCTGTCCAAAGGCTACAAAATGAAAGCTAAAGATTGGCGAAGAGGATCACTTGACGTTGGAGTTGTGATGGAAGAGGTTGCTACGAAATCTTATATGTTCTATAACAAGGAGGTAGTGAAACCATCTTCATCAGGCGAGTCACTTATGGAGAAGCTTGACAAGCTATACAAGCTAGTTGAAGATGAGTTCAAATCAACAAATCAACGCTTATCAAAGATGGAGAAGAAGCTGAAAATACTTAGTGCAAGAAAAAGAAAAGATCAGGTAACAGAAGCTTCTTAAAAAACTTCACTGATGTTATAGATAATGCAATGAATTTACATGAACGGTTTGATTTTTTCTTGTAGAGAGAAAATGATTTATTTTTCAACAATCCCCCATCTCCTAAGGCTACTGAACAACCAGCTGAGAAAGCAGATAAGCAAACACCTGATCAAACAACTGAGCAACATACTGTCCCTCTTACTCAAACTTCCCAAACTCAGAAGACGACCCAAACAGAGGAGATAACCCAGAAGATTAGTTCTACAAATGAGGTAAAATAAAGATTTCTACAGCTTTCTTAAATCTTAAACTTTGTAAAAAAGCTAACTAAAATAATTACTGTCTTGGATTTGAAGATGAGCAAAGATGAGATAAATGCTGAGAACCAAACACAGGAGGTAACCCAGGATATCAATTCTTCAGAAAAAAAGAATGAAGATAATGTTGGCAATAGAATGAATCAAATGGATGGAGTTGATGAACAACAAGATAATGATCAACATGATGAGGTGAGTTTTCTTGGTTTTACAGTGTTTAGGAACATATTTCCTGAACTTGTTATATTTGTTGCAAAGAGATAATGTTGACAATAGAGTGAAAGAGATATAGCTGATGAACAAGAAGACAATGCTCAGCATGAGATGAGTTGTGGTTTATAGTAATTCGGGAAGGATTTATACTAATTCGGGAAAGTCTTCCTAAGTTGGTTATAGAGTATTAAGTCCTCATTAATTGAAGTCTCTTCTGAATTTTGTAGGAACCAAGTTTGCAAAGAGATACTGAAGATGGTGGTGTGAATGCTGAGAATCCTGAAGACTCGAGACCAACACTCGCTCAAGACTATAGTGGCGGCTTAATATTGATGGAAGAGGTTGAGGTTTTTACAAGAACGAATGGAATAAGGGAGAAGTCCAAGCAATTATGACAGACTCCATCCATGTCCGTATCGACGAGTTGGACCAAGATTATGTGTTCACCCTAGAGAACGTAAGGTACTCGTGGAGATGGGAACAAGAACATATCCTGAAAGATAAGGAGAAGGGTGAACAGATCCTGAAAGAGAGGGAGAAGGGTGAACAGAGCCTGAAAGAGAAGGAGAAGGGTGAACAGAGCCCGAAAGAGAAGGAGAAGGGTAAAAAAAACTTAAAAGTATCAAGACACTTTCGTTTGATCTGAAGATTGTTACACCACCGGAGGAGAAAGCTCACGAGAAAGGCAACAAAAGGCAAGCTAATAACACCTTGGCTGATAATCACCTAAAAAGGATGAAGAAAAGGAAACTCGAATCACGTGATAATGACCAGCAGATTCCAAGGCGTAGCAATCGAGTCGCTACTCCATCACAACATCAGATAACAACAGCTTATAAGGAGTGACAAGAGGTTGTGATGGATGTTGTGATGGAGTAGCGACACGATTGATATACCTTGGAATCTGCTGGATCTTTACCACATGATTCGAGTTTCCTTTTCTTCATCCTTTTTAGGTGATTATTAGCCAAGGTGTTATCATCTTGCCTTTTGTTGCCTTTCTCGTCAGCTTTCTCATCCGGTGGAGTAACAATCTTCAGATCAAACGAAGGTGTCTTGATACTTTTAAGTTTTTTTTTTCGCCCTTCTCCTTCTCTTTCGGGCTCTGTTCACCCTTCTCCTTCTCTTTCAGGCTCTGTTCACCCTACTCCCTCTCTTTCAGGATCTGTTCACCCTTCTCCTTATCTTTCAAGATATGTTCTTGTTCCCATCTCTACGAGTAGCTTCCGTTAGCTTACGTTCTCTAGGGTGAACACATAATCTTGGTCCAACTCGTCGATACGGACATGGATGGAGTCTGTCATAATTGCTCGGACTTCTCCCTTATTCCATTCGTTCTTGTAAAAAACCTCAACCTCTTCCATCAATATTAAGCCGCCACTATAGTCTTGAGCGGGTGTTGGTCTCGAGTCTTCACGATTCTCAGCATTCACACCACCATCTTCAGTATCTCTTTGCAAACTTGGATCCTACAAAATTCAGAAGAGACTTCAATTAATGAGGACTTAATACTCTATAACCAACTTAGGAAGACTTTCCCGAATTAGTATAAATCCTTCCCGAATTACTATAAACCACAACTCACCTCATGCTGAGCATTGTCTTCTTGTTCATCAGATATATCATTTTCATTCACTCTATCTCATTGCAAACTTGGATCCTACAAAATTCAGTAGAGACTTCAATTAATGAGGACTTAATAATTTGTACACAACTTAGTAAGACTTTCCCGAATCAGTTTAAATCCTTTCCGAATTACTATAAACCACAACTCACCTCATGCTGAGCATTGTCTTCTTGTTCATCAGCTCTATCATTTTCATTCACTCTATTGTCAACATTATCTCTATGCAACAAATATAACAAGTTCAGGAAATATGTTCCTAAACACTGTATATCATATTTAAAATATAGCCTCGGACATCAGTCTTCATGAATTTAAAATAGTTATATCATCAACAACATATTTAGGAACACCATCCCGAATTACTATAAATACTTCCTGAATTTCTCTAAGTTCTTCCATTAATTTAAAAGCAGAGAATGAACTCACATTGTTTAAAGCTTCCAAGTTTTCTATTTGCGGAATTTGTGGAGTTGTTGTACTCGTGTACCTCTCATAAATGAATGTAGTCCGAGGCTCGAGAAAACTCACTCTGCTTAAGCTTGATTGCAACACTGGAATGGACTCTTGAATCCAGAGATGGAGAGCCAACAGATACCCATGGATATCATACTTACCCTTCAACAATTTACATGGCACATTAGACTTGTTCGAGGACAACAACACCTTGAAAGCATCTATCCCCCATGGATAGTTGAGGAATTGATGCACATCTTGAGCTCTCTTAAGGTGAGCTGCAGGGAATCTGTTGCCTTTAAACATGTTGAGAAAGATACACTCCGTCAACAGGAGCATCGCAAGAAGGAATCTCTCGTCTCCTGAATCTCTATTAGTCTCTCTCAATATGTCTAACAGCTCCTCAGATGTGTGTCGCTGACTGGTATTTGCCCAACCATAGTGATTCTCCTCCACATTTTCATTAGTTTCTTGGGGAGAACATTTCAAGCCAGTAACCATATGAAATTCTCTAATAGAAACTACAACTCATTCTTCTTCACTGTCGTTAAGCTTCTCGCCAAGAAACAATGGATCAACTTGCCTGACAGATTTAATCCCCTTGATGTAGCCTTCAGAGCGGGTCCTAAAAACGATTCTCCGATTCTCTGAAACTCTGTAGGAGAGAGGATGCATTGTACTTCTTCGATATACTCATATCTTGCACATTGATTTATCTTAACATCTGAATTTGGCTCCTGTCCAATATTGTACAGAAGCTTTGGCAGTGTGACATCTGTTGGAAACGAATCTCCCATTTTCCTGCAATCAAAATTAAGGGAAATCAGTAAACAGATTTATTCAGGAAGACCTTCCCGAATTACTATAAGTCCTTCCCGAATCAGGAAGACCTTCCCGAATTACTATAAATCCTTCCCGAATCAGGAAGACCATTCTAGAATGCAAACTAAAACAACTCTAACAAGCAATGAGAACAGACAATAACACTACAAAAACAAGTAAAGAATGTATATTCATATCTTCATATCACAAACTTGAATCTATAACTATGTGACGATATATCTCTCAAATTGTGACAAAAATTAAACTCACCTAAAGTGATAAACTAATCTTAAACTGTCTTAGTTTTAAACGGTCTTAGTCTTAAACTGTCTTAGTCTTAAACATAACAGTCTTAGTCTTAAACTGTCTTAGCTTGTATATGTATCATTCCAATAGATCACAAAAATCTTCACAAGAAAAAAAATTCTTAAAGAATTAAAAGAATCCAGAGATGCAAATGATGATGATAATACTTCTCTTATGCTCAATAATCTTAAAGAATTTAAAAAGACAAAAATAAACAAGCCTCGCTCTTGCTTGCAAATACAAAAGAAGAAGCAAAAGACCTCAACAAGAAGAAATTAAGACTAGAACTGCAGCAAAATTTATACTAAAAACATATCAGAACAAGTGGTAAATATGGTAAACTAAAAAATGATCTCCCCACTAAAAAAACAGAGTTGTTAATGATCCCTCCCTCTGTTGAATCTAACTACGACAGCTACAAAGTTCCACTTATTTCTTCTAAGGAAGAAGAAACTCAATTATTCCATTTGACTACTTGAGCGTTGAATTATACACACTGTTATGTTTACTCCTCCATTATACACACAAAGAAACGCTTTCAAATTTTGAATCACACACAACCAAATTTCAAACTTAGAAATTTAAATCTAAGAATCATCTTGAATGAAACAAAATCTATAAACAACACATGCGTCAAAAACTCAAACATTCTGCTGACATTAGATTCATTCAAAAAAAAGAGCACTACATTCAAAGCTAACCCAAAATCAAATCATTCATAAACGAGATAAAGATTCCAAATTTAACAAGACACAGCTAAATCGAGTTAACAAGAGTAACAATTCGCAGAAACCCATTACTTTGAAGCTCTTCAGGATCATCAAAATCGCAGCTTTTTGTGATACTGAACTCAGAGATGAACAAAGACGAAGAAGTAGAGAAAGGGCAAACCTGATTGACACAAGTGGGTGACAATCGTCTGGGAACAAACTCGTAATCGTCGGGGAACAAGATCGAATTAGAAACTTATCGGCGGAGGCGACGAGATCGTTGGTCTAAGATGAGAGAAGACGAGACTGACGGAGGCGTTTAGGGTTAGTCTCTCAAATTTTCTATTTTCTGTTTTAGTTAATGTTTAATTAAAAATTTTATGTGCTATTTCTGAAATTATGAAATATGGGGTTATTTTTAGAAGAAAACACTTTTTGGGGCCATTTATGTAAATTATCTTAACTTATATGACTAAATTCCTCCTGTTTTCCTCAATTTTTCTATTTGGTTAAACGATGTGACCAAGATAAAAATAAAAGATACTGAATTCTTTTTTCGGTAGGAAATGAAAAAAAATAAAATAAAAGATCACAGAATTGATTTACGTTTTCCTTGATTAATAAATAAAAATTTGATTTCGGTTGCTCATAAAATCATAACAAATCATGAAACAAAAACTTATTTATTTAATTATTTAAGAAACGCAAACAGAGAAACAAAAGTCTAGTCTCATGGTTCCAAAGTTTCACAAAACTCTGACATCCTTTCCAAATCCCACCCCAAACATGTACATAAACGTAATAGAGAGAGAGAACATTGTGGTGTGAATATTGTCTCAATGTAACTCAAAACATGTAACGAAAGAGGGATCAAGACAAGAGGAAGATGCTGAGCTTGTGATTTTTTGTATGATTCCGGTTTAGATATGACCGGCCCAATTTTGGGAGCTATCGACTCTAGGCATTTTGGTACCCTCTCTCTTAGTCTCAGCGTCAACCTTGAAAGTTGCACCACACACGTCTCCCGAGCTGTCCACTCTCGGCACTGGCTTCAACTCGTTCTTTGGGTGCTCGAAGCTCCTCAATCCTCCCGATGATGTAAAGAAGCAACCTTCAAACACCAAAAATAACCATGTAAATCATTTAGTGATTTGCTCTACAACAATCACACAAACCAACCAAAGTCCTGGACCAGATTATCAAAAGAGTAAAGTTGGTACCTTTTGGGAAAGGACCATAAGATTTGGCGCAACCTTTCTTCACCATCTCTGTGTTATCAGAAAGAACAAGGTGCCCTTCAGCATCGGTTCCCCAGAAGAACGGCACACTCCCATCTGCGTCCTGCACATCGAAAACAATCATATCCAGTTTCGTGAAGAATGTATATATACGGGCTAAAAATGGACATCGAAGCTTCTGGACTTACAGCAGCAGCAAAGACAGTTTTCTTGACGCTATCAAAGAGGATAAACGCAAACTTTCCATGGAAATCTCTGACAACTTTGTCCACAGGGTAAGGACCTCGATCACGTAATGTCCTGTATGCCTCAATCACAATGATGGCCTCGTTTGTGATTTTGTTCAGCCCATACTGCTGCTTCAGAAACGGTAGGTTCTCAATGTGTCCTTGGAAGAGACAGAAAATGTCATCCACCACCGCAAATAATCTGTCAAAATTCAAAAGAAACCAAATTACAAAATCAAGAACCACAAATTACTCAAATCCAGTGTAGATCTTTTCAATCATCTTAAATCGACAACAAAGAGCGTTTAAAGACTCTTTAGTTCCGGATTCTTCCAATAGCTCAAGAACAATAATAGCTCAAGAACAATAAAATCATCATCTAATGGAACTTGTAGAATCTCTAGTCCCAGATTCTACCAAAAATCACTAGCTACTGTTATCATCATCATCAACTAATGTAGCGTGCAAAATCTCCAGTTACTGTTCATCATCATTAACACAAGCAAACCAAAAACCATAAATCCTAGATCGCAAGCCAAAAAAAAGTCAATCCAAGTAAATCTGCAGCGAAATAGCGAATAAATCCAACATTATCGCATATCAAATCGATACTAACGAAATCAAAACCGAAACAATGGAGATTCAAAATCTTTCACTTCGAAATCAAAGAAACATCAAAGATTGACTAGATCAAGAACAGAATCAAAGAGAAGAAGACTTGAAATAAACCTAGGAACACGAGGATCATGATTATCAAGAGAATAAGCAACAAATCCAGAAGATCCGAAGTTAAGCGTGACGGAGTTAGGATTCACGGAAGCGAAATGAGTCGCGAGAGATCCATCTTTCAAAGCGAAAGCAGACTCAGACGAGTGTGGACTCTGTAGAGCTTCAGGGCTATTCGCCACCGTCTTCTCAAACACAGCGAGCATTTTTTTCTCAGTGATGATTTTCCGGGAAAATAAAAATTTGCAGAAAGAAGAAAAAATGAGAAAATGATGAGGAAAAAGTGAGAAAGACCGGGAAGGCTATAAAGGAATCTTTGTAGGGTATGTGTGATTACGATTTTACCCTTGCGTTATGGACACGTGTCGTGATTCAAGAGGATAAGATAGTTTTGGATATTTTCTTTCTCATTTTGTGATCAATGAGGTTAATAAAAATAGACAATGGAGTTAATTAGATGGATAATGATATCTTTAAACGGAATCAAAATTATCTGATTTCAAGTTTTTAAAACTTTGATAATGCAATAGTAAAAATAGTAATTGTTTGGATAAATAGTAACGCAATTTATAGCAATGTTACTAGTAATTTTGGAATGTAATAACTACTTTTATGATAAGAATTTTTTTAAATTTAGTCATTAAAAACAGTAAACGTGTTATATATGACTTAATTACGTAATTACATTCATTGTGCATGCCGGATATTTTTGGTAGTGATAATATCAAATAGACCAACGATTTTAAAAACATATCTGAAAAAATATTCAAACTTTTATTTCTTGACGTTTGTGTAAATATTAGGTGCATATTATTACAAAGTTGTCGCTTAATTACAGAAAATTCTCCTAAGATGGAGGAATTAATTTATTTAGAGCATCTCCAATGGTGCTCTATATCTTGCTCTAAACTCTATATTTGGAGCAAAATCACTCCAATGGTGCTCTATATCTTGCTCTAAAAATAGAGATATCAATAGTGTTGCTCCAAATTTGGAGCAACACTATTCATATCTCTATTTTTAGAGCACAACTTTTTTATTTACAAAGGACACCCTCAATTTTCATATAGTATCATTTTTTACCTAAACAAAATTATATAACTAAATTATATACATACATAATTTTATATTAATATCATAGTTACTAAATTAATTGAAATTTAAAAATATAACAATCATATATTAAATTAGAAAAACAATACAAACACAAATACCAACACAAATGATAAACTAAAAGTACATAAACAAAATTAAACTTGCCGTTAAAAAAAAAATTAACACACCATAAACTAGTGATTTAATAATCCGGTAGGTCGTTTCCAGATCCACTAAGATCATCGAAATATTGTCCAAAGGAAGTAGATGCCGACGGAGCTTGTTGATCAAGTCTTTTCTTTAAGATTTTTGCTTGTTCAGATTGAAGATATGCACGGAGATTTGGATCTTCAATGGAATTTAAGTCTCGATATAAAACTTTGTTTTCTTCTCTTAGTTCTTTCAATGCTAAACTCTTACTTTGCATCTCCAAATATTGTTGTCTTTGTGCACTTGTCTTCTTTAGTTGCTCCACGAATTGTTTATTCCCTTCTTCCAAAGTCTTGATAACATCCGATGTTTGATCGTCATTTTTTCTTTTCAATTTAGATTTTTTCACTCCTCTTGGTCGTTGAGATGGAGATCCGCCAATAATGTCATCTTCGTCATCTAAGTTAAGAGAAAATGAAGACAAACCTGGAGACGCTTGTGAAACTGAATCGGGGGTAGGATTTTCGGACTCAGAAGATGTGTACCCGAAGCCGCATAGATTTGAGACTTTTCTAGCCGGAGTGGCAACATCTTTAAACTTTTCAAAGTTTTTAATAATGTTCCATACATGATCGAATTTCCAACCAGATTTAAAATTTTGATCTTGCATTAGCATTTCTTTGGCTTGATTGAACTACATAGAATTAAAAATATAAATAAATAAATAAATATTAAAACAATGATAACTAAATCACAAAAATATATAGAATACTTACTATATCATCACTTGATGCACCACTTGAACGTCGATTTTCACATTGTTTGATGCATGCATGTAGTTTTCTTATAGCTTTCTCAATAGTTTGTAATCGACACCGGAGAGATTTTTTTGAACGTTCACTCCAAGTTGGATTTTTTCCATTTTCGAAAGATTCCGCCACACGATCCCAAAAATGGTCGGATGATTGGTAAACAACGGTGATTGGATCTTGAGAAATTTCCATATAAACTTGACATAAAACCTTATCTTCTTCTTTAGAATATCCAGTAGAATGAGACATTTTACTTAAGAAAATAAGAGAATGTGAATATATGTATTAGAAAATAGTGGAATGGTTGGATGTTGTGAATGGATCTGAATATCAATTATGTTATTTATAGAATGATTCTCACATTTTTTAATTCACTATGACAAGATTTGACAATACAATGATAAAGTGCTTCAAAGATTCTCACATTTTACAATTCACTATGAGATGAGACAATACAATGTCAAAAAGATAAGAAATCACTTCTATAATTTTTAATATATTATGACAAGATTTAACAATTCACAATGAGATGAGACAATACAATATAAAAAGATAACAAGATTCCCATACTTCTCAATCAACTACGACAAGATTTAACAATTCACTATAAGACTAAACAATACAATGTCAAAAAGATAATAAGATTCCCAATGCTTTTCATTTTGACAAGATTTAACAATACTATGACTAGTTGATTCCATGACTTCTTATATTTTTTTATAAATACCACTATAACTCTATGTTAAATCATATACAATTTCAACACATATTTCTTTACTCGTCTTGAAAAAATATCTC
Organism: Arabidopsis lyrata subsp. lyrata; assembly: GCF_000004255.2. Lineage (NCBI taxonomy): Eukaryota > Viridiplantae > Streptophyta > Magnoliopsida > Brassicales > Brassicaceae > Arabidopsis > Arabidopsis lyrata. The sequence goes on along the minus strand of NW_003302548.1, from coordinate 3,939,262 downwards.
TCCAAATGAATTTTAACTTTGATACTCCACCCAATTTTCCATCAGATTTTCATGACTCATCGTCCTCTTCAGATGACAATGAAAATATGGAAATGATCAATAATCTCGAACAAGAAGAACAAGCTATACATCTTGCTATCGCTAATAACAATTCGATCATCCAATACCTCTTCAACCAACAAAACAACAATGCGATCCATGGTAGCTCAGTTCAAGGTCGTTCTTTCGTCCACCGGGATCGAGAAACTGCTCATGCTAGTTTGTTCAATGATTATCTCTCAGAGACTCCGGTTTATAATCGAAGATGAGCGTGATCTAAATGCACCAATTGAAGTTGGAAGAGAAGATCCACCTCCAGAGGTCGAACTAGCGGAGGATGAAAGTACTCGATTTCAAGAATTTCTTGCTCGATATCAACAAATCAAAGACAAAGAAGCTCATTTTTCACTTAGAAATGCATTAGTCGATCATTTGTGGGAGAAGTACACTAATGATGATGCTTAAATAAAAATATATTAATCTTTCAATTTTCTATTTATGTGTTGTAATAAAATTTAATTTTTAATAATATGGTTTTATTAGATATTTATGTCAAAATAAACTAAGTGGATAAAGTTTGCAAACTTTGAAAATATAGGACCATATAAAAAATTAAAGCAAAATATTAAAATACATTATTTATTTTAGAGCAAAAAATAGAGCCAACTATTAGAGCAAACATCTACTCTATTTTTAGAGTACTCTAAATTTAGAGCAAGAAATAGAGCCAACGATTGGAGATGGTCTTAGTAGTAACGTCTAAAAAGGCTTTATTTGGGGGAAGAATCAAATGGTACAAATGATGATAAGATTTATAAAATAAAGTCATGAAAATGACGTGGCGAGTACGTGCACTCGATTATTCTTTAATTATTTTTTTTAAAATAAATTAAATCGAGGAAAGTCACATGGGAGATCAGAAAAGGCAACATCTCGTAAATATAAAGTCAATCCAACGGTTGGATTCGATCGAAACGTATAACCGACTAAATTTAATTATATTTTATGGTATTTTACTTGTTTTTAAATTTGACAGCATAGCTATGTATTTGTAACAATATTAGTTTTCAAGACAAATGAGAAAATCTGAGAAGAAAAAAAATGTGGTCAACAAATGTAAATACTTTAAGGTTAGAACTTAGAAGAAAATAAAAAAATTGTTGATAACGTCTTTGAACAAATCAATGGAGTGAAATGTGGCCGAGTTACTCATTTTGTTAATAATTGTCTAGGCCCTATATTTTGTTGGGCTTTTAGTTTGGCCCAAATTATTTGACTTTGACATCTCCTAAAATAATTCCAAAGTGAAAAGTTTCTTTCGGTTCCACGGTTTTGATTTTGCGAAACTATGTGGATGCGGGAGTAATATTTAGGATCATAGGATTGATTCTCAACTTTGTTCGCTATAGATTCCAAAGTTGGTAGTCGGTTGACTCTAACTAATGGTATTACTAGAAATTTCTATAGTAATATGCTTCTTAAAAAGCAAAAAATTGTTATGTTGTTGGTATTTATGTTAGTAATTTCGGAAGAGATATAGATGGACATGACCAAATCTGGAATTTGCAAGAACTTGTTTATTTGGTACTATGGGTTCTACTGTAAAAAGCAATAAGAAAATTGAAAGTTGTTAGACTGATAGCATTTAAGGCTGAAGAATCCATTGCGTTAAATGGTCTAGAAATTTCTTTTGATGTGGTTTAAGAGACGATTGGTAAAGAATATGTTGTCAAATAAGCGATTTGAAATGCTAGTATAGCATCCTCTCTAGCTGTAACAAAGTTACAGGTTTTACGGGAATCATTAATCTTCATAGGGGTACCATACTTCAGATGTTCAAAATGTTATGGCATTATCTCTATGACATTATCTCTAACTAAATATTCTTGATATGTGAAAAAGACTTAATCAAATGATATGATGTTTTTTAATGATCTTTTGATATATTGTGGATAACAACAAGTCACAAAAAAAAAAAACTAAAAATGAACATAATATTTTGAAACTATGATTAGTCATGAAATTTTATTTTGTTTCAAAACTCAATTTATCAATATTAGTATATTTGTGGGTGAATAATCTAGAGGTCGGAGCCGTGCTTAGGTTCCGTTCAAAGAGAACGAGTTTACAAAGTACAAACTTTTTTAATATTTTTTTGAAAATATATACATATAATATGGTGCTAAATGTGTGGACTGCAAAGATTCTCTTTCGAATACAAAATAATTAGAAGAATTGCAGATATCTTAAATATTCTATAATAAATCTTAGTGATTTGTAAATATTTTATTATGACTGCATTAGTTCAAAAAAATTAGGTTTAATGACATTCATTTCTTGTGCCTCAATTTTTATGAGAGTAAATACCATCATTCATATCTTAAACTCTCATCAATCTATCATGATATTAGAACAGATTATGCTCGAGTTTTGATCTGATGATCAAACTAATTTTTTTAATAATTGAGGGTTTGAGGCAAAAACCTTATATTTAACATGTCAAACACAACCCTATTAGATGTTATTTTTAACACGATCATCATATTCAATATACTCTCCAATATCTTCCATGGCTGCTGAGTAAGATCAAATAAATTTGATTCATAACAATAGTTCGTAGCTACTATACTTGGAAATTCTCAATTATAACTACAACAGTCCATAACTACTACAACTTAGGTGTGGGTTTTATCTAGTGCAGAATTATACAATTATCTAAAAACTGAATTTTGAATATTATACAATTTTACTTTAACATACTTTTGAGTTAATTCTTTAAAATATGTATTTTTAAGTATGTGCTGTGACTGAATTGATGATATACAAAAATGCAGAATATATCCGCTAGATTTTGACTACAATGGCCTGAAACAGCATTTGACGTTCAATGTTAGTTTTATATATCCAACCATACAAATTTCAACCCCAAAAGTTAGTTTTAAATTAAAATTTGTAAATATGCATATGTAAGTGGCAAACAACCAAAATTTTTTATATTAGAATATGCATCTTATCATCGCGTCATAACTCATATTAAAATTTGAAAATATGCATATGTGAGTTGTAGCCGACCAAAATTTATTTCGAAATAGTTTGATGTTGTCACTAAGTTCAAATTTGGTAATTTACCGTGAAAATGGTAGATGACAAATTGAAAGAAAAAAACTCCCATAATATACTTTAGTTTATTATATAAAATGTTTCCCTAAATCACACATCTCCTCACTCAACACGAAACCCTTCCAAATTCCTTCACTATCCATTTCCATTTCATCTCCTTCTTGTCCTTGATCCTCCATTGAAGCTATGTGAAGCTCATCGCCATAACTAAAAACACCTCCAAATTGATCACCGATGTCATCACCACACTCTTCCGGCTCAGCTTTAGCAAACGTTTCATGATCCTCAACACCATGGCTTGAGATCACCTCTTGTCTTTGCTCTCGATTCTTGATTCCTTGCAGCTTACGTTTCCTTAAGCTCTGCAAAAAACTAGGTTTCTTAATCTTCTTTAGCAAGAAATTTATCATCATTTCTTGCTTCACTTCTGTGACTTTCAGTTTCTCTTCCATCAAATGTAGATATGTCTTCACGCTTTCTTGTTTTCGTCTCAGTCTCACTAGTTCTACTTCTAAAGCCAGTCTGTCTCTTCTCAGCTCATGGATCTCTCCTTCCAGTCGAAATCTACCGCCTTCTAGCGACTGCGTTTGCGTTTGAGATGATGTCTTTCTTCTCTTGATGTTCTTGAGAAGATGTCTTTCTCCCTTTAGAAAATACTCATTTGCAAACTCCCATCTCTCTGTATCAATCTTCTTAAACCCCTACATATATCATTAAACAAAGATTTAATTTTAATGAAGATCCAAAGAACGAAGACAAAAATTCGAAGAAGTTACATACATAAGTATTGAGTTGTCTAACAAAGCTGGAGAAATTGTTGTGCTTAAAGCATCTAGGAAGAAAAATTAGGGCAAAAGTCTCTGGTTCCCAGACAATGAAGCTGTTGTTGTCTCTGCTCCATGAAACTATGTTGTTTGTGCATGAATCCTCAACTATGTTGTAGGTTTTCGTCAAGAAAGCAGCTGGTCCTGTTTCTTTGAGACCCTCTAATGGAAGTGGAAGGTTATATTCCATTTTACAAACCAAAAAAAAAAAAAAGAGAGAGGAGAGAACAGTTGTGGTGAATAGCTGAAGCAAGAGGATGCTTTTATGGTGTTTATATTTCTGAGGTTTTAGGTCTTTTGGATAGAAATGTTTTTTTGCTTTTGAGTGTTTTGGATAAGTCTATTTATTAGTTAACTTTGATGTGGACAAAGATGATTTGCTATAAATGGAAATGAGAGATCATAGTGGCATATATTCATTGGAAGATGCTACTTTTGTGTTTTTGTCTTCAATCCAAATAAGTTTTCATGAATATAAAAAAATCTATCATTACAAATTTCGTGACTATGCTCCAACGTTTATAAGCTTCGCTTTGGCACCTGACACGTTGTGGTGAATGTAGTAGATACGTTTCGTGGTTTGTTGGTTTATTTTAAAGTCAGAATGATGGGATTTTTGGTGGAACCCTTTGAAAGATTTGTGTAGAAAAAACAGAATCCTTTGAAAGTTTGACTGATATACCCTTGGCGCACATCCGAAAACTGCCAATATGGATACTGTGGAGATTATGGAAGAGTTAAAATACTCTAGTCTTCCAACACAAATACCAACCATGGAGTCAAACAGTGCGTTTGGCAAAGAATGATGCTAGTGAATGGATGAATGTAGAGGAATACATGAGCAACTACTAGATGCATGTCAACAAGCCACAGAGAGGACAGCTGCAAACTCAATGCTGGACAAGACCAAAATAAAATTGGATTAATTGCAACTATGATGCTTTTTATGGCAATCAAGAAACAGAGCCCCAAGCAAGATGGGTCTATCGTGACAAATAAGGATTTTTTATAAGATCAGGACAAGCCAAAGGATCAAAAGTTAACTCAGCGTGGGAGAGTGATTGCCAAGCACTAGTTCAGGCTATGGAACAATGTGGGACCCAAGGCCACAAAAAGTGATATTTGAAGTAGATTGTCAAGAACTACATAGTTTACTAAAGGGTACATTTCTGAAATTTGGAATCCATAATTGGATCAGGGAAATTCAGTATTGGGGAACAAGATCTGAAGATCTCGAACATCATTTGACAGGAAGATAATAGAACCAAGTTGCGGATCATCTTGCAAAGTCAGCGTTGCCTCAAGGTTTAAGCAATATAATCTATGTTATATAAAAAAAAGGCATATGTATGATGTATCTCAAAAGTATGTTACAAGAACAAACTATTCAGAAGGGGGGCTCTGTTTTTACTGTTTAGGAGTATACAATACATATACATACACAACTTGTTAATGTGCTTTAATGGTTTCTCCAAACTTGTGGGTTAAGCCGTTTATATACTTTTGCCTAACCGGATGTTCTTCCTGTGGCCGGTTATATGGTGTCCAAACCGGTTCTCCCACGAACAGCCTCATTAGCTGCAAAACCAAACCACCATTCATCACAATCCAACAATCAAATCTTTTAACATAAGATGTAATATTTTACTTGCGTGTATTTGTGTAAATTAGAAAGAGATTGAGAGTAGCTTTTGGTACCTTGATGTAGTTGCTGGTGTCAAGTGTGAACCGGTGGTAGATTCCGGCGGGAAGGATGATAAGATCACCCGGTTGCATCCAGATACGGATCCAACGGTCATCCTTGTCCCTAACATCAAAGTAGCCACTTCCCGCTAGACAGTACCGAATCTCCTCGTCCTTGTGAATGTGTTCTGTGAAAAAGTTCTTCAACTTCTCTTCGTAGTTGCTGACTTTCTCGGGACACAGATCCAGCAAATCCTAAAATGAAGATTAATTAAAGAAAACGTCTTGCTTGTGAGAATTAATCTCTAGCTCATGAAGTTACAATACTAAACACCATACAAAAAAAAGTGATATAATCGGCGTACCATGTAATCGTAACCCCGTTCTTCTCTAATCTTGCTTAGTTCAGGATCATTCTCGTAGTTCTCAGGGTTCAACTTCCAGTACAACACTCCCAACTCTACAAAACAAAACACAACTTTTTTTTTTTTTTTTTTTTTTAATGGTTCTAGGCCAAAACCCGTAAGCCACCAGATCCAAAACCACAACATGTAATAGTTTTGTCTCAAGCGTCACTCGAACCGGCGACCTCTAAGCTTCGCCTAGGATCTTTACGACTTTACCGGTTGAGCTAACGACGCTTGGTTACAACACAACTATTACTAGTGAAATTTGCATAGTTTATGATTCTATTAAATCTTTTCTTGTGTAAATTTGATCATTTCCTGTAGTGTAAGAAGATTTAGATTTAGATTCCTCATAAGTGTATCTTGTAGAATCATTCAACTCAATACAATAAAGAATGATTTCAGATTGATGTTTTCATGGTTGCAAAGTAAGAGTGATTCAAGGTAGAGATTTGGTAAAAAAACCTGCCAAGTAATCCAACGAGACGAGCTCTTTCGGGTTAAGATGATGAGGAAGTCTCTGGTCTTCATTGCTATCATCCATAAACCATGCCTGCATCAATCATCACTTAAGCCTCAGAAAAATCAGAATCGAAATCAAGAATCTATGAATCAGAATCAAAATCAAATTAAGTCCTCGACCTCGAGAGCCATTAGTGATCTTCGTTGTGTGAATGCTTTTCGATTTCAGACTCATCAGAGTGAGTGATGAAGATCAATCATATAAAGGGCTAAGACCTTATTTCGTCCGTCGACGATAGCCACGTGTACGGTTGGTTCTAATTCTTTTTTGTTTTTTTGGTTTTCTCCTAGATTTTTATTAATTCTGGTTCCTGAATTCTAATATTTAAAAAATCTTTCCTTTTATCTCTCGTAGGGGATAAAACAACCGTTTTTGAGCCACAATAAGATCAAACATTGCTTCGTTTTTATGATTTTATATTTTCTGAGGATCATATTTTTCCATCTGACTTGAACTAGAATAGAAGAATAATCTATATTCAGGTATAAATTTCAAATTTAAAAATTTTGAAAATGGTAGGGAAAAATATCCAAAATCTTGTATTCTTTATTGGCATAGGTCTTTAATTTGGGACGTGCAATAGAAAACTAAAGTCTCGAATGTTATATATCATCAGGTCATTTTTTTTTTAAATTAAACAAGAGTGAAAAAGTCCAGTAAAAAAGCTACAAAGCCCAGTCTTTGGACCTGCAATTTTTTTTCTCTCTAATTTTAAATTTTGAACTGAAAATATCCAATACTTCTTACTGAAACACACAATTACTTTCTTACAAACAAAATTAAACTCTCCGATCAGTTGTTTTTTTTGCATTTAAATATTTTTAAAAACTCCAAAACAATCTCACATATAGGGTGTGACTTCGTTTTAACGGAGTAATAAATAGAAATTGAAAAAAACAGAAAAGAAAATTAGAGATGAATGAAAAAAGTATTTTTTTCGGTCCGTACAACGTTTAATTTTTACCCAAATATTTTAAAAATCGTACCCTAATCATCAATTTTGTGCATAATTCAGAATCGTCGTTTACAGATGTTAGTCAACTGTTACGGATGATGACTCAACTCACACGTGTATACTACTTGTTCACCTTTTTCGCTATTTTTTACTTATTCATCAAGTTTTCACGGTTTCATATTTTGAGAAGTAATTCCGCTATATACCACTAGCGTGTTAAAAATATAGCTAGAAGAAACAAAACTGATTAATTTACAAACACTAATTTTTCATCATAATTATTATTCGAAATCTTTGTCCAGTTCAATTTGCTCTTCTAATAACTATTAGTTATTTTTTTATTGTGCTATTTATTTGATATACGATTCGAATATAAAATTTAGATGAAACAGAAAAAATTAAAAATTCATATGTATTGGGCGGAATACATTTTGGGGTTTCTTTTTTCAATAAAGTTAAGGTTTCTTTGTTAGAATAACGTAATTTTGGAGATAATATGTGTGACATTTTCGTAAAAACCACATGTTTTTAAACACGCATTTATAAATAAGATATTATATAAATTTAAGAGAGACAAATGAGCTTTTTCTTCTTTGGGACTGCGATGTATCTCTATGCATCATGCTGGTTATAAATGTAGCGATGTATCTCTATGCATCATGCTGGTTATAAATGTAGCACCAATGCTCATTTTCAATATCATCTATCCTTTTCAACATATTTTTTAGACTAGTTCTTTTAAAAAGATAGTAAGTATCTAATGGAAAAAAAAAAAAAGTATCTAATGGAATAAACTCAATATCCAACTTGTTTATCACTCTTTGAGCGTTAACCGCATTACATGGACCATAAACCCAGCATATAACATGGTTTTCATGATCTCTTATATAACCCAACTTCTGTTCCATAATTTTTTCCCGCCAGAAAAGAAGATATAATCTTCAAGAAATTAGATGCCAAAGGAAAAAAACATTTAAAAAATCCGTAAAAGCTGGAAAAGGTTATAAACTCAAGAAGTGAAGTCTTACCGTTTTCGTTTTCCATATGAAGTTAGTGAAACCATGATCATCCAAAATGTACATCTTAAACTCTCATCAATCTATCATGATATTAGAATAGATTATGCTCGAGTTTTGATCTAACAATCAAACTAATTTTTTATAATTGAATGTTTGAGTCAAAAGCCTTACTTTTAATGTGCCATGCATGACCTTACTAGATGTTATTTTTAACACGACCATCATATTCAATATAGTCTCAAATATCTTCCATGGCTGCTGAATAAGATCAAATAGATCATATACAAGTCTCAAAACGTCACATTTAATGACTTATAAATTGTCACTTGTCTGTCACAATTACCAATTTTGAAGTAGCGTGTTAGAAAAGAAAATGACGAGTACTTAAAAAGCATGACGACAAAGATTCCAAAAAAGATTGAAATTCGACGAAATAAAGAGAGAGATCGTTTATAAATTGAGAAACAGAGAATCCATCGATATGGAGAGAGTTTGGTAGCCTAGATTTATCCAGAGACAGAAAGATTGGCGACATAAAATTTGTTGGAGGTAGAGAAGAAGAGAGAAATCAAATAGAAAAAAAAAAGTTTTTAGGCCATTTCATCTAATTTTATGGGAAAAATGGGTAGAAAAACCCTCAACTTTCCTATAAACATGTAAAAAATCTTCAACTTTTTTGTGGGTTTTTAAACCCTCACTTTTTCATAAGTGGTAAAATAAACCCTAATATTAATAAACTCAATTTATTTCTTAAAATCATTATATTAAAACAATAAGAAACAAAAATAATTTAATTTATGATTTTTTTCAAATTCGAGTTTGCAATTTTTCTTTCTAAAGTTAAGGTTTTTGCGCTAAAAAAAATCATTCACAATTTAGTTGAGATTAGGCAAATCATTTTTGTTACCATTAGAAGTTATGTTATATAAACTTCAAAAATTTATAGGATAGCACTTGATTTTTTTTTTCGAGTTTTCAGATTTTGGATAAAAATATAGTTAAATAATTATTAACTATATGTAATTTATATTATTTTTTAATATATCCTAATATGTATATAGAAATATTAACTAGTAGTAAATCTTAGTTAGTTTGTCCGATGAAAATATTTTGATGTGAAAATTCATGTACTTTTCGTAGTATTATAAAATTTGGTTTGGTTTATGTTAGCAAATTTATGTGATCGAACCGAATAAACTTTTATTAACATAAACTCATATTCGGTTCAATATAAAAATTTGTATATTATTCGTAACAAAATCTGTTTGGTTTGACATTAATGAATTTTTTTAACACAGCCGAATACAATTAACTTTTTTACATTATGACTTAAAAATTTTCAATTTAGAAAAAAGATTGTAAACTAGAATTTTTGAAGAAAAATCCTAAATCAAAATGTTTCTATTTATTATGTTTAATATAACAATTTGTTTGAGTTTAAATTGAGTTTATGAATAATAGGGTTTATTTTACCATTTAAGATTACATGAGGGTTTAAAACCCACAAAAAAATGTGAGGGTTTTTTATATGTTATTTAAAAAGGTGAGGATTTTTCTACCCATTTTTCCACTTTTCTGACAAATCATTGTTGTTCATGGTTAGTTATTTAATTTTTTTTCATTTCTATGGCTAATTTCTACTTAACCCATTCATATCTAGTTTAAGATATAAATTTTAATATCAAGAAAAAAAAAATATCAGAATTAGACATTGAGAGATTCTTACATACAAAAAAGAAATATCCACTTAGTTTCTTTACTTTAAATCTTTTTTAACCTCAAAAGAAAAGAAAAAATCTATGAACCATTTTTTCTCTGCCTATAATAATATCTCCAACTCATCTCTTTCTCATGAACCCACAAAAAAAAAAAGGGTAAAAAACAAAAGAAAAAATGTCCTCTTCTTCATCAAGAAACGCCTTTGAGGATGGCAAATACAAAACAAATCTCTTAACCTTGGACTCATCATCTCGTTGCCGCAAAATAACACCGTCTTCTCGAGCTTCACCGTCTCCGCCGAAGCAGCTGTTGGTGGCTACGCCGGTGGAGGAAGGAGAATATCCGGTGGTGATGCTCCTCCATGGTTACCTTCTCTACAACTCCTTTTATTCTCAGCTTATGTTGCATGTCTCTTCTCATGGCTTCATCCTCATCGCTCCTCAGGTTTAATTTTAATTTTAAATCATTCACATTAATTCAGGAATAATTAAAATTTTTGTTTAGTTTTTGATCCCAGTGTATAGTTTTGTAGTATATAGTTTTTTTTTTTCTTTTTTGGGGTCAAAACTAGTGTATAGTTTTTGTTTAATTAGTAAAATGTTATAATTTAGTTTTATGCAAATGATACCAGCAGAATAGTTAAATCTTGTGTATAGTTTATAAGGATTTAGTATTAGTGTATAGTTAGAAAAATATAAATTCGCTACAATCTCGTTCGCTTCCATTTTATGCAAACAACTAGATCCTGACCCGCACGTACGTGCGGGGTTTCATATTTCAAAAACATTTCTTACAAATTTTCATACAATATAGATTATTTTATTGTTTTTATGATGTATATTTTAGTGTATTAGATCTAGATCCACATGTACGTGCAGAGATATTTTTTTTAGAAATTGTTATATAGATTTTAAAAATATAAAATATTTTGTTGTGTTAGTGAACTTTGTAATAATATAGATATTATAAAGTTAGAGTAATGAACGAAATTTAGTTGCGTTAGTGCATAGTTATATTTTAAGATTCGGACCTACACGTACGTGTGAAATTGTATTTAATATAAAATTAAGATATTATTTAGTTGCAAAAGTTAAGTGATGTTACGTTTTTATTTTCTAAACTATTCAAAACATTTCTAACAGTTTGAATACATGTGTTAAATAGGATACATATTCGGTTTAGTTTGGATTATTTCATGTATATTAGCTAGGCGTAACTATTTTGGAACAGGAAACCTATCCCGTCTTGTATATGTCATAAATTTTTCGTCCCATAACCCGTCTCGTATACGTGAAATAAAAATATTACGGTCCCGTATCTGTCATAAATTGTAACTAAAAACGTACGTATAAGGTTATGTGTGTAAACAAATTTATTTTATATAGTGCTCATAACACAAACTCATACCAGTTGAGTATTAAGTTTGATTTTTAATTTATGTTCCCCTGCCATCCCGTCTCGTAATTCTTATTCTCATTTCATTCCATTAAAACCATGTTCCAAATTATTGTTTGCTTACTTTAAAATACCATAAAATACATACTGTGAGTTTTGCGGATTAATATGTATGATGTTAAAGTTACAAATATTTTAACAAATTTATTAATGTTTCTTTCCTTAGCTAAATTTTGCATATTCTTCTTTTCATTGTTTAATCATAATTAGTTCAATATTTGGACTAAAAATAAAAGTTTTAGATACATCTATAAAAGGGATATGCTATTGCTGCATAATTTGTGTTGAATGCAAAATATATAATTAGTTTAGATAATTTCAAAAACTGTGTGCAATATATTATGGATTTATTTAAGGAAGATCTGAGTTGAAAAGAAAAAAATAAAACACAAAATATTTCAAAATTAATATGTACATTCTATTGTTTAGATTTTTTCAAAAATTGCTCTAAACGAAAACCATTATGATAATTACTTAAAATTTATTATTATTTGAGTTTATTTCATAGTAAAAATAAATATTTGTTAATATTTAATATGGTTTTTTAGAAATTATGAAATAAAATTTCGTTTTATATTTCAAAATTTGTAATAAAAATATTATAACAAAACTGAATATTAAAATATTTGCATTTAATTTTTTTACCAAATTTCAAATTCAATCTTAAAATCTTCCTTAAATAATATTTGCATCTAGTTATTATTTAAGGAAGATTTGAGTTGAAAAGAAAAAAATAAAACACAAAATATTTCAAAATTAATATGTACATTCTATTGTTTAGATTTTTTCGAAAATTGCTCTAAACGAAAACCATTATGATAATTACTTAAAATTTATTATTATTTGAGTTTATTTCATAGTAAAAATAAATATTTGTTAATATTTAATATGGTTTTTTAGAAATTATGAAATAAAATTTCGTTTTATATTTCAAAATTTGTAATAAAAATATTATAACAAAACTGAATATTAAAATATTTGCATTTAATTTTTTTACCAAATTTCAAATTCAATCTTAAAATCCTCCATTGATAAATCTTTTTAAATGATAGTTTTTTTTAATTTTGAATTAAAATAATATTATTTTTATTTTTATTTTTGATATAGAATAGTCTATTAGGATTGGTTTAGAAAAAATCTTAGTTGGATATCAAATCTTAGTTTTTCAATTCCTATTGGTTAACAATTTTTAAAAAATTAATTTCAAATTTTCGTTTATAATTAATAATAGAGAGAAAATTAGTTTATTTTTTTGGAAATTAATAAGTATTTAAAAGAATTAAACTATTTTTTATTTAAATATATTAATTTTGTGATTACTATTGTACCCTTAATGAAGTTATTTAAAAACACTAAAAACCAATGGCATTTTTTGTAATTCTTTACCCTTTATAAGGTTATCTATTATCCAATGCTTCCCAATTAATAATATAGATGCATGTGAACTACTTGGTCCATGTATTGAGAGATTCTAATTGAATCCAAAATCATAATAAATACATACATTGAATTTTTAGGACTTAGGATTTAGGATTTAAACAAGATGTATCTATAACTCAGCTGGATGGAACACATGATGCCACGTTTAACTTAGTTTTTTTTTTGTTCTGAAACTTTTCTTTTATTATTGTTTGGCTCTTATAAGAACCTTAGACAAGAAGAAAAGTAAGAAAAAAAGATGCAAATCGATGGGTCCACTTGATGTGTTTATCCTGTTTTTGTCTCTAATCATTTGGTAGAATTCACTAGAATCTCTCGAATTTTCTAATAATTCATAGTTGTAAATAAAATTTCTTGGATATGTGATGTAACAGCTATATAGTATCGCCGGACCGGACACAATGGACGAGATTAAATCAACGGCGGAGATTATGGATTGGTTATCAGTCGGACTTAACCACTTTCTTCCACCGCAAGTAACACCAAACCTTTCAAAATTTGTACTCTCCGGCCATAGCCGCGGTGGCAAAACAGCATTCGCGGTCGCCTTAAAGAAATTTGGATACTCATCGGATCTAAAGATCTCCACATTGATCGGTATAGATCCAGTCGATGGAACAGGGAAAGGGAAACAAACCCCTCCTCCGGTCCTGACTTATGAACCAAACTCATTTGACCTAGACAAAATTCCCATGCTTGTGATTGGTTCGGGGCTTGGTGAAACCGCTCGGAACCCGTTGTTCCCGCCGTGTGCACCTCCCGGGGTGAACCACCGAGAGTTCTTCCGGGAATGTCAAGGTCCAGCTTGGCATTTCGTCGCGAAGGATTACGGGCATTTAGACATGCTTGATGATGATACAAGAGGGATTAGAGGGAAGAGTTCTTATTGTTTGTGTAAGAATGGTGAAGAGAGAAGACCAATGAGGAGATTTGTTGGTGGAATTGTTGTGTCGTTTTTGAAGGCTTATTTGGAAGGAGATGATCGTGAATTAGTTAAGATCAAAGATGGGTGTCACGAAGGTGTTCCCGTTGAAATTCAAGAGTTTGAGGTTATCATGTAAACATAAGATTTTCTTTAGGGGCTGGTTTTCTTATTTTCAATATTATCAGCTTTTGTTGCTTATGTTGTTACAAACTTATAATGTACAACTTCTTTACTTGAGTGACCTCCTTTGCTTATGAAATTAACCCTATTTACATTCACAAGACTAGAAGAGTAAACTTTCAAAAACTTTATAAGAAGTCCACAAAGTATTCTTTGTATACTACAATCACCCCGGAAGAAACAAAATCATCAATTTCGGCCGATTTTTCCGTCACCGTTTCTTACAAAACGAGAATGTCATGTAATTTACATATTCTTCTAATACAAAGATCTTGTTGTGAAACTTATTGTTCTCTTATCCCATTCCATGAATAATGATACATATATATAGGCATATAAACCTAGGGTTTTAGAGTACATAATGAATAACCCTGATGGGCTTATTGGGCCCGGTTATAAGTCCAATATGATGTATTATAACACTCCCCCTTGGACGGAGTAACCGGACCTGATGGTCAATCGGGATCTCGATAATACGCTGGGGAATGTTGCCTCATTAAAACCTTACCAGGAAAACCCAGTGGGAAAAACCATGGTGAAGGAAAAAGAGTACAACACGCATTACTCCCCCTGATTAGAGCATCACCGTAGATCTCTAAGTCTACGCATTCCTATTTGTTGGATGAGCTTCCGGAGTGTTGAAGCGGGCAATGATTTGGTGAAAAGGTCGGCGGAGTTATCGCATGATCGGACCTGTTGAACGCTGATCGTACCATCCTTCTGCCAATCCGAGGTTGAGAAGAATTTCGGTAGGATGTGCTTCGTCCGATCTCCTTTGATATAACCTTCCTTGAGTTGAGCAATGCAAGCCGCGTTGTCTTCAAACATAACTGTGGGCTCCTTATCTTCTTTCATACCACAATCTGATCGGATGTGCTGAGTCATGGATCGTAGCCAAACACATTCTCTGCTGGCTTCGTGAATGGCCAAAAGTTCTGCATGGTTTGATGAAGTGGTAGTGATTGTCTGCTTTATCGATCTCCAAGAGATAGCTGTTCCTCCATGCGTGAACACATAACCAGTTTGAGACTTGGCATTGTGCGGATCTGATTGATATCCTGCATCAGCAAAACCAACTAGTCCATCCTTGTTGTGGTTAGTGTAAAACAGTCCTAAGTCTTTAGTACCTTGAAGGTATCTTAGGAGGTGTTTGATACCATTCCAGTGCCTCTGAGTTGGACATGAGCTGAAGCGAGCTAGGAGGTTCACGGCAAAACAAATGTCTGGTCTAGTGTGACTAGCCAAGTACATTAACGCTCCTACAGCACTGAGGTATAGCTTTTCTGGACCGAGAATTTCTTCATCGTCCTTCTTGGGACCAAATGGATCACTGTCCAATCCTAGGCTCCGGACAACCATTGGGCTGTTCAATGGGTGGGCCTGGTCCATATTGAATCGCTTGAGTACTTTTTCAATGTAAGCCGCTTGATGCACAAGGATTCCTCCTTTAACATACTCAAGTTGTAAACCCAAACAGAATTTAGTTTTACCTAGGTCTTTCATTTCGAATTCTGCTTTCAAGCAGTCGACTGTTTGGGAGATTTCACCAGATGTTCCGAGGATGTTTAGATCATCCACGTAAACTGCTATGATTACAAATCCTTTGTTTGAGTATTTCTTGATGAAAATGCATGGACTGATGGGATCGTTTTTGTAGCCTTCTCTAATGAGATATTCGCTTAACCGGTTATACCACATACGTCCACTTTGTTTCAGTCCATACAAGGATTTGTTCAGCCTGATGCAGTATTGATCTCGAGATGCATGCTTATCTTTAAGCTCTATGCCATCTGGTAATCTCATGTATATTTCATTGTCGAGGGGCCCATAGAGATATGCGGTGACAACATCCATTAACCGCAAATCTAGATTTTCTCTTATGGCCAGACTTATGAGGAATCGAAAAGTAGTTGCATCCACCACCGGAGAATAAGTCTCCTCATAATCGATTCCGGGTCTCTGTGAGAATCCTTGTGCTACAAGCCGTGCTTTATAACGAACGACTTCACCGAGTTCGTTTCTTTTACGCACAAAGACCCATTTATGGCCCACTGGTTTGACATTGAATGGTGTCCGGATGATCGGACCAAACACATTCCTGAGTTTGAGACTCTTTAACTCCACGTTTATGGCTTCTTTCCATTTTAGCCAGTCTGTTCTATGAGTGCACTATGTGATAGACGTGGGTTCTAGATCCTCTTGCGTGTTCGCAATATCAAGTGCTACTTTGTATGCAAAGAGTGCATTTAAGTCGACTTCTTTTCTGTTCCATTGGGTTCCAGACATGTTGTAATTGATAGAGATCTCATTGTTATCGATCTCGTCAGAACCTAGAGATTCGGCGTCCCGAACCTCTTCTGGTGGTTCATTAGAGTGAGTCTCAGCGCGCGCTATGTCTGTTATATTGGGAATCCCGGTTTCAACTATTGCACCTTTCTTTGATTTCCGTGGATTCTTGTCTTTGGAACCTAGAGGTCTGCCACGTTTATTTCGTGATGCAGACTCTGTAGCAACTTGAACTTGTCTCGTTGGAACAGTGATTCGTACTGGTGCATTACAAGCTGGTATGTACGATTTGGTTACTTTGTTCGGGTCAGCAAAGGAATCTGGCAATTGATTAGCTAGCTTTTGATAGTGTATAATCTTTTGGAACTCCGAATCACATTCTAGAGTCCGAGGATCTTGCCAATTTAAGGATGTTTGATTCCATGATAGCTCTTTGACCAGCTTGTGTTTCTCTCCACCCAATGTTGGATATACCGATTCATCAAATTGGCAATCCGCATATCTGGCCTTAAATAGGTCTCCAGTGGTCGGCTCGAGATATTTAATGATGGTGGGAGAATCAAAACCAACATATATTCCCATCCTCCTTTGAGGTCCCATTTTGGTTCTATGTGGTGGAGCAATGGGTACATAGACTGAGCACCCAAATGTTTTGAGATGGGAGATGTCTGGCTCATGACCCTGTAATAATTGGGATGGGGAATATCTATGCTCACTAGATGGTCGGATGCGTATTAGTTCAGCAGCATGTAATACTGCATGTCCCCAAGCTGAGACCGGGAGTTTCGACCTCATGAGTAATGGTCGAGCAATCCATTGGATTCGTTTAATGAATGATTCAGCAAGTCCATTCTGAGTATGGACATGTGCCACAGGATGTTCAACGGTCACCCCCATGGCCATACAGTAATCATTAAACGCTTGGGAAGTGAATTCACCAGCATTATCAAGACGTATAGTCTTTAGTGGGAAGTCTGGAAAGTGGGCTCGTAATCTGATGATTTGAGCCAACAACCTAGCAAAAGCTTGGTTCCGAGAAGACAACAGGCATACATACGACCAACGGGTCGAAGCATCTATTAGTACGATGAAGTACCGGAATGTCCCAGAAGGTGGGTGAATGGGACCACAGATATCTCCTTGGATTCTTTCCAGAAAATGCAATGTCTCTTTGGACACTTTTACTGGTGAAGGCCGAGTGATCAACTTCCCTTGGGAGCAAGCTGTGCACATGAGGTGCTGAGGGAAGACTCGGTTTTCTCGAAGGGTGTGTCCTTGAGAACTTTGGATTAATTTCTGCATCATGGTTGTACCGGGATGACCAAGCCGGTCGTGCCAAATAGTGTAGTCTTGGAACCGGGCTTTGAGAGCATTATTAGCCTCAATCATACTGACCTTGGCATAGTAAAGGCCAGTAGATAAAGCGGGTATAGTCTCGAGGACTTGTTTATGGCCAAGTGTGATCTTAGTGATCAGTAAGGATTCTTTATTCCCTTCACCCTGGGTTTCTATGTGGAAACCATTAAGTCTGATATCTTTAAAACTTAAAAGGTTTCTTTTTGAGCTGGGTGAGTATAATGCATCTGGAATGTCCAGATGTGTGCCGTTTGATAACAACACATGGGCCTGGCCGTGGCCTTCTATTAAGTTCGAGCTACCCGCTATTGTGCTAATATTCGCGGTTTGCATGATTAAATTTATGAAATAACTCTTGTCTTTGAGGATAGTGTGGCTGGATCCACTATCCACCACTATGATATCCTTTTGAGTGTTCATATCTTCAATTTAAACAAGAGGTATGATTTAAAAATGAGTAAATCATAAGATTCATAAATTAATAAAATATCAAAATGTCTGAAAATAAATAGCAAATGAAAATAAAACAGATCCCCAAAATGAAAAGAAACAAAATCAAAATAAGCAAGTGTTCAGATGATAGAATCAATCGAGGAGATCTGAGGTCTCGTAGTCCATGAGATCGGTCGGCTCGGTGGTGGTGTCGTTAGCATCAACTTGCTGGGCCATGTTAGCTTCAGCAGGTGCTTTCCCATGTTTCTGATACAAATCGCAATGAAACTTGGGAGTACGACAGTTCTTTGTCCAGTGATTGAACATTCCGCATCTGGTACAGGCAGACTGATTGGTTGGGTGGGCAGGGCGGTTTGGTTTAGAGATACCACGGCCTTTACCGGAACCATAATTGAGGTTATGTCGGTTGCCACGTCCGTTTCCGCGTCCACGCTTTCCACGTCCATTCCCACGTCCATTCCCATGTCCATGGCCACGATCTGAGGATCTGTCTCGCTGGACATTGTAGGATTCTTTGCGGGAATCTGGTACTGGAGCCGATCCCGGGGGCCTCTGGGCACTGTTCCTCATTAACAGGTCATTGTTTTTCTCGGCCAAGAGCAAACAGGATAACAAATCTTCGTACAATGTATGTTTCATTGCACGATATTGTTGCTGAAGCACAATATTTTGGGTATGGAAGGTGGATAATGTTTTCTCGAGGAGATCATTATCAGACACCTCTTCACCACATAGTTTCATGATTGAAACTATCCGAAAGAGTTCGGAGTTGTAGTCATCCACAGATTTGTAATCTTGGAACCGGAGTTCCTTCCAGTCAAACTTGGCTTGTGGCAAGAGCACCGTTTTCTGGTGATCATACCATTTTTTCAGGGCCACCCAAAGTTCGAGTGGGTTCTCAAGAGTGAGATATTGCTGTTTGAGGCTTGCGGCCAAATGATGGCGGATATGAAATATCGCCTGGGACCGGTCTTTATCAGATGCGGTGTTATCCGCTTTGATACACTCACCCAGTCCCTTTGAGTTGAGGAAAATCCTGGTGTCCAGGGCCCATTCGAGATAGTTTTCACCGGAGACCTTGAGGGCCTCGAACTCGACTTTCTGAATGTTTGACATCTGAAACATGAAATTGATTTAATTAGGGGTTTGTTAAAAGGATAGTTATATGAAAATAATTAAATTTTCTATTTGAGGAAACTTTATATTTGAGGAAAGTTTCTAATTTGGAAAACTTTCTAAATGAGGAAAGTTTTCATTCCGGGTCATTTGCTATTTGAGGAAAGTTTCTATGTGAGGAAACTTTATATTTGAGGAAAGTTTCTAATTTGGGAAACTCTCTAAATGAAGAAATTTTCATTCCGGGTCATTTGCTATTTGAGGAAAGTTTCTATTTTAGGAAACCTTCTAAATGAGGAAAGTTTTCATTCCGGGTCATTTGCTATTTGAGGAAAGTTTTTATTTTAGGAAACCTTCTAAATGAGGAAAGTTTCTATTTTAGGAAACCTTCTAAATGAGGAAAGTTTCTATTTTAGGAAACCTTCTAAATGAGGAAAGTTTCTATTTTGGGTCATTTGTTATTTGAGGAAGGTTTCTATTTTAGGAAACTTTCTCGGGAATCGTAAATTTTAAGGATACGGAACATAAGTTCGGTTTAATGGTTTAAAGTTGGACCGGAATATTAGATTCCGGTTTGGGCCGAATTGATTTCCGGTTTAGAATAACCAGTCTGAACCGGTTTACCCAGATTGAGATCCGGTTATTATTTTTTGGAACCGGTTTGATAATCGGTTTAACCGATGAACCGAATTGATATTCGGGTTTAGGAGTTAACCGAGAATGATTTCCGGTTTAGGGGATACACGAAAATTGCGGTTTTGGATTTGATTTGATTTAGGTTTTAAGATTTCGGCCATGGCTTAGTGTTTTCGATTTTGAGTGTTAGGTTTAAGTAATACAAGGTTTTTGATCTTTAAGCTTTTAAGGTTTTGTTTTTTACCTTTCACCAATTGGGTTGAACGGATTGAACCGGGAGTTTAAGACCTCGGTAACTCACGCTGTCGATGAACAGTACCGATGAACAGTATCGATGAACAGTGTCGGCGTGAACAGTATCGGCGAACAGTGTCGATGAACAGTATCGATGAACAGTGTCGGCGTGAACAGTATCGGTGAACAGTATCGGTGAACAGTATCGATGAACAGTGTCAGCGTGAACAGTGTTTTCGATTTTTTAGGGTTAGGGTTGTTAAGAGCAAACTCGTGCTGATAACGTGTTGTGAAACTTATTGTTCTCTTATCCCATTCCATGAATAATGATACATATATATAGACATATAAACCTAGGGTTTTAGAGTACATAATGAATAACCCTGATGGGCTTATTGGGCCCGGTTATAAGTCTAATATGATGTATTATAACAAATCTTACTTAAAAACATATTATATTAGACGGTTTAGACCTATTAACTCTTTTAGCTAGAAAAAGAAAAAGACACACCAAGAAAGATCGATAATACAAATTTGCCCCATTAGTTTCCATTTCATTGTGACTTTACCCCAAGACTATACCTTAATTCAACATTTCTGTTTCCTATCAGAAGCAATGGAAAGAAGCATGGAAACACCTTGTGTCCAAAGATCATATTCCCTTTGGCTTTTGCACTCGAATTCAATCACTCTTTTCTCCGGCGTCTTTAGTCCAAAATACCTCAAATTCTCTCCGCCCTCGAGCAAATCCCGGCCAGGCCACGCCGGTAATCCCTTGACCAATTCCACCACCACATCTATAAAGATCAATACATCAAAAATTCAGCGACTTAGAAACAAACTAATATACCTATAGACCAAAAACTTAAGATTAATGTGAACAGATAAAGAAATGTGTAATGGAATTACCATTAGACTAATCCATTACTTTATTTATTTTTGGTGATTTGTTGAAAGAAAAGAAAGAGACTAATATTCTAAACTGATTAATTAATCTTTTCATGAAAGTTTGGATCTGTCTTTAACTTTACGATCCAATAGTCTCTTAAACTTCAAAAACTATTCCAGAGTTAGTACCTTTTTGACCTTTTGATCTATTGGATTCCCAATGAAAAACAAAGCAAGAGTAAGAAAGAAGCAAAGCATAACTATTTCACTCACTCTTTTTCTTCTTTGTAATGGTCCCAGCAACATGTTTGCTCTTAGTCTTCAATATTACCTGCGCAATAAAGATAAAATGCATATTAAAACGATATATAATATATAGTTAGTTTCCACAAAAAAAGGTCGATACACACATTAAATTCATGTAACTAAAACATAGTAGAATTCCTGTTTTACCTGCTTTGTTCTATTTATGTAGATCGAAACAACTTTCCAGTGAAGATCACCTGAAATATATGAAATGAAAATAAACAAATGGAAGAATAATGGTGTATTCAAGAACTACGTAACATTTAACATGAACTAAATTGGATTAAAAGACATTAACAAACCTTTGCGGGTGCGTTTAAGCAGTTCGCAACCTTTAGCTAGCAATTCTCTACTGCAAACCCCGAGAAAATTATCTTCGGGGGCTAATTCGCCTCCTCTATAACCACCACCACCACCGCCTTTTGGTATACCCTTATCTACCGGAATTACAGCCGCAATGTTCCATACCTCCTTCAATGCTCTCGCCTTCAATGTCGCAGCTCCTCTCAAAGCTACACACATAACGAAAATAGGTTAAGTGATTAACCATAATCGAAGACTTCTAACTAATTCATGGTGGTCAAGTGATTATTTATGTCTAGGCCAAAGTTTGATCTTTTAAAAAAGAGTTTAATCATGTTTGGCCATTGTTAATTCAAATTGAGGGACTATTCCACAGGTCTAGAAAGAACTACCACACTTTTATATGGTTCATTATTGAAAGTTTTAAAAATAGAGGGATCAATTTTTTAGTCTTTCTTGGGTAAATAAAGGACCACTTATAAAGTTTGTATGAACGTAACAATTTTTAACATTCCCCTAGTGGCATGATCATGTAACGGTAGAAACATACCTGTGGCAGCAGCGGCGGTCAACGTCATGATATCTCCGGCAGAACGAACATTAACCGCAGAACTAACAACGGAGGCCAAGTGCTCACGATCAGCTCCCATAATCTCTGCAGCCTCCACACACTGTGCGGCCACCAAAGTCGCGGCAGAAGCCACGGCGGAGTCATTTTTGGCCACTTGCTCGTCAGTTCCGGAACTCGACTGAGAGGCAGTGGCTGCAGCAATAGCAGCCACAGCGGCAGCCACACAAGCTACAGATACAGCCGCATGGAGCTGTGCGTTTTGTGCACGCGTCTCCTCTCTCTTCTTTTCTCGCCGGTCCTTTAGCCAACGGCCAACAGTTTTAGACCCTCCGACAGTACCGGGAATGGCTGATGGACCACGTATGTGCCCATTAAAGGATGGGCTCACACGGTAGAATTGCTGGACAAATATTATAATTATTATAGGTTAAATAAAAATAAATTTATTTTTCTAATTGGGCAGAATTTTCTTGTTGAAAATCTAAATTTTTTTTGCTTATTTATTTTTAGAGTAAAACTAAAATAAAATGTACAATTATTAGGAAAAATTGAATATTTTATATAAAAATTTATAATTTTATAATTAAAGGCTGTGGAAATAGACCATTGTGAATATAAGCCAGCCAATATTTGGGTCCAAAACCATAAATGCTAACACAACTATATTCTTTTTCCT
Organism: Arabidopsis lyrata subsp. lyrata; assembly: GCF_000004255.2. Taxonomy (NCBI): domain Eukaryota; kingdom Viridiplantae; phylum Streptophyta; class Magnoliopsida; order Brassicales; family Brassicaceae; genus Arabidopsis; species Arabidopsis lyrata. The sequence goes on along the minus strand of NW_003302548.1, from coordinate 3,916,148 downwards.
AAATAAATACTAAATCGAATCGAATGCGTATCTTTAATGAAATTAATAACATGAATACAAAAACAAAAATTACAAATAAGTGGATAAGAGACAAATACTGCTAAACTTATAGTGATTGACAGAGAAAAATTCTTGGGAAGAAGAGAAAGCCTGAGTTTTGTGTTCCTCTGTTTTTCTTACTCTACTGCTTCTACACTTACTTAGCCCAGCCTTTTTGTTTTGTCAACGTGTTTTTATCTATTTACAATATAGACCCAGCTTTTAAATCCATCTCATAGATTTAACCCACCTAATTTTAACCCTTGACACTCTAGTCCAATATTTAACAAACCATAGGTTCAGAAGTCAGAATAATCCACTGATAAAGAAAGGGACTGATGAAATACTAATTAAGAAACATAAATTTTTTACTCAAAAAAAAAAAATCCTTTTTCCAACTGGATTTTGGATTCCGGTTTAGTATTTTCTAAAACCGGTTCAAGAATTTAACTGACCTTAAAGTCATCGATGTCGGAAGGAGAGATCGGAGGACTGTCGGTGAATGAGCTGTGTGAAAGTCTCCCTGAGGTCCGTGGCGATGAAATCTCCGGCTATCATAAAAACAAAAACACAAATTAAAATCCGAAAGTTAAAAGATAATGGCGAAAAAATATGTAAAATAAGTTTATGATTTTCACTATCTTAAACATAGTAACATGAACAAAAAATTATGGTTCAACGTGACAATATTTGTTAGTAAGATTTCTAAAATTGTCATTTGAAAAATAAGTACTAAAATATTGAGAATATTTACAGATTGAGCCATGATACGTTCCATGACCATCAATGAAGTCTCAGAAGAAGCAAAAGAAAAAGTATTTCCAGAAACGACGCCGTTTTCTTCATCTTCCGGCACCAAAGTGACGTCACAAGAACCGTTTTGGATCTCCGAGAAACGCATTTGCGGCGGTTGAGAAGTCGGAGGAGACGCGACAACGGCTCTCGAAACTTCAGTTGCGGAAGTACTCCAAGTACGTGACAAAAACTCCATAGAATCTAATGGCGTTTCAGGCGGTTTAAACGCTGGATTTGACCTCCACCATTGCTCTCCAAACGTTTTACTTTTGTGATCCATTTTGTAGAGAGAGAGTGTTAGTGAAAGAATGTGGAAGTTGTGTGAAGCTTTCGTGTATTTAAAAGCGGTCACGAGAGAGATTTTTTGATTCGGCGGTTGAGGTACAGTTTTAGCTTACTCTAATTAATCGTACGGTTGGATTTGTTTTGTTGTGTTTTAGATTAACACGTGGCTTTATCTTAATGGATGATTTTAACTTCTTTTAGTTTTCACTACTACAGTGATTGTACTTTCTCTGGCGGTTCTTGATTAACTTCGAGTTCTGCTTAAAGAAAAAAAAAAGAAAAAAGAAATTAAAATTCATTAACTAGTACGTGGTGAATTACCAGGCTAATCAATTCTAGACTACCAACTAAAGTTCTCTTCTTTTACTTTCTTTGTTTTAATCATCCATAAGTTTAAGTTTATTAAGAACGTTGTATTGGCCCAGTGATAAATCTCATAGGTGGAGGTATTGGGTTCGACGCCGTTGGGAGGGATCTCTTCTTCAGAGGAGATGAATTTAACCTGGTGTGGGTTCCCTCTCTGGGAGATGTAGAACCTTCGGGTTTGAACTTCCAGATATTCAAAAAAAAAAAAAGGTTTAAGCTTATTTCCTAAAAATAAATATACTATGCACTCTAATAAAACAAATATTTCTCTGTTTTACATAAAATAAAATTTTAAATTGAAAAATGATACGATATTTTTTTCCAGCAAAATCAACTTATATTGAATAATTACGATCGAAGTACTCTGTCAACCAACATGGTGGTGGTATTACACATCCTGAGAAAAATGATAAGGTATGAGGTTTTGATTTATAAAAAGAAACAAAACTAAAATAAAACTCATATTGATCAAATACCGAGATTTTATATATTAAAACTTCTCTTTGATCATTATATATGCACACATTAATATGAAAATTATGACCGAATAATTAATTTAACTCTTTAAGAGGTACGGATTCATAATAGTATTTGCATATGGGAAAAGTAATAATGTGATGATCTCTAATCTTGGTATGAACCAATGTTTTTAAACTATAAAGTTTAACAAGAATCATAATCCAAAATAAAATGAGGTCTTGTCTTCTTAAGTTAGCAATAAAATTACCCAATGATGATCAATTATTTATCTAAAGCATGCAAGATTATTTTTCACTGCAAATCGAATCTATGGATAAATCAGGATATATAAGTTTATTAGCTAATCATGAATGCTTATGTTTAGTGTTGATTGGCCAAATGTTGTTCTTGTAAAACAATTTCTAATTAGTTAAAACACTAAAATCGAATCACCGGTTATTAATGGATTTTTATAAGTTTGATTATTTTTACAACTAAAGAACTTTAGATACATGCATGGATCAGTTTAGTGACTGGTCACGGATTTATTGGTCTGAGCTATTGGTTGGAATTGGATCTTCAAACATTGTGTCTGATGAAATTTCGAAGCTCTTTTATTTAAATTTTTCGATGTCAAAATTTAGAGCATATATGGTCCTAAAACTCGAGTATTTTTTTTCTTGTTGTAATTACTTTAGATAAAAGTAAGTATAAATATAGTGGGGAGTGGAATAATGCGCACGTGGAGGCGTGACTGGGGCACGTCATCATATGGAACCACAAATCTAATGTATGTAAGGTTGTGTCCGTGACAAGTCAGAACCACTCTTCACCACCTTCTCCTTTCAGCTTTTTGTCTCTTCTTTATTTTCTTTGATTGTTTTTATTTATGAAACAATATCACTCTACTAAATTCATAATTTGATCGCACACTTAAAACGGTTCAGACTAATTTTCATAGTGTAGGCTTCTCAATATTTGATAAATTATACTCCATTGATTTAGTGTTATTCGATCAAGTTAATCTTTGTATATTAATTAGATTGTTTTTTTCTGTTAAAATTAATTAGTTTGTTGTATCATTGGACAAACTCCAACAAATTTTGGGGATTTCACATAATAATAACATGATGTCTTTCTTTTGATTTCTTTGAAGAAGCTAAACCGCAAACACAGTCTTGGCCTTGAAGTAAGATGAAATAAATATAACAATTGTAAGAAAATATGTCATACTCGACAAAAAGATTAGTTTATTAAATGTGGACAAACTATGAGAATGTTTGCAGCCGAAGGTTACTAAACCCAACTAAAGCTCTTTAGCCTTTTCGGCACGCGAGTTCACATTCAAGTTTCAACACATAGGTGTATATCACATTTTAATTAACCATAAAAGTAATTATTTATCACAATTTAAATATATATTGAGATAAAATCATATGAACTTGATCAAATCATCTCAGGCTTTTGATATATTTTTGTACCAAAATTTCTAAAGTAAACAACTTAGATTGTTGGAAGTGATTTTCCAACATCGACAAATAGGTGTTGGAACTTATTTTGATTAGTTGCGCCGGACTACTTTTTCGGGTAACTTTCAAAATTGAAGTTCGTTTGAATGAAAAATGGAGATCCGAAGTGGTTAGCTTGGATAGCTTGAAATTTGACTAAAGGATCAAATGTCGCACTTCGGAAGTTAAAGGAAAAATCCTAACCAGGCATGTGTGCCGAGCCGTGTTGTATCGTGTCGAGCCGGACCGGGTTTGGGATTTTGAGATTTGAGAAATGGGCTTATAACCCAATGATTTGATGTAGTCAACAAATATCTTTGTTAATTGATTGAATTTTGTAACAACAAAATCAATGTGCATCAACTCACGACTTTAATGGAGATTGAATTCTCAACGTTGGCATTAAAGTTAGATTCTCATTTTGACTACAAACGTTGAATGCTTTGGCTTTATAAGCAAAGCTTCTTCACCACATTTCTTATGGAGATCATGGACATATGCATCCAAAAGATCACAATCTCCTTCATCTTCTCTTCTCTAGTTATCGAGTCTGAGAGTACACACATTACTAGAGTTCGTTAGGCTTCTGATTTTGAGTGTTGCAAATCAGAAGATGGTGCGGTTGTATCCTGGGATTCTGATTGCGTCAAGCCGTCACACTACGGGCAATTAAAGAATTAAGGAAAGAGTGTCTCGCCTCCGCACAAACCGTTCTTTGTTTAACAAATATTGGTTTCGGTTGTTGTAATTTATTTCTGGTTTTATTATTATCTATTGCAATTATTCAGTTTTGCCATGTCGTAGAAATCAAGGTCTTACAATAGGTATATAGTAGAAAATTAGTAAATGTGGCAAAACGATAAACACTCAGCGGAAGACAAGAACCCATGAATTCGCTTTAGACTGAGGTATCTAAAAATAAAGGATCGAAGTTTTAAACCATCTGAAAACATAGGAAACTTGCTCTCATTTTTCACGCGTTTTCTTTTTGACCTCCCTAAAATATTTTTAATTCATCTCTCAAAATAGTTATTCTTCTTCGAAAAAATCGTAGAAGTATAGATTAAATCGTGGATTTAGTATGGGTTGATTTAGAACACCTCTCTCAAAACTCTTTTTCTATCGACTTTTCTTTTATGATCAGCTATGTGGTTAAATTTCTGACTTAAATATCGAAAACCATATGGAAGACAATCTTTCATCGTTTCAAGTTTTCTACTCGTTGTTGTGGTTGCATATCTTATATGTTCTCTAAGGGACAAATTTGCTCTAATAATTGTTTTGATTTAAAGCAACAACTTTTCTTTGCATTGACCAACAAGTAATCTTTACCAAAAATTTACCCTGAACCATTTAGTAGATGGTAGTGTATAAGTAGCTCCGGTTCAATAATAAAAAGTCTTAAGACAAAAAATTTATTTTTGGATCTTTAGTTAAATATTTTTTTTTTGCTTTCTATTAAATATGTATTTATATTTTCAAGTATTAAAAAAAAAATTATGAGCCTTATTTTTCCTTTAAAAAAAAAAAAAAACAAATGGATCTTTTGTCTATGTTTTTTATTTAATGTATGGATCTCTAATCCACATACTTTTGCCCTACCTTTTTGGACCGAGACTGTATAGAAGATATCAAAGTGATTTATTTCTGATTTAGATTTTATATTATATCAAAAATTGTATGTTCAATTTGTTGATGATATATTAAGGGCAACTAAAATTATATATTGTGAAAAAAAAAAAAATTATATATGGTGAATATAGCATGTGATCAGTTTACAAAAATCTTATATCTTCCAAGCAATGCAAATAACATGGGTTCAGAAAATTTAAGTAAGTAGAGAGAATTATAACACTTTCCTGCTACTAGCTAGGATATATAATATGACTATATGAGAGATAAATGAGTCACTCAATGTTAGTTTGGTTTGCTATACCAATAATAACAAAGGTGACCTTTGCCTAATATGTAACAAATAAGCATCAATAATTAAATAGCGGCCCCAAAATCACTATTTTTGTTCCCCTCTTTTGAGGTAACGAGAGGATAGAAAAGACAGAGAAGGTGTTCATGTACGAGGGTGTTGGTAGCTATCTTTTTCATCATCAATTTTCTTATAAAAACTATTGTATTATAAATAAATCTGATAAGTGTATACAGACATCAAAGCATGCTTTAAAACCAAGAGCCATGCTTTGGACGAGTCGGGATATGTCCCGAGTTCGAGCACTAACTACTAAAAGAGGAGTGTATTTCCACTACTTCAATTTTATTGAGGAACTGTATTGATTTCGATTTGAAAAACTTCTCAGAGAAAAATTAAACTAGTTCAAATTATATGGCATTCGACTAGAGTTAAATAAGAACACTACGGTTCTGATTAATGTGTAAACAAAGTAAACATGTGGAAATACAACAGCTGAAAATAGAAGAATAAAAAATTTGAAAGTGGTGCAAACATTTCCACTTCTTTAAAAATATATGAATTTACTCTATTTTGTTGCTTTTGTTTTATTTTTCCATCGTAATTGAGTTAATTTTTTGGGAAAATTAGAAATAAAGGAGCTCTAAAAAAATGTTTGACCATATACACTTTTTTTTTTTAGAATGTTACTTTGGACTAAAATACCCCTACTCTTTATTTTAAGCATTTTTGAATGATTTTACAAAAAAAAACATGTAGATATACAAGATTATAAATGATTTGAAAAAAAAATTTGATGATTTAGTTGAAAAAAGTTGATTTTTTGATGGATAAAGTTTCGTCTAAAATTATTAGAATATGTTTTCTAGCGTTCTACGAATATCAGAATTTATATTCTAAACTTTTGTACATGTTCTATGAAAATCAGAGTTTGTATTCTAAACTTTTGTACATGTTCTACGACTTTTAGATTAGATACATGTTCTAACAAATTCAGAAGACCGGAATACAATTCCAAAAATCCTTAGAACATGTATTCTACGCTTTTCTTCATGTTCTAATTTTAGTCAGAAAATCTATTCTACGATTTATAACATGTTCTAAAAACGTTAGAAAACGTATAATTATTTTAGAATCCGTTTTCTAATATAATATAGATTTCAATTTCTGAAGAAGTTTTAGAATTCCTAAATATAGAAAGTGGATCTTTCAAAAAGGAAACTGAATATTTATTAAATATTACGTTTTTATTGTTTAGATTACGATATGAGGATGGTTAGAATACGTATTCTAATATTTTCAGATGAAAAAAAAAATTAAAAACGAAAATCTAGAGGGTGAAATCGTTTTTTAGCCCTAATCGTCAAAGTCTTCTTCTTTCACCTCTTCCTTTTAAGTCCACGTTGAAAGGTTAGACTAATTTGGTAGATTTGTCATTGTTTTCCCCCGTTCTGTGCCACGTTTTGTCATTTGGTATATACCCATATGCTGATGATATGTATACAGCTGCCACTTGGAGATCATTATATGAGAAAACTATTAATCCAATAGGTGTTCCTGAAGATGAATGGCGCGTCCCAGAGGTTGTTGAAACTGCAAAAGTTTTACCACCTGAAACAAGAAGACAACTTGGTAGATGAAGAAAACGAAGATATGAATCAGCTGAAGACAAGATAAAAGCATCACAACAGTAACAATTATCAAAAAAGCATAAGTGCGGCCGTTGTGGTAAAGAAGGTCATAATCGAGTAACATGTGATGTAGCAATAAAAGGTTTGTGATCGTGATCTGACTACTAGTTTAAAACTTAAGTATAGATTCCCTACTTTTATATTTTGTTTTGATAATTGTTTTCTTTATCTTTTTCAGGATTATGTTGCAACTGCTCTCATTGAACGTTTCTAGTTACCACTATATGGATTTTGAACTTCTTTCTCATTTCATGATTATTTTCGCATTTTTTATTTCAGATTTGAATTTCCTAGTACTCTATGTTTGAATTTTTGTTCTCATAATTGGAATCCCTACTACTCTTATGTTCGTGGTTTTGCTTTGAGTTTCGGATTGACTTATCACTAAATTAAGTATATACAACATAAGTTCCAAGACCAATTTAACATAATTTAAAAAGAAACGTAAGAACCATAGTCTCAACCTACCAAGTAGGAATTTTCATTTAGTTTATTGTTTATCGATGAGGGAAGTTGATATGTTGTGTTTTTATCGGTTTTGAGTCTTTGTTTTTTTTCCTACATCATATGTTTTATAGAGTCAAAGTGTGTTTTTAGAGTATTTTAGTCTTTGGGAAAATTGGAAAAAAAGGATATCTACTTAAAAATTTGTCCATATATACCTTAATTTTGTAGATTGGTCAAATATGTTTTATAAATTTCAAAACCCAAGTTTACCCTCATTTGCTCTCAAAATTAATTAAAAAATAAAACTTCCTAATTGAGCTTAGCGACATCTATTTATATAATTTTGTTTTGTGTTTGTATGGTTTTTTAATTGTCATCATTATAATCAAACGACATCTATTTTACAGTCATCATTATAATCAAACAACTTATCTTTTTTTTTAGATGGGATAATTGATGTTTAGGCTAGAAAGAAAGTTAAGAATTTCTTGATTATATATTCTAATAATAACGTCGTTTCACTCAAATTTTAATTGCAAATGTTAAAAGCTTTGTGATTTGTATTACTCAACGTCCCAACTCGTTAATTAGTAATAGCCAACACTAATATTAATAACTAAGTCAATACTACATTTTTTAGTAAAGTTTAATTCTTTAACATAACAGAAGAGAAAACGTTAATTAATAATGAGTGTGTTTTCATTCTCTTCTCTCTCCAGCGAGCCTTTAAATTTCTGTAAGTTTTTAAAGCTAATCTCCTCCAGCATCTCACTGATCTATTATACTCCTTCTGTTTTCCAAAGATTGATTTTCTGAATTTTGCACATAGATTAAGACAGAATGATTGTTTAATTTTAGTATCTATTTATCTACTCTTTTTTGTTTCTCAACACTACCAACATTCTTTTTTTCTCTTTCTAATTCAATGAAAAGTTTTGCATCCAAAAAAAGAAAAGCTTTGGCACTAGTATAAATTATTTTTTCCATGCGTGTCATTAATTTACCTTTTTCGTAAAAAGAGAAAGCAATTAAATGTATTTTAAAAAATCAATCTTTTGAAAACAAAATAAAAGCTCAGAAAATCAATCTTTAGAAAACAGAGGGAGTACCATTTCTTTTTGTTCTCGATTCTATCAGTTTTTCTTATATTATACAATCAATACAAACATTGCTACACATGTATAATAAATACTATCTCACTTTCTTCAATCAAGCAATCTTATTGAAGAAATAAGATTTTTGAGAATTTGATCACAATTTGAAGGAAGAAAGATCAAACGATGGCTTAGCTTAGGGTTTAGAAAACATTTTAGGTTTTAATTTGGTCTAAAAAATGTAGACAACGACTTCTACATCTTGTAAATCGTAATCTAAACAATAAATATTCATTTAAAACGTAATCTCAATATATATTTAGTTTCCTTTTTTAAAGATTTACTTTCTATATTTAGAGCATTCTAAAAATTTCAGAAAATGAAATCTACAATATCGTAGAATTTACATTCTAAACGAAGATTACAATTTCTAACGATGGCAGAAGATATAAAAATTAGTAGAACCGCTATTCTAAAATATTTAGAACATATAGCAAAACGTAAAATGCATATTCTAAATATTTTAGATATAGGATTTTTGGACTTCTAAAATTTTTCAGAACAGAAATCTAGTCTAAAATATGTTGAAGATGTAAAAAAATGCAGAATACACATTCCGAGTTTCGCAGAACTCTAGAAAACGTGTTCTAACAAAATTAGATGAAACTTTATCTATCAAAAATTCAACTTTTTTTTTAGCCAAATCTAAAAAATTTCACTTCAAATCACCTCTACTCTTGTATATCTACCTGTTTTTCTGATTATTTTAAAAAAAAAATGTTTAAAATAGGGTGTAGGGGTAGTTTCGTCCAAAATGATAATCTCACCAAAAAGGTATATATGGACAAATTTTTAAGTAGATATCCTTTTTTTCCAATTTTCCCTTAGTCTTTTATCGAGTCTTTACAGGTTTTACGTTGCTTTGGAGGAAAACGAGCTGTTTTGGGTTATAAACACACTTTTGGAGATGCAGTTTCGTTTAGAAGTGTCATACGTTTGGTCTCAGATGGAATACTTCAAACCGTTAGATCTTTCTGAATTTTCGACACATGCTAGATGAAGATGTTAGCTTGATTTTCCAAGTGGTTTGAAGAAAATCTAACGGTGCATTCAAGAGTTATACCCAAATTAGTGAAGACAGGTCAATCTGGCGAAAGAATGAGGGTATCTGAATTATGTAAATAAAATAGGAAATAATTTTTTTAAAATTTTGTTAATTATATTTTCGAAAATATGAGGGTAAATTTGGGTTTTGATTTTTAAAAAACCTATTTCACCAAACTTTTTATATAAAAGTATATATGGACATTTATCCATTAAAACATCATTTATTTCTAATTTTCCCTAATTTTTTTCTTTCTTTTACTAATTACTATGTTTGGTTCAGACAAACTTCAAAGTAGAGGAACTCAGCAGAATTTGTTTTCAGATAAATATTTTTTACACTAATTATGTTATCCAGTTAGGCAATGTACACCTTACATCTTCCTAATTTACTTGATTTTTAAACACTTAATCCCAAAACCAAAAACTTCTCAAGAGAAAAATGTATAATAATATAACAATATTATATACTTCATATGTTTCATTATATTAGATGTTTTAGATATTTTAATGTATTTGACAATTTGTGACTATATATATTACGAAAGTTTTTTTATCATTGGTTGAATTTTTTTAAGACAAAATATAAATGATGTTTTTAAATAAAAAATAAGTTATCTAAATATGTGTATTTAACTTAAATTTTTTATGTTTTTTTTTTACATCTTTGGATCGACAAAGCCCGATCCATAGCCAATCCTTACTACGCGAGGTAACGCGACTTAGTAGAGTCGAACACTGGTTAGAAAAGCGGAGTCAAGTGGACTTCACCACTTGATTAAAGGCACATCCCCATAAAATATATATATATATATATATATATATATATATATATTTTTGGTCTAATTTTGAAGCTATATATATTTAGATGGGCCTATTACATCCCATCAGTAGGTTGGATCCTTTTTGGATATTGCAAAATCCAAAAGAAATTAACAGTGACAAGCTAGTGTCTAGTTATGTGGGGTGTCTAAAAAGGAAGTCTATACATGGGCAAAGGACATCTATACAGATTATAGCCGTAATTCACCAAAACAATTAAGGGAATATTATCAATTTAGGCATTTGTTGGCCCAAAACTTCGGAAAAAGGAACCATTACCTATACTTACGTTTATAGGTATTTGTAAATTTGGGGTAATGACTATTTTCTCCTTCTCTCTCTTCCTCAGTTTTCTCTTCACCACCAACACCATCTTTGAGGTCTGAGAACAACAATTGCTTCTCACCGTCTCTCTTTTCCGACCACAACCATTGCTTCCTCACCGACGTGTTCGCTCCGTCTCCGTCTCTTTCTCCTTCAAATCCATCAACGTCGTCTCCTTTA